>NW_017537045.1:543638-563152 GCF_001853355.1 Bactrocera latifrons | reverse complement strand
TTAAATAAATTTTTGTAATTAAATTAAAGTAATTAATTTTTCAAATAAAATATTTATTTCTTATCTCAGTTCGAATTATGCTTCCAAGCAATCTGCTTTTATCAAAGTTAGAAGCTTTAAAATTCCTTTCACCTATTGAGAATGAAGCCGTTCAATGTATTTGATTTTCGAAGCATAACCAAGCATGAGCCCTATGAGCCACGTTCAAGGCATTAATATATGATTTTAGTGATTCAAATTCGAATTTCGCCTTTATTCATAAATGTATTTGCTTTCGAATGAATGCATAAAAGTGCAAAAGTTGCAATTACAAATGTACGCACTCATTAAGCATCCATACCCATATAAACCAATTGCTAACATCAGTCATACGCCCTGTAGCACTCGTGCACTTGCTTTGAAAAAATATCACTTATACGCCATGTAGGCTGGTAATACTAACATCACTCATACCATGCCATGCCAAGGGATTTTAAAGCATTTCGTAAGAAATATTGATTAGTTTGCTCAAAGCCAGCAAATAATATTCTTTATAGCACGTTGAGTGTGGTGAGTGCGTGGACGTAAATCAATGTATCGATGCAAATGGAAGTAATTTTTCCTTCACAGGCTGCAATAATCCAATTTTCTTTACATAAATAAAATGAAATTAGTGAAATGTTATGGTACTGAGGAAGAAAAAATAGATGGTTGAAAAGAGAAAGGCTATTGATTTTATCTCAAATGCTGTTTGTATTTTTTTTATTTCAATTCAAGAGTTATAAAAATTCGGGGAAATTTAGCATTAAAAAGTTGAGTGTTTATTTGGAAGGGTGTTAGTGTTAGTTTAGGTTAACCTGGTAGACTAATAAGCAAGTCATAGACCAGTTTTCGTCCTTGAGATACCAGATGGCGTTCAGTTGCTAGGTCCATGAGGAGCAGTCATCCTTTAAAAAGCCGGTGTTTGACGCGAGTTTTAACAGTCTCTGCTGCCTCACTATCGATAACTGTTTAAAAAAAATTTAAATATTTGAATATTATTTCTCATTCTAAAAATTTCTTCCAACACTTTATCAGTTGTTAAGTGAAAAATATTTGAAAAATTTATTTTCACCCATCTTGATATAAAGCAAAATGAAATGGCACACTTATCCATTTGAGTTTTAATCATATCAGAATAAAGTGTACGTAACACATGCGTTGAACGCGTACCGAAAAATCTTACAAACTATATATTTTCTCCCTCTTAACTTATTTTTGTTTGAAGTTTCAGAAGTAACTGCCCATATACATATGTATGTGTTCAAAAGCAGCTGTGAAGTTTTAGCGGTTCAACGGGGAATAAACATGTGCGCACAAAGATGCACACACATATTCTCGAATGGTTCGTATAATGCTGTCATGTTCATTGATGTAACAAGTTGTTGAACTCAAAGTTTGTTGGAAAAGAAAAACGAAGAAAACTACAAAGGCAAAAAAATAAAAAGAATGTTATTCAAAAAAGAATAAATAATAAAAAATATATAAAAAATATATAAAAAAACAGACCTTTTACAAGAAAAAACATTAGCTTAGTTTTACCGTGGCTATAATACACTTCACAAATACAAAGAATTATTTACAAGAACTTTGAACGGTCAGTGTGTATGTCAACTAAATTCTAGGGTGACTTGATCCGCACAATTTTTTAATAGACCGCATCATTGCCTTAGGAAATAATATTAATCCGCAAGAAACTTCTTGAAGATATCACGTAAAATGAGAAATCTTTACAACAAGCAACCTAATCCGATCATTCAGTTTGGATACCGGATATATGCTATAGCGATCCAATAAGGAACAAATGAGCAGCGTCTTCGTGGCACAAGAGCGGGTGTAAAATTTCAGATCGAGATCTACCAAACTAAGGGAGTAGTTCGCGTATATGTAGACATGCAAGCGAATTTAGCTAAATCGACTAATCTCGTAATGTCGATTATTTATACATATACTTTATAGGGTCTCTAGCGACTACTTTTGTCGCTTACATGCATCATGATAATCTTAATTCACTCTGTTCAGGGTATAAAAATAATCGAAGAAAAATTCAAAAAAAAAAAAAAAACCTGTAAAGTAAACTTTCGGCTTTGAGCAAACAATTCTCCTCTACAACACAACTTATTGCATATCTTCAGGCTACTTATGTGCTTACCGCAAAGTTTACAGAAACACGCAAGAGCAAAAAATACTAATAAAATTTCTAATGTATCAAATTAAGAACAGCAAAAAGTATGGTTTTTATTGTTGGAAAAACATTTTTCATTAAGCAAACAATTGTTTCGAAATTGCAAATTTTCAGCATCAGAGCGCACAAAAGTATACTACAAAAATGTGAAATGCTGCAAATCGGATAGTTCGATGGAAATTGGCATAAAGCGGAAATTAATGAAGAAAATATAAGTACATATGCACAACATATACATATATGTATATGAAACATTTATATATATAAGTACATACATATGTATGTACATATTACCCCGCAGAAATTTCCACAAAAATCGCGCCGCCTCCAAATCATCAGCGTCCCTAACTTTGCATTGAATTCCTGGCCATTACTATTTTATGTGCCATTTGCTCGAAAATGCGTGCTAATTTGCGCGCATCAAAGTATGAAAGGCATTTTGCGTGATAATGAAGCTGATTACACTTGGCAATTGCCACACGTGCGCTTAATTCGCATTATTACGTAGCCAGAGTGGGCTACCACATGTAGTTGTGCAGCATGTCGACCACAAATCAGTTGTGTGTTATCGGCCGCAGTTGAAAGGTGACATTTCGTTTAAGCGCCTAAAAGCATGCCAATGACGATTACATTGCTGATGTGCTGACATTTCTGACATTGCGTTCATAGCAACAATTTTTGGCGCACTCATGGAGTGGGCATAGGTCCCAAGTTGGTAATTGATTCAGGAACTTAACATGCTTTGCTAAGGGAGAATTCGGTTTGTGATGATTTTAAACGTAATTAAAATAAGTAATGCTGACTGTAATTGTTATTGCCAAATATAGCTGAGATGTGGAGAATTCGAGAGGCATCTAAGTATTCTCGTAGTCCACGTAGAATCAATGAAAATATTTTTAAAATAGTCTGGAAAATTATATGAGGATTTGGCGTCGGGAAATGCTAAGTGTCTGACGATGTACTCATGTGTTTTACGTGGTGAAAATGAAAAAATACCATCTTGGACCAACTGAAATGCTGTGGATTCAATAGTCACTCGGAATCAGAACAAATATTTTCATTTCAAAATTAGTTTAAATGATTTTTAGCCACCATAGCAAGAACATAATAACTTAGAAGAAAGAACAAAGAGAAAAATTTAAACTATAAAATTTCAAGAACCCAGACGCCAAATGTGTAGACCCAAGAGGTTATGGCTGACGTTTTGCCGCAAGTGACGATCAATCTGTTAGATGTATTATTGAAAATAGGAGGAAACTTTTCTTTGATAAAAATACAAACTTATTTCTAAAATGGGATCAGTACCATGAGTACAACGCTAGACCTTACGAACAGAATTCTGCTACTACAACAACAACAAAACCATCTTTTAATACCAGGTGCGGGACAAAGTGACGTCCAAGCTCAACAACCGTATCCAAAATATTGACGTATTTTAATTTACAAATGTAGTAAAACTGAGACTAACAACCACCTCTGAACTGAAGAAAATAAAAACAAGGATTCAAGATCTTCGGTCTAGTTAATCCACCTGACAAGTTGTGCACTAAAATTGATTGACCGAAATACCCTAAAAATTTGGCCGAATTTTGTTCATATCTTCAGACTAAGTAAACCACCACCAGAGAGAATTTTAAATAAAATTAATATGAAAAGCTGAGCTTCGGCACAAACTAGCCAGAAGATTTTCGACGGTCATTTGTGTAAGTAAACTTAGAGATTTTGCTTACAAAATTTAGATGAAGAACTAGAAACTGGCAAGACAGAACGTGAAGTTATTGAAATTTCTTATAACTAAATTCTTGTACAACCGAACTGTGGGCCGAAATTTGGGTCAGACTTGCCAGACGCATGTCGAAATCTTCGATCTAAGCAATCCACTCATCTAACTATGCAATATGTTCAGATAGAGTAATCCAGAAAAACTTGGAAAAGAAGTATTTCAAGAATTTCAGTCTTACGAAGTGACAGGATCGGTTTTAAATCAAAACTATAATGCTGATGTTGACCACTTGTATTAAATAAGATAGTATCTATATCGAGAGTTTCTGTGGCATTGTTTGGAAATATCGAGATCTAGATAGAAAGATCTCAAATGATTGTAATTCGGCTGATTGGAACTTAGCTTGTAAATGCCAGAAAAGCATATTCCACATTCCATATTCAACATGTACCTCGGACGGAATTAATTGGCACAGATGGAGTAGCCTTCCAGCAATTGAGCAACTGAGCCTGATGTCTTCTAAAAGCATACTTTGTAGGTACTTATTTTTAGAAGTACTTATCGAACGAACCGTAGTGGTTTAAGAGACCTTGTTTCATCTAAAATTAGCCTGCAAAGAAATTGCGGTACTCATGCTATAGAGCTTCTATGAATTTCTTCCAACTTGTGGATCTATATAAAATGGTTTCAAATACATGGGCTTGGGCTGATAGAACTCGAGATGACTACATGTAGTGGCTCTAATTCATACCGTTTTTATGTTTATGTTTTCTTTAAGTGCAGCAGAGTACTCTAGACACTTAGAAGCACCTTCCTGGACTCACTAAGGCAGTGTCTACTAAATTTAATCTAAAACCATCTAATTATTATAGTTTATCACATTGATTTTTGTAATTCTAACGTCATTCAAGTGTACAAAATAATATGTTTATCGGTAAGCCATACGCACTTTCTAACCTCAAAGTGGATACTTTATAAAAAACTACTATGAAATTGACTGCGCTTCCCGTAGTCGTACGTATATATTAGTTTGTCAAAAAAGTCTTGCGGTATTTTCGCTAGTTGGCGCTGAGAGCGCGTAGCTCTAGTTTTATTCGTCGCATCGGGTCATGCTATACCTTTTTGGAAAGCTCATGACACGCGCTAACACGTATTTCGTGAGTTATAGCATCGCAAACATGGAGCAAAATAAAGAGCAAATACGGTCTAACTACGACACACTTACAGTACTACTACGATAAAGGCAAAACTGCATCTCAAGCCGCCAATACAATTTTTGCAGTTTATGGGCCCGATACAGTTCCCCATTTCCACCGCGCAACGATGGTTTCAACGTTTTCGTTCTGGTGTAGAGGTGGTTGAAGATGCACCACGCTCCGGAAGGTCTGTCGTCGAAAATTGCGATAAAATCGCTGAATTGGTCGAAAGAGACCGGCATAGTAGCAGCCATAGCATCGGTCAAGAGCTGGGCATGATTCATCAAAAAAATTTTATGAACAATTGAAAATTCAATAAAATACCGCAAGACTTTTTTGACAACCTATTATGAATAAATTTGTAAACATTTTACTCCGCACTGTCCCGTTCAACGCTTTAATTAGGTCTATTTGCTCACTTTAGTCATTTAATAAGGAAGCTTTTCGAGCATGAACCCCAACCAAATTCTAATACCACATTGCCGGCACCTACAAAGTTTTTTATATTAAATATAGTCACGCAAACAAAGTGTCTAAAAATACATCGAGAAGAAAGTTAAGCATAGGTATGATGCGAGGTAAGGGAGGCACACAATTGTGAAAACAAAGAACAGCTGACGCACTTTTAAGCAATCTTGTTTGTTGTTAGCGCGGTATTCAGCTAAATTCGTGGATTGCTTGGCTGTTTGTCTGCTTGCTGTGTTGCTTTTGTTTTTGCTGCTTGTCTATACAGAAGTTTCTATTTTCCTTACAAAATTACATTCGTCTTCCACAGTCCTTAATATTTGCGTGGTGCATGTTAGCTATCAGCCAGCCAACCGTGCGGGCTGCATCGATTTTATATTTACGTACGTTGGCGGCAATTACGTCGAGTTCATTGCTGTTTGGTAAAAGTTTGGAAAAAAAATGTGGAGAATACTTCTACAAACCACAGCTTAAGAAAGAATGTATAGAAGTAGGGCGTTAGGTGAAATAAACTTTGGTTAAAATATTTGGTTTTAATAGTCTTAATACTCTAACGAGAAGAGTTTAAAGTCTTACCAGACAACTTGATTCCAAATTTCACTGATCTTAAACATCTGATACCGAAGCGTAGTTTCAATTATTGTACTTTGAGACAAAATCTATCACAAAAATACGATAGTTGAATGCAGAATGCGTAAAATATTTATATTAATGTGGAAACTGGCTGAGGTTCGAATACATTTGAAAGCCTTCAGATCGCCTTTATAAGGACGTTTCTTGTTGCTGTTTTGTATATTCACAGCGGGCTTCCAATTCAAAGCCAGTATAAACAACGCAGTTATGATGGTATTGATACTGTTATTTTTGTTTATTGTTTACAGAAGAGATTGATTGGTAAATCAATCAACATTTTCACTTTTCAAGTATCCATTTTTGCTCTTTTCTTTAACACAACAGTTAAGAACTGAACAGGGAATACATATAATATATAGGTGTGAAAGCGCAGGGAATAAAAAATAAAAGCGATATGCTTGAATAGATAATCGTGTGTTAAGCTAAGGCGAAGGAGAGACGTTGAAGAACGTGGGAAAAATAATAGAATTGAAATGAAAAATAATTGACAAACCTCGTGGAAAAAGCTAAGCGAGAATTATAGAAATAAAAGCACACACGGCATATAATTTAAAAGACGCTATCAGCAATATCAAATTAAAAAGAAAGAAACAAAACAGGAGAATATGAAAAAGAAGAGAAAATGGCAAGAAGTTTTGCGACAAAAAGGAAAAGTATTTGTAAAGCTTCAGAAGAAAGAAGCAGTAATAGAAGTATTCAATATGAAAAAATGTACGAAACATGACAAAAGAAACATAATAAAAATCTATGCAGAGAGAAAAAGAGAAAGGAAAGAAAAAATGAACAAGTAAGGAAGCGCTAAGTTCGGGTGTCACCGAACATTTCATACTCTCGCATGATAAGGTGATAATCGATATTTCATTATCCGTCATTTACATATTTTTTTATTTTGCTCTAAAATTAATTAGATTAGACCAATTTGTGTACTTTGAGTATTGAATTGTATTTTCATTTATTTTAATTGTATTGAAAAGTTATAGTCCGATCACAACAATTTTTCCACAAAGCATACCTCAGCTCAAATAACGTATTTGTGTAAAGTTTTATTCCGCTATCATCATTGGTTCCTAATGTATATATTATACAGAGAAGGCATCAGATGGAATTCAAAATAGCGTCCTATTGGAAGAAGGCGCGGTTGTGAACCGATTTCTTCCATATTTCGTACATGTCATCAGAGAGTTAAGAAAATATTATATACCGAATTTCATTGACATCGGTCGACTAGTTACTGAGATATGGTTTTTGGTCCATAAGTGGGCGATGCCACGCCCATTTTCAATTTAAAAAACCCTGGGTGCAGCTTCCTTGTGTCATTTCTTCCGTAAAATTTAGTGTTTCTGACGTTTTTTGTTAGTCGGTTAACGCACTTTTAGTGATTTTCAACATAACCTTTGTATGGGAGGTGGGCGTGGTTATTATCCGATTTCTTCCGTTTTTGAACTGTATATTGAAATGCCTGAAGGAAACGACTCTATACAGTTTGGTTGACATAGCTATAGTAGTTTCCGAGATATGTACAAAAAACTTAGTAGGGGGCGGGGCCACGCCCACTTTTCCAAAAAAATTACGTCTGTATATGCCTCACTCTAATGTGATTCATTCATTTTCACTTTAATATCTTTAGTTATGATACTTTATAGGTTTTCGGTTTTCGACATTTTGTGGACGTGGCAGTGGGCCGATTTTGCCCATCTTCGAACTTAACCTTCTTATGGAGCCAAGAAATAGTGTATCAAGTTTCATCATGATATCTCAATTTTTACGCAAGTTACAGCTTGCACGAACGGACAGACAGACGGACGGACAGACAGGTATCCGGATTTCAACTCTACTCGTCACCCTGATCACTTTGGTATATATAACCCTATATCTGACTCGTTTAGTTTTACTACTTACAAACAACCGTTATGTGAACAAAACTATAATACTCTCTTTAGCAACTTTGTTGCGAGATTATAAAAAGGAATAGTAATAAAAAATTAAAAAGAAGTAGGAAAAGAATGAAAAAAAAAGAAATATATCATTTCTAAAACAAAGCCAGACTACACAATGCTACAGCAACATTTCATAAAGGAAAAAGTACAGCAATTACAATTACGATTACAGCAACGAAGTGAAGAAAGTGTGATTAAGTGAAAAGTGGGGAACTCAACTCACATGCTAAGCACTAAATAAAAGTTCGCAAATGTTACAAAGTTTGCCCAAAAATGAATTTTGAAGATACTAAAAAGAAGTAGCTGAAAGGAGCAAGCCAAAGCACAACTGCATGAAATATTTTCAAGTGACCACTCGTCTTAGAGCATGTCAGTAGCAGCGTGCACTCATAAATTAGTTTCCGCAGGAGTTAACTTTTTTCCCGTATTCCGTTTTTTTTTTTCTTTGTAGAAAAATGTTGAATTGAATAAATTTCTTTAAAAAATATTATAACTTCCTTTCATTAGACTGAAAAATTTTGCTCGCAATTTTTGTTAAATTATAAGCTCAAGCAAGATTTCATTGTTTATAGAGATGCTCTGATTATTTAAGACTTTCACTATCATCTTTAGTTCTTAAAATAGTTCTTAAAATCCTGATTTTGTTGTTGTTGTAGCGGCATAAAACATTTCTGAAGCAAATTTGAGGAATGGTGTGGAGTTGACTTTCATCACAGTTGAGCTTTTGGGCAGTAGCTTGAAAACTTTACCAAATTTTGTGGATCTATGGGTTTGAAACTGAACTGACACAGATCATTCAATTGCCTTTTCTACAAGCAAACGCATTTACGGAGCCCTTTAAATTTTCGGAGCAAGCTAAATATACTTTCAACTGTTTAGGGAATAAAATATTTTTATTTTTATTTCTTTTTTTCAATTATTAGCCGAGTTCAAAGGCTTTGTAACATTAAGATAGAGTCTCATGCACTAAAAAATAACCGACTAATTGAGATACAAGTGTTAGTTTATACGATAGGAAGTATGGAAGCGAAAGAAAATAATTTTGGAAAGAGAAAACACTGGGTAAATAATTCTGCCAACGTGGATCTGTTCCAAATCGGTGTATCTGTGCTCTTATATGAATATGCTGGAAATCTGCGAGCTCCCCATTCTAATTTAAAGCGTCGCCCTAGTTCCATACTTCTGCAACAAAATTGCGGTCAACATGCTGGGCGAGTACTTATTCGCAGCTATCCTAATTAAATAATTAAAATAATTATAGCTTGTTAGGCAGCCAGACGGTGGGCGTGAATAACAAAGGACACCATAATAATGGATAATGCGCTTAATTTGATGGTCTGGCAGCGTCAGTCTTACTTATTAAAATGCAGCCGATACCACATTGTTCGCAAAAACACTTCTTTTCTGCACAAATTTTTGGCATATTATTTGCATTTTACTTTTAATTCTTATTTTTGACTTAAAACTTCTTCATCTTCTTTGTGTTTTTCACACCACTATTTTGGCAAGCTGTCACGCTGCTGCGGTTACTTTAGGGACTGCCAGCCAAGGCTCCGCTCAAGGGACCAATCATTGAACATTCAACGCTTAATTTGTTGCACTTAATTTATCATTTTTGATAAGATAAACAAAGAAATTTGGGAAATGAGCGCTGGAAAACAGAAAGTGCTTGAAACGTTGAATGGAGGAGATTGGCGTCCAGGGAATGGCAAGGGATTCGCACCGAAGTGCACAATTATGTAACAGACCGAAAAGTTGTTATTGGTAACGATAAAATGTTACTTGCACTTTTTATATTTATATATTTAGTGGTATATCAAAAAGCCTTTAAATGTTGGGCTTAGTTTTCTTGTGTAGACTGACTTTGCCACTCCAAATACGCTTTGTACGAAATGAGGGGAGCTATCAACGAACACAGAGATAGGTAAGAGACAGGTTTGCAAATAGGTATAACAGAAACTTGGCATTTTGCGGGATGACTGGATAATCTAAACTTAGAAGGAATCTTCACCTTGAAAAACTGACCTTATTATAATATACAAACTTAATTTAAGCGGTTAGGTTCCAACCAGGTGTTTGTAGTAGGAATTGTAGTACAAAACCAACATCCGATTAAATAGACATTATTGGAATTTGTGTTGGGTCAGCGGCTATTTAGAATCTGCCTTGGTCTGAGAAGCCTTCCAAAGAGCTAGTTCAATAAATATGACACTCGTTCGACATGCTTTTGGACCGTGCAAAGCAAAAGGAGACTATTTTGAATAAAATAAATTGATTTTGTCGAAAAAACCATTTTTTCTGTTTTTTTTTTTTTTACTTTGGAACGCACCTTGTAATACATTAAAAATATAATTATGAGAAAATAAGCACAAATGTGTGTTTAAAAGCTTTAAATAAGTTCATATATCTTTATATAATATATGTGCTTTTTAAGCCCTTAAGTTAACCCTTAGTGACTATCGTCTGTTACTTGGAAGCTGTCAGCTCTACTAGTATTATAGTTAATTTAAGAATTTTACTTTGGAACACTATATTCTGAAGTTTTCATACGCTTTAAATTTATATTGTCATTTGTCATTGTCATTAGTCATTAGTCATTAGTCATTAGTCAGCTGTCATCAATTTTTGTTTCTGTAAATAGTATTTTTATTCAAAAATAATAAATAAATAATAATATTTTTTTTTTTAAGTCTTTATGTACTATGCAGTTCTTAGTCAATCTCAACAGTTATTTTTCAAGTTGCTGTCGTTAATTTGACATATTGCAAATTTTATTTTTTTATAGACTAGATAATAACGAATATATTTTATATATTTCCTCTTTAAATTAAGTAGCATTATTATATTGTCACCTGTCAGCTCTTATTAATTATGTTTCTGTTGTTTATGCTGTGTAACTCCTTTGTTTGGAGTATTTACGTTCTTTACAGCTCTTAATCGATCCAAACACTTATATTTAAAGTTGCCACTTGTCATTAATCAGTCGTCATTAATAAGAAATGCTTTATATAGATTTTTATGAAGAAAATTATATTCTGTTAAGCCATTAATAATTTCATATAAATGCATTTTGAAGAATAAAATCAAGTAACAACATCTGCCATCTGTCAGCTAACATCAGTTATATTTCCGAATAAATTTTATGGTCTCCAATAACTTTCTCTAAAGTATTTATAGGCTTTTATCTTGCTTTTCAAACGAAAAAGCTACATTCTAAATTTTCATATGTTGTTTGTGATTCATCAATGTTAGTAGTAAATTTTACAGCACATAGCTCGTTAATTATTATTTAATATGAGCAGAACAGTACATTATAGAGCTCTTGCCAAAGTTCCTATGATTAACAAGCACATAAATATGAAATATTATGCGACCTCTGAGGCTCCTTTCAGACTTAAATTACACAGCCAAATTTGCAACATTCAAATATGGTAACCCTCTCTTGCTTTACATTCCTTATCTCTCATCTAATTAACTATTAATAAATATTCTGTATCACGGTAGGATTGGCCCTTTCGTATTAAATTACGAGCAGTTTATTGTCAAGTAGCAACATCCGCAATTTATTTATGTTCATCAAGTGGTACAAACAGTAAATTGCGCAAAATTTCCTTCTGCGCCTAAAGGTATACTAAAATATTTATGAGTTCATACTTCAAACAAGTTTCGAAAACAAAGTGTACACTTGTCAACTGTTTGCCACTTTAAGTCACTTGAAGTGTGACTAAAACTTATGCTAACAGCAGTTAAGCGCCTAAAAGTATGCCAAACGCTGTTGTGTGGCGACTGTTTAATTTATGTTAAACGACAGCTAGTGCTATCAAATTAATCAAAAGACATTACGTTTAGCTAGTTAGTTAAAGTACATTGAACTTGAACTTTAGTCGACACGCACAGTTCAAATTGCGCCTAGAAGTAGGCTGGGTATGACGCAAATCTAAAGTATCAAATTTATAACACTTGTAACAGCAGTGGTAGTGTTTAAGTAAGCTCTCACAATGTTTAATTAAGCTGACAGCTAATATCTGTTGACTTATTGATAACAACGCCTTAATCTAGGCAATTATTAGCTACTAAAACGCAGTGTTACATTGATGCAAGTGATAATTTAGATTTGCAGCTATTAGCGCTAGTGCCAGGGAGATGTAATTTCTTATTTGAACTGCAGGTTTTAAAAGTTATTGAATTTAAAATTTCTTGCGCCTAAAGTCATGCTACAGAATTGAAATATTTTTTTTTTTAGCACTAAACGAAACAATTATATTTAATCGTTATTGCAAATGACTTTCAATCACTCTAAAAAGATATTTATGTGCATGTCTTAATGGCATTTGATGACATCGACCCGTAAATAATGTATACTTCAGTAGATCAATAAAACTTCCTTTACCAATGGCAACAATTAAAGCGTCAAATGACATTCCTGCAACTTCGCTTTCGCTTTGTAAACGCATAAAAGTGAATATTTATCGGAAATTTATGAATTACTTTGTCGCAAATGTAAAGAGGTAGTTAGCGCGCCTTAATATATGCAATGAAGCAGTGTTACGACGTGGCTTATGCAGGAGCGGTTAAATAAGAATAGTATAAAAATATGTACAATGAAAAATAGCAAAGCCGAAAGCGACGGACGTGGATTTATGAAGCTTTTTATGAAAATGTGTAGTGAAAGAACATTTATACTTTTCTAATATAACAATATTGCGCACGTAAAGCACTCACATATTGACAGTTTGACAAATAATAGAAGAGCACGTGATGCTGTCACTGAAATTGTTATTTATATGATGTT
The DNA here is from genome assembly GCF_001853355.1 of Bactrocera latifrons. Classification (NCBI taxonomy): domain Eukaryota; kingdom Metazoa; phylum Arthropoda; class Insecta; order Diptera; family Tephritidae; genus Bactrocera; species Bactrocera latifrons. The sequence continues at coordinate 550,203 of NW_017537045.1, read as the reverse complement.
TCGAAGGAAAATGTATTAAGAGAGAAACAATTTAAATTTCAAAGTTTCATTAAAGGTCTACTAAAATGCACAATTTTATAATATTTAAACGTAATTCGAAAAAATTTAAGTACTGTGTTGAAGGAGCTGTGCTATCGGGAAGGTTTGAGAATACATAATGACAGTTAGGACTACTGACACCTCATACCTGACAGTCGCCTATAGTTAAATATACTTATACATATGTCGATATATCGAGCCACAGCAAAATACGACAAAAATAGTTGGGCTTTGACTAAATATAGAATTTTTCAGTGTGATCAATTTTGTGACTTAATATTAACAGGGTTAAAAATTAATATTAATACTTCGTATAACCTCCTTTGGCATCTATAACGGCTTTGATTCTCCTTGGCATACTTAAACACAAATTTGCGCATGTTTCTGACGAAATAGAATCCCACGCCTGCTGCACCTTAGGCCATAATTCGCGCAATGAGCCGACTTCGCCAGCGACCGATTTTTTTAACCCCACAGGTGCTCGATGGGGTTGAGGTCCGGATATTGCCTGGAGCCATTTGCGAGTCGCTCTTGCTGTGTGCTTCGGATCATTGTCCTGTTGGAAGACAATGTCCGACCCATTTCCACCTAAGTCTCCTATAGTGCCAAGCAAATGACTGCGCAGAATTTCAATATAAGACTCTGCCGTCATTCGTCCTTCGATTTTGGCCAATCTACCAACACCATTAATCGTCATGCAAACCCATAACATGATGGAGCCCACTCCAAACTTCAGCATAGGCTTAACGTGGTGTGCATGTAATTTCGCACCCTTGCTTCTCCAGGTCCAGTCGCGCCCATCCGATCCTAAACGATTTATTTTGGTCTCATCCGACCATAAGACCTTCTCCCAGTCACTTTCATTCCAGGTCTTGTATTTTTTGGCAAAATTTAGCCGCAACTTCTTGTGTCTCTCAGTGAGAAGANTGCTTCGGATCATTGTCCTGTTGGAAGACAATGTCCGACCCATTTCCACCTAAGTCTCCTATAGTGCCAAGCAAATGACTGCGCAGAATTTCAATTAAGACTCTGCCGTCATTCGTCCTTCGATTTTGGCCAATGTACCAACATCATTGATCGTCATGCATCCCCATACCATAATGGAGACTCCTCCAAACTTCAGTGTAGGCTTAACGTCGTGTGCCTGTAATTTCGCACCCTTGCTTCTCCAGGTCCATTCGCGCCCATCCGATCCTAAACGATTTATTTTGGTCTCATCCGACCACAGACCTTCTCCCAGTCACTTGCATTCCAGGTCTTGTATTTTTTGGCAAAATTTAGCCGCAACTTCCGGAACTGAGCTAAGAATTCTTTTACGGCCTGCTTTATTTTTATTGAATAAATCTGCAAATTTTCTGCGAATTTTACTCACAATGCCAACGGAGATTTTCAGCCTTCGAGAAATTTCGCGATGAGTCACACCATCAATCAACAATTTTTTCACCTCGCCTTTAACTCCATTGGAGATAACTATGTTCTTTTTTCCCATGTCTGCCAAAGATATAAGCAACTATAGCGGCGGAAAAACGTATGCAGATTTTCTCTTACCTTTTATATCTATATTTTTTAAATAATTCAAACTATTCTATTTAATGAATTCACTTTTTTGCGCACGTCCAAACACTTCGAGCGAAAGTCTCAAAATTGATCACGCTTGCCTTCTGCGTATTGTTCAAATTTTACTTTACCGCTAATTTTGKTGGCGACGTAAAACATATAGATAACGGTACATCAAACACCAAGCAACATAAGTATTCAGTCGAATTTGTGTTTGACTGCATATGCAAGACGGAATGAATAAAGAAATGAATATTCAACTGAAGCGTGATCAATTTTGTGAGTCACTGTATTAGCATACAGTAAGTATTATTTTTAAAATTTTTTTTCTATTACACATAAAATTAAATTTTCGTTCAGGGATAGATTAATAAAATCATTACACTAAATATTAAAATACATGCAAAATAGTAAATGTATTCTAATGTGATATATAGCACAATTATTTCAAGGTAATTGAAGTCACATAGATTATAAAAAACAAATTTTGAGGCTTTTCGAATTAACGCATTAATGCCGCTACACACCAAAAATAAATTTCTGTATGTACACTGTCTGCTACTTAAGCAAATTAGGCTAATGTAAGCTGGCTGATTATGTGGTAATTTGTCAATTAACTTAAGCATGAAAATTTTCTAAGATTCGCCCAGATGCTCAGACATATTTTGGTAGATTTGTGATTGTAAAATATATGTATGTATGCAAACGAATTTATGTATATATAATGAATATACATACGTATACCGTAAAACCGTCACATGCTCGAAAACTATCAAATTATCAGACACGTTGAAGTTTGCAAATGTGTTTGACAAGACGGTGACAAGTGACAGGCATTGAAACGGTATGTATATGTGGGCGTAAGATAAAATTTATACAATCTTGTATACATATTGTATGTCAACATTTGAGTACGTGGCAACATTCATTGTCATTTACGTGTGTGTGTATACATAACTGCGGGCGGGTGTAATAATTTCGTAATAAAATTGCCTGGCTTGAAGACGTCAATTACTGACAAAACCAATTTAAACAAACCTCGCTTTGCGGTTGTATAAGAATTTTACATGGATGTTATACAGTTGTACATATGTACAAACTATACATGCACAATCGGATGAGTCAAAAGCATAAGTATAGAATTCATGAGGTCATTAGGCTGGCTAGGTGATGTAGTCCGAATGGATGAAAACACTCCAGCTCTGTGAGTATTCGACACAGTGCTCGCCGAAAGGAAAGCAGAGGAAGAAGAGGAAATACACTCCGTTGAAAAGACCATGTGGAGAAGAACCTGGCTACACTTGTAAGCTCCAATAGAGAAGAAGAGTGCGTCATTTCGGTTTGTACAATCCCCAGAGAATTGTCGCTTAGAGGTGTTATAAAGCTGTCATACTACATAATATATAAAATACGAAGTAAAATTCGAAATAGATCGGTCAATAAGCTTATGAGCAAGTGGATGGTGCCACGCCTTTGGTGCTAATTTTCATTTGATTCGCTTCTACTTTAGCGTATCAATACGGCCTTCGCAGTTTTTAAAAACACCGTCATCAAAGAGTTGCCACTATAATGCAATAAGTAAGTAAGATAAGTAAGTAAGATTTTAAATTTTAAGCTGTTTTTATTGTTCCTTTACTTTAGCTAAATCTTCTACCTCTTCTTGTTTTTTTTTTTCATAATTTTACACTCCATTGAACTCTAAAAGTCAATGTACTACCCAAAAGCCAGCGCATTTACCTACGATACATTAATCATAAAAGCCTATTAAAGCAATTGAAGCAAACGACAACTTGAGCCTAATAAATGTGCTTATCTAATGTGTCTAACTCGGCCAAACAAAGCCTAAGCGGCATACGTCGTTTCGAAACAAGACGAAAAGCCACAAAGCTGAATAGACGCCAATGCATACAAAAATAGCAACAGCAACAAAGATTTCTACGTCATAAAAAATACAATGCATTTGCATTTGCCAACACCAATGGCGTTTATCAGCGCACATCAAAGGCAACACAGCTGACTAGAAAAGCTATGCGTGTATGTGTGTGTATTGTAGTTTGTGTACAGGCGAAATGGCAAAGTAAGCAACGTAAATGCTGAAAACAAACATGAACGCTTGAACATCGCTGCCAGCAAAGCCGAAGTGAATGCTGAAGCAGTGCAATGTGTGCCTTTTGGTCACGTATACGCCATGTTGACCTATGAAAGGGAGCACATGCGGCGCATTAGAATGCCGCAAAAGCCACAAAGCTTCAAACGATGTGTGAATATGAGTGCAATAAAGCGGATTTCACCGAAACTTATGAATGTGGGTCCAATGTCTGACCGAAATCGATTAATATAGATGTATGCGTGCGGACGCCTGGCATGTGCTGAATATTAGCTGAATGTCATTAGGTGTATTGCTTGGCAATTAGAGACATAGGAGACCTTCGTAGGTAGTGGTTTATGTATTGGACAATATTATGTCAAAGGAACGAGAACTTTGCGATGATGATGACAAATATGATTTGTTTGACGAGCATTTATTACATTTGAATGGAGGGAAGTGGAAGCACAGAGCTAATGACATATAATTTCGTTACAAAAGATTAATGTGGACAGTATATTTACATTTTTTTTTTATAGGATTTCAGTCAAGACCAACTCCGTAGCAGTTGCGAGAGTTAAGAATTTACGCTTCGCTTACTTATATATGAAAACAGCCACTAAAACAACAAAGCGGGTCGATAGACTGATCGTCAGATGAGTTCACTTTCAAGCATTCACCTCGACCCACTTGTTGGCAGACCTTTCTACACATAAATCAGCGCTTGGCCTCATCGATCTCAAGGTCCACTAAAATGCAATTTATCACAGGATTAGGCAATAAATATTTATGGAATTTGAATGACGGGAGTAAGAGAACAGTAACGCTTCTCTACACTGTTGTGAGAATATCTTCAAATTCAAACCTTGTATTTTCCTCGGTATCAGCTTGAGTGCCCTACTGAAAGCTTTAACAACAGAGTGAACCTCTTGTACTTCTTTACTGGCGTACACATCGCTTATGTGGTTATAACCAGGTCCTTATCCACCTCTCTCTCTCTTTCCAACGGAGTTGGAATGAATGTCGTTTTATATCTCGTACATCTCATCGTTCCATAGGCAGCGGTATTCACTTTTACTAATGCGCAAAGAACCATAAATCTTCCCCAGAACCTTACTCTCCAAAACTAGTAACGTCGAGTTTGGTTTTTGATCGTCGACAGAGGACTTTACTTTTCAATTGCCTAATCGGTCCGAAATATAAATTTATTTATATATTTTTTGAGTATTCTACAAGTCTTCCATATTGAAAATGCTTCCGCGGTTTACTATGTCACAAACTTCTTAGAGGTATCACAAGGTCATCAACCAAAATAAGCACCCATTTTTGAACCTTCTGGTGCTAAGATGTTTTCTTGGTTGATTTTCAATGCCAGAGCTAATTTTGTTGTTGGTTTTCTTTTCAAGGATACGTAGAACTTAAGCTGATGCATATGAAATTGCTTACAGACTGTCAAGTGACTGAGAAATACCACAAATTATATGGCGTAGCTACAAAATCCCAGACGCAACACACGCGTCAGAAGTGCTAACTGCGAATGTGAGCAATTTTCCACAACATAACGGGCATGTGCAGGCATTGCAACAATATGTGCGCAACGTGTGGCATGCGATTTTGACGTCGAAAATACGGAAAATGCGGAAAATACTTGGCAGTCGTTAATACCATAAGCATGAGTTTATGTGCAAGTTGGAATTCCTGCCGCGCTTAAGTGTTATCCGAGCGTATGTATGGCTGCGTGTGCAGTATATCAGTAAGCTATGAGTATTTTATTCATGTTAAATACGAAAGTGCAACTTGACAAATACAAATATTTGCACTGCTAAGTTTCAGTTACAATAGCAGCCAACCTAAGCTCTGCCACGCGCACACATAGACCCGTCAGCACGTATGTGTATAGGTATATTATAAGCTTTCGCAAACATAAACAGCTGTCCGTAGCTGCTGGTACAATAATATTGTAGGACTGCATGTAAAGTTCCACCCACAACAAGTTGGTGGCATAGAAAATATCAGTTGTCTGCTATCATGGAAGCGGTGTGCTGAGTTTAAGCATATTAAAATTTGCCACACATGCATGCTTTATGAATAGAAAGTACAAGTGTTGCTGCAGACGAGGAGACGGTTTGTAGATTTGTCTACTGGATGAAAAAGCCTTACAGCTGTGAAGATAAATGTTGCGTTTACTTCCAAGCTCGAGTTGGGAGTATTTCTGATATGAAAAAAAAACCCTCTGAACTCACTGAAGACTTGTCGGATGAAAATTTCCTCGAATACGAATTAATCAAGAAATCATCCAATCAGTTATTTCTTTCGTTCCTCAGTAGTAAAATCAAACCTTTCCGTACAATTTTGGTATGAAAAATACTACCTATGTCAGCTGTAAATGACTGAAGAACTCATATTTACTCGATAAGCTGTTCAGATGAAGATAGTAGAGGTTGTGCAAAATATTGAAATATTGAACACTAACACGAGCTTCATAAGAAAAAAAATATCTTTTCTAAAGCTCTAGTCGTTCGAAGACTTGCTGAAAAGATCTAGTCGAAAAGCTTACGCTGAGCCAGAGAGTGTAATGAACGCAGTGAAAACAAGTAAGGAATGGCTAAGTTTGGGTGTCACCGAGTATTTTATACTCTCGCATGATAAAGTGATAATCGAGATTTCAGGCGTGGTTGTGTGTGGTGTTAAGAAAATATTATATACCGAATTTCATTGAAATCGGTTGAGTACTTCCTGAGATATGGTTTTTGGTCCATAAGTGGGCGACGCCACGCTCATTTTCAATTTAAAAAAAAAAAACCTGGATGCAGCTTCCTTCTGACATTTCTTCCGTAAAATTTAGTGTTTCTGACGATTTATGTTAGTCGGTTAACGCACTTT
>NW_017537045.1:531312-543163 GCF_001853355.1 Bactrocera latifrons | reverse complement strand
ATTACCCTATATCTGACTCTTTTAGTTTTAGGACTTACAAACAACCGTTATGTGAACAAAACTATAATACTCTCTTTAGCAACTTTGTTGCGAGAGTACAAAAATAGTTGAATAATATCACGAATTGCATCGGAAACAACTCCTTAGTGAGACCAAACAAATATTCAAACGAATCTCTGGTTAGAGCACAGAAAATAGCAGAAGTGTCAATTGGGATCACAAGACCCTTCAGCTAAGTTGGTATATAATATAATGTACAAGTAAGAAAGTAATACGAAGCTTCTTTCAAGTTATATGAGCGGAAAGACAAATCTCTTTAATTAGAGTTTAAACAATAAGCTTCCTAAGCAAATTAAACATTCTACTCTCAATCTCGACTCAGTTTTAGAAGCTTTTTTCCGCGCAAAGTATATAAAGACTTCAACACCATATATTACGTGGTTACTTCTTCGTTCCGTAACTTTCTCAGATCTGCTTGTTTCCTTCATATCCAAGTACTAGTCGCTAGGACTTTCTGGCTTCGTATCGAATGATTTCTTGTTGATTTTCGGAGAAGCAGAAGAAGATGAAAGCAATGTGCTTGCGATTTTGATAATGTAAACTGCGCCAAGCTTTTGTATTGAGGTACCTAAACAAACGACTATGCACACCGGTTGATTTAAGAAGCGTCGTAATTTTCTTATATAGACCTCTCAAGTTTGTATTTCCGCACGTTAAACACTGGTATTCGGAAGAAGTGAGTAATAAAACTCCAGTACGATGTGTATGTTTGAATAATGTGTAGTTGGCAAATGCCTGTAAATGTGCGAGGGCAACAAAGAATATCAGTTGGTGTAATGCTTGACTATTTTTGTTGTTATTATAATAGTGCTAGCTAGTTAGTTGATAGTCCTGTCTTAAGTAGACAACAGTGCATAGTAAATAAGTGACAAACAGCCAGCTTGTGGAAAAGCGCAACTACAAATACATTGAAGCATGCTTTAAGGCGCAAATTATACACAAACGTGTGATGCATCTAAAGTAGCTACAAAACAGCAAGGCGTGTATATTAAGGTCTTACGTATGTTTGTCTATATGTACACCTGTAACCACAAGACTATTACTGCTCATAGCACAAAAGAGCTTGAGGCTTTAAAAGCATTTTGGATACAACTTAAGTTAAGGTTAATTTCCTACTTACATACATACATGTATACTTTAGTTTCAGTTTAGCAAATGTGCAGTGGTTTAATGCCAATATACACTCACTACCACTTTTACTTATTGAACTTTTTAAACAGTTATATGTGCTCGGAATTGATTTTCTTGGAGGTGGTGAGGGTATGCTAAAAACAGTTGCTGATTTTCTAGTTATATTTCTGTTAATGGCATTTGTTCCAGTTATTTTAAGAAAGAAGTGTCGAATTAAGAATACGATAAGTCCTTCAATTGAAGATATTTATTTTCGATTGGAAACAATCGAGCTTGAGTCAAGACAAATATGTAGTTCTAGAAGGTAGAAGTCTATAAGATCTTGAAATCACAAGACTTAGATTTCAACTCTAATAAATGATCTTAAAACCGTTTTCTCCATGTCTGGTTAGAAATTATCTGTCAGTTAAGTTCTGGTAAAAAAATGTTATTTAGCGAAAGAAAGAGTCTTGATTACGTTAACGCAGGTGCAATTCAAGCCGTTCGAATGCAACTTAACCACATGCCGCCCACTTGAAGAGTTGACCCGATCAAAATGTCATTTACAGCCTAATGCTTGTCCCACTGTGCTCCTATGTGCCATAGGTGAAATTTTGATGTTGATACCCCTCGCAAACACAAATAATTCGACATAAAGAACTTAACGAATTAATGAATTGCTTAAAATTTCATTTCAGTTTTCATCAAGTATTGGAGAAAGTATAATTCGAGCCAAACCTCGTCCAACTAAAAATCAAAATGTACTGGGTTTCTGCTCATCAAAAATTTACTTGTGAAAACAAAAACAGATTTATTCAGGTAATAATGCCAGGGAGTATAAAACTGCTAATATTCTATCTGTAGTTGATTATAGCAGTATATTTGAGTTGTACCAGTTGCTTGTTCGATTCCCCGCTAGCCAAATTTGCAAGGTTTGTTTTTGCCTGTGGCTTTAGTTGCTTGACTCACGGCCTCTTGAAACAATATGAGCAGATTCGATTATTTGATTCAATGAATATGATAAAGTTCAGAATAATTTATCTTGAGTTTGTTTTCTGAACTTTTTCAAAGTATTCTTCATCAATTTGCTTACAGTTATCTAACATGTGCTTCATATTCATACAAATAATATAAATCCCTGTATGGGTTTCGTAACCTTTTCGTTTTTACATATCTTAAAGTACAATAGCAGTACAACTTAAAGGTACGAATATTCCAACTGAAAACTCCGCGCCTGACAGGGATTACACTTTCTGCCATTTTTATACTTTCCTGTGTGCTTTATTCATACATTCTTTTATTTATTTAATGCCCTGTGTTTTATTGTGTATCTATGTATTTCCCTGTGGAGAGCAGATAACAGGTGATAACAAATGTGCTTGCATTTACAATAGTCTATTTGGTATGTAAGTTGATTACAACGCTCTTTTACTTTTTATGTCATTTGCTTGTACTTTTACCTTTGATTCAACAATTTTTTGCTGTTACATTGTCTTTACACCTTTAAAAAATTAACAGAAATTTGGCTTTAACTGCAATGAATATTTGTATATGAAATGGAAATGAAAGAGCAGTAATCAAATTATATTTGTTATTTGGCATGATGAAGAGAAAGAAATTTTAAAAAATTTTGAAAATTATTTGAGCTGAAAATCAATGAAATTCAAGCTTTTTTTTAAGATTTCTATACATTCCTTATGCTCATATATTTCATACTTTGCAACACTGTTTGCCTATCTTAAGAAAATAAGTCACTCACATGCTTAGTGGATCTTCTAAGAACTATGAAAAGTATGAAAAAATGCCGCATTGAAACTTAGTTATTATTAAAAAATTAGATTTAATTTATTTCGTCTTTTTTTCCATCTTTTGCTATATTATATACGCCAATATTTCCCCAACCTAAAGTTAAAGGTTACTCATACGCCCTGTCAATCTTGATAAAGCCATTAAAACTGCTATGAAATATTGAGTTCCAACCTAATTAATATCTAATTGTTTGTATACTTTTTTTTTTATTCTTGCTCTCACCTTCTCTATGTCTCTTTTACAATTTTTATAGCAGCCGTAGTGCAGATCACTCATACGCCCAGTACGTCCGCTGAAATGTATGAAAACTGGGTGAATGTATACGAACTACTTCTTCAGTTTTTGACATGTCAACGTAAAGTATTGCACATATTATAGACCCCTGTTCTCAACAAAAACCTGCTCATGTTTTTAACAGTCGATATCGGGCCACTATAGCATGTAACTGTCATACAAGTTGAACGATAAGCGAAAGGTGTGGTATGGAAAACTTTTTTATTTGACAAGATATCTTTACAAAATCTGGCATAGAATATTACTCAAAGCAGTGCTACAATCTACGTATAAGTTCTTTATATCGAACCAACACAGCATAAAGCTGATGTAAACTGGCCGATGAAGTTCTTGTATTTCATTAAGTTCTTGTGTGGAAAGTTTTTTATTCCTGAGAAGTAATATAGCTTAGGAGCAAACAGTTTTACATCTTTTTTCTTGCCTTTCGTACCTATTTGTTTTTTCAAACAACGCAAATCACTCAAATGCCTGGTAGACGCCGACAGATGCATCGAAATTGCAATAAAATACTGAATTAATGTTCAAATATTTTTCATATATTTATTTTCTATGCATTTCTATTTCTCTGTTCTCATCCTCTCCTCGTTACATTATCGTAAATAAGCCATTATCATGTCAGCTTTAAACTATTTATTACTCATACGCTCTGTACACCTAGAGAAATGCATGAAAATTGCCCTAAAATATTGAAGTAATATTAAAATATTTTTCAAAGCTTTTTAAGCGATTGTACGCTATTTTGTTATACATCATACATTTATATTTGTAATTTATTTCACTATTTATCTGAATTATAAATACAGGTTACTCATACGCCTAGTACATCTTCATAGTTTGAAGAATACCACTATGCTATAGGTACTATATTAATAAATACAAATAATATTGAAAGCATTTACTTTTTAATCAAGTATATTTAATACAATCAAGTATTGTATAATTTTTAGACCAAATATAAAAAAATTATAACATTTAAATGAGAGTATTTCCATTAAAAATGTCCTGTTGATATAAAAATAATTTTTATTTATTGAAAATATGTATTTACCTAAATAATTTCGACTTGTTTTGAAATAAATGCAATTAAAAACTTCATTTCAGCATTTCTCGCAAATGTATGCCTCACAATTTTACTTGTAATAAAGAGCAAGACTTAATTTCCTCATTAAAATAAAAAAATTAAGACAATGCTTTTGATACTACCGAAATTTTTTAAAATGAAATGCTGCAAATGTTGTCATTTGCCAGTTTAGTGCGCTCTTTCTGTTTCTCAACGCTCATCAGACAGCTCTGTGTCGAATCCGTCCCCAGGCGTTATTAATTAATTATTTCTTCTGTGCTGTGTTTTAATTGTGCCAAGAGTTGTGCCCGTTAAATGTATATAGTGGCATGCAATTGGAATGGAGATGTGAACATTTTGTATCCAAAATAATTGGATATTTCAAATATTTTGATGGAAGAAAATTTAAAATAAAAAGCAGTTTAACAAAATACATTAAATAAAATCAAATTAGGTAAAATAAAATTTAATTTAATTAAACTATTTTATATAAGCAATAAATCCTATCACTATTAATGTATTTGAAAAGTTTTCTGTTTGACAATTGATAGATTGCAAATAAATATATGTGACCTGGTCTACGAAAAGGAAGCTAACGTGCGAAAACTAGTTTTCTGGGAAACAACTGTTAAAAAAAAAGCATCTCATCTTCCATCCGAATCAACTAAAAAGTGGAAATTGATTTTTTGACACCCTAGACACCCCCTTCCCGTAGACCAGGTCACATATGTATATTAAAAAAAATATAAGCACTAAAATGAAAATCGAATTGTATATAAAATGCATTGAAATGAAATTAAATTGAATAAACTAAATTGAATTTAATTAAATCTGTTTCGAGAGTAATTACTTACTTATGCTAAATCACGCTGAGTACAATAGACATTTTTTTTTCTCGAGTATATATTTTTCGGATTCCTCTCAACACCACCAAATCCATTACTTTTACTATTACAAAAAATTATCAAAATTAAAGTGAATTTAATTTCCTAATACTTGATTTTATAACAGCTGTCAGAAACTTTTAGTTTCATTAAACAGAGAGGGAAAAAAGTAAAAATATAAATATGAAATGAAATGAAAAAATTAACCAGCTATTTTTAGCCTTTAACTACAAATGATTTTGAACATACACCAATCTAAAGCTTTTTTCACATTGCGTTTATTTTAAAATAAATAAATCCCGCATGTATTTATAGGATTCTGCTAAAGACAACTTAATAAAAACACCAAACGTGGTGCACATTTTGCAATCCCATTTTGACACATGCGCATAACTACCGACTGCCGTTTTAAATACTAAATCCCACTGACAACGCAGTGTAACAGCGCTACTTTGTATTGACGAGCTGCTAAGCTAACACTTATATTTAGCCAACGCACCACTTTTGGCGTTAATATTTAATTTTTTATTTATAATATGGCGCACAGCGGGAAAGAAGCTTACTTTCCTAGGCGAATTAGTTTGCCGCAGCAAGAAATGTCAACATTTAGTATTAAAAACAAAAATTGCAGCGCTCAAAATGTACGCATATATTATTGTGTGCATGTGTTTGTATGTTTAAGTAAAAAAACTACAACAACAATGATATAAGTACACAAACTGCCGCCAATAAATCACTGCACGCAGCGGAGGTCAAGCAAAACGTGAACTGTGGCAGCAACAGCTTACTCGTTAACGAACTATGCGAACTCCCACACATATATGTATATATACAATATATATACATCGTATAGATATATAGGTATATATTTACACACATTCACTCGTTTTTCCAATCACTTTTCTTTATCATTGCTACGCAGCGTGTGCTACTCTCATTAGAAGCGCAGAGTGTAGTCAAACGTCCTGTTGAGCCAAGCAATCATTCAGTGATGGTCGGTGGTCTGCGCGCAACTGCAACAGCGAATATATAGTTATGTTTGTTAAGTGATTAATAGCGTTAGCATTAGTGCTAGATAGCGAACAATTTATGAAGTTATAAAGTGAGACAATAAAAGTAAAAATATCTACAATAGACCTTAGTAAAGTTATAAAAATCACAAAATCACATCGTTTATGCGGTTATAGCCGAGTTTACAAAAGCGCGCCAGTCATTCTTCCTTTCCAATGGTTTTTTTTTTTTTTTTGCCTCTACATCATATGACAGGCCTGAGATGATGAGTGGCTTGTACATTTTGTTCTCTATTCGTCGAGAGAGGACTTTACTTCTCAATTTTCTTTGTTGTTGACTTTATTGTTGGTGTTAAGGCTATTTTCAAGATAATCTACGAACAAAATTATCTACGACTTCGAAAATGTGACTGTCAACAATGACGTGGGAACTAAGTCGCGCGTGTCACGATTACATTTCATTTTGCCCTCAAACACTGTCAGATCCATTTTTTTCGCTTCCTTATTTAGTCGGGAGAAAGCAAAACTAACGGGTCGGTCGGATGTTGAGGTCAATGACATCAATATCATCAGGGCACAATAGACCTAAGGTCGCAGTGCATTCCTCAATTATTTATCTATCTATCATCAGCGTACGCCAGCAGCTGTATACTCTTGTAAGAGATTGTGCCTTTTCGATTAAGCTCTGCCGATCGAATTATTTTCTCCAGCTTAGTTGTTCTTAGGGTAATTGCTATTCGAACTTCTTCATGGTCGGGCAATGGCATATCTACCTCTATCGTCATCGAATGTGGAATCGGGTTCACCATCTCCTAGTGTTAAGCTTTCACTGTCATTCAGCAAGCTAGAGAAATGTTCTCTCTATAATTTCGTTATGCTCTGGTCTTTGGTTACTACGTCAACTCTGGGCGTTCTACAAGAGCATGCTCCAGTTTTGAAACCTTCTGTGAGCCGCCGCATTCTTTCGTAGAATTTTCGAGTATTACTCCTGTCGACCAGCTTGTCAAGCTCTTCGTACTCATGCAGCTTCCAACCTATACACATATGTATATGTTGTTGTTGTATAAAATAATATGTTGACATCTACGATCATACAACACTACACTGCACACTACAAATGACCCGTTAAGAGTACGGTGTGCCCTCGCCAATTGATCACTGCAATTTATCATTTTTTCTGCTCCTAGCGCAGTAAATTTATCAATGCAATGCAAGGAAAGCGCCATAAACTATTAAGTGAAACATATTTATTGTGCGCTTGCTGCAACGTCAATACATACATATATAATACAGCTCTGCAGCAGCATATTGTTACCAAAGCGATTGAAGTGGAAGGGAGAAAGCACAGCTAAGGTAGTTGTGAGAAGAAAAGCGCTACTAAAAATAGCAACAATGTAAGGTGTTGTTGTTGCAGCACACCAAGTATGGCTGGCTGGAAATGCACTTAAATAAGATGATACTCGAATTTGCGCAACACTTGTCGCAGTGACAGCTGTGAGGAATGAAGTGTTCAAGTAGCAGCTATGAAGAGCGGAAAGTGGTTAGTAATGAGAAAAATTATGTTGTTCATAACACTTCAATGCAGTGAGAAAAGAATTGAAAGTAAGACATTTCCAAGTGTGGAATGCAACCTTGAGGTCGAAACTACAAATGAGGTATTTGGGGTAATTATTTAGACTGTTTCATATGTTCTATAATCGGCTAGGACATTTTTCACTTGCGTTCAAAACAAATGTGAAGAAAGTTGTCAGAAAAAACACAATCATTCCGAAAAAGTAGCTCATATATAAATCGGGATCAAAATTTGCCACAAATCACTAATATATTCTCATTAAAGAAAGAAAGTAATAAGCGAGATAGTCCCGTTATAATACAGTGCCTCTTATATTATGATAAATGCGATCAAGAATTGCTGAATATTTAATTTTTAAAATGTTTAAATTCTAACAGGAATCTTAAATAAGTATAAATTTCGATCAAAAGCTGGTAAAAAGAATATTGACAAAAACAAAAATTTTCCAAAATTAGATAAGAATAAAATTTAAAAATTTAACATAGTCCCAAGAGATTTCCTTATCTAATATGTAAAATATGCTAAAAAGGGGAAATTTTTAAAATCCCGATGTAGCAAAACTTGACTAAAAGGTGCTAAAAAGGGAAAATTTTTGAAATCCTGGTGTAGTCTTGAAATAATACCGTGCCTCATAAATAAAACTTCGTCGAAATCCATTAAATATTTTTATAAAGGCTTTTCTGAGAAGTTGCTGCAGAATCAACAGTTGTTGTAATTTCAACAGAAATTTAGAAATTTCGAATTTGAAATTAAAATTAAAATACCGATTTAAACCCGAAATAGGCCCGCAACCAGAAATGCCGCGAAGCCTTCTAATAATTCCAGTAGGTCTCCAAACTAATTTGCAGTGTCAAATTTTGAGTCCCGATTTGATTCAAAAATAGATCCGAAGCACTCAAATTTATTTATTCAAAAATTCAGTGGTGAAATAATGTCAAGGCCCATAAATTAAATTCATTAAAAAATTTTCAAAAAACACTAAACTATTTCTCAAACTGTTTACGATTTCCAAGTCTAAGTTGTTGCAAAAAATATTTAAAAACAAAATCAGAAATCTACTAAATACTTGGAAAGGTCAAATTTCAAAACCTTGATAGGTGTATCGCTACCAATAATTTCTGAAAATCCTTAAATACTTAGAGAAAAAATCAATTCAAAATTTTTGTCCTTAAATCTTTCTTCTAATGAACTGTCAATAACAGCTGCTACATCTTAACACCCAACGAATAATTAATGCATCATCAGCATGCCAATAGGACTTAATTTTGTGAGTAGCAAGCGAGAAAATGGGAAGGAAAACAAATTATCTAGGAAATAACGTTCAAAGTGATCATTTAATTAACAGATATAGCAATTAAATTTACTTAAAGGAAAATATATCTTTTTAAAATATATATGTAAATATTAAACAAAGGAGACAGTCAAAGCAAAGAAAATTGGCTGTTCATAACAGTTAACAATAAAGTTAACGGAAAACTGCAAAAAAGCTTTTGCAGAAAATGCCCGTGCTTCCTTAATCACTTCCTCTCAAAAAAATTTGTTTATGCTTTTATGCCTTTCTTCTTTATAAAGCCATTAGCAAAAAAATACATCATTCTTTCTTCCATCGTTTATCAGCTTGTATATCAATCGCCATCAATTATTCACCACAATCCTTTTGTGCCACTTTTTGCTTGCGCACACTTTCCGCCATGACGTTAACAAGCTAATTAAATAAAATAAATATTTCCTGCCCATGACTCATCTATTAACCAGTTTACCAGCTAAGTGCCACGCTGCGCTACTCAATAAAATTCAATTCCACGCAACCGTTGTCTTTACTTGTGTGCGAGACGAGAGCTCCCTGCTTGTAAGCTGTGCTACATTTTTTATGCAGCTCATGTCGGCAGTACTGTTTTTTGTCCTTTCTTTTAGCGCTACGCGGTGCGAATTCCATCTTAGCACTTCATTCATTGTCTGCACCATTTATCCAGCACACTTTTTACTTTCCTTTTTTTGTGCTCACACAATCCTTTGGGGCGCACTCATTGACACTAACAAATGACACCAAGCGTGACTAATGAGCACATCATAGATATAGGTAGTTATAGAAGAGGGTTTGATGGGAGGATGACTGACAAAAAATTACTATTCAAGTGTTTTGATTTGCTCGCGCTTTGTTCGGGTTCACAGTTCACGTCCGTTTGGGATTTTCTTCAACGTAATCATGTCATTTAGTCTGCCTTAGCAATTTGCAAGTCACTTCCTGACTTTGCACTCAACGCTTTGTGTGTATAACTTGTATGCACTTCGGTCAGGCAGCCAGTCTTTTTGTTTGTTTGAACTCATACTTCTTCTTAGTCCGATTACAGTTTCGGCTCTACACATGATGATTCGGCGAAGTTAAGCTTGTTCGTTCGCTTTCACTTTTGGATCTATCGCTCCACATTTTACCTCATCCATCTTTTTGCTGCTTTGGTCTCTCATTAACGACTATGCTCCGGTAAAGCTCGCTTTTATATGGTACTAGAGGACCCGTCCACACTTCACTGTGACTGATACATAGATAATCCTACTACCAACATCTATATAATTTTTATTAGTTGGTTTATAACTATTAGTTAATGAAAAATAGCATTTTTGTGCAGCAACTTGTGTTAGTTTACTAAAAAATGGTTCATAAAGCATTTCGTGTGTCAATAAAGCATTACAAGTACTGTTGAATTTGGGCTCAGGGAAATTCAACGCTGAAAAGATGTTTGAAAGCTTGAAGAGGAGAAATCTCTGTGCAAAGTGGGTGCCACACAAGTTCATAATCCAACAAAAACAACGAATAACTGATTCAGAGAAGTGTTTGTGTGGAGTCCAATCGACAGTCATTCTAGTGGACTGCACATGATGAACCGGTTCTCGGGCGTGGAAAGTCGAAAAAGTCGGCTGGAAAGATGATGACATCAGTCTTTTGGGATGCACTTGGTGTAATGCATACTCAACGACTAATTACTGAGTCAGTTATAATCTATTTCACTGCGTATTTGGTTGCAGTTATATTCTACTATTCCAAATACTTAGCAATTGTATTATTTTCGAGGAAGAATCTGTTTAAAATTGTACGCATATATTCAAATGATTGCTACAAACCTGAATTTTGAAAATATAATTTTTTGTATTTAATAGTTGTATTAAATTTTGACATAAAGAGATAAAAATTCAGCCAAATTGGTGCAGCCGTTCTTGAGTTATAAATGGTGTAACTAACACAACTTTCTTTTATATATATAGTTGATATAAACTATCACCCTCCGTCCTTCACTTCCTTCTTTACTTCTCTTTGCCGCTGCAGCTTCGGCTCTTCATTCACAGAATCCGATAATATGTTCTTTACATGTTCTTTCTTATTATCTTCTTATTGCTAATAACTGCATAGGCTCCCCTGAACTTCTCCGAATTTCCTTGTTCCATACGCTCTTGGCATTCAGAATCGTATTAGCTTGAATTTATTTTACCCTTCTTATCTATTTAACATGAATTCCGCAAATTTGTCAATAATTTGAACATCATCTTACGATATTGTGCCGTCCGACGCACGACGTACGCATTTAACAACTTAATGCTTCACCATACTTTATCGGCCCTCTTCAGCTTGGCCTGCACTGCCCGGCAAGGTTTTGTGTGTATGTATTACTGTTTTACCCCTACCAACGACCAGCTTTTACCGTCAGTTAGTATAGAGTTTGAGCTTATAATTCCCCTGGCCTTCCTGAGATCTGTTACTACAACCATTTTCTCTTTGCACACACTTTCTTATCAATTTCACATATCATTATAACTTGGTTCGTACATTTTCTTCCATTTATTTTAACTAATTTAGATGCTGAGCACATATCAACCCTCTTTTACTCAAATATTCTTTGCGTCCTCTGTCAAATATCCTTGCCAGTCGTGTTTTTTTTTTTTTTTTTTTTTTTTTTTTTTTTTTTTTTTTTTTTTTTTTTTTTTTTTTTTTTTTTTTTTTTTTTTTTTTTTTTTTTTTTTTGTAAATGGTACCACTATCAAAGCAAAACTTACGCAC
>NW_017537045.1:525607-531260 GCF_001853355.1 Bactrocera latifrons | reverse complement strand
ATATAAAATAATTAAATAATAATAATTTTTCTCATAAAGGAGTTTTGTTAATATTTATTTCATAAAAATGTGAATTTTCTCACACATTAGTTTGTCATAAATCTTTTTTCCAAGCTTACTTCTTCCAACAATTGCTTATTTCAAAGCCCTATAATGGCTACTACAATTTCGTTCTAGTTATGATTATGATAATGTTTTTTTTTTCAAAATATTACTTTCGAAAAAATAAAATTAAAAATATTTTATGCGGTCTCAACCTCGTTTTTGGATTACTGGTAATTAATTGTAGCAAAAAAAATTATGACTAGTAATAATTACATTTACCCACTTTTTGCAACCAATGCTCAAACTAATTAAGTCCAAACATGAAGCAATATATCCACTAGAAACTTAACTTTTTGCCAATTATTAGCTAGCGAATTTCCAAGAATCTATGAAAATTATTTATTTATCTAAAGCTGGTGTGAATTTTCAATTCTATTTATTTAAGCTATTTGTTTACACACGCATAAGCACACACACTTGTAAAAAACTAACAACAACAAAAAGGCGTGTGAACGACTGCTGCTACTACTTTATAGCGCCAAAAATCCCCGCATTAAAATTCCTGCGCACCATTTTGGCTACAATAAGCCAAAAGCATTTAGTTATTTGTAAAAGAAAGCAAGCAATAATTGCCTTTATAAATGGGAAAAACTACACTGGAATACAAAATGATAAACCCAAAAGCTCATAAAATAAAACTACAGCAATAAAACAAAAGTTAATGCCACAGGAATGCCATAAATCGACAGAATTTCAGTTTTTTATCAGCCCGTTTTCATTGAACTTTGTGCCACATTCCCGCTGCCCCAATGTATTCAAATGCCTTTTTGGTAATCTTTATAGGTGTCTTATCACTTAATTGTTGTGTAGTGTGTGTGTGCATGAGTGCTTAAGTGCCGAAAATCTATAACGGCAAGCAGATAAATAAAAAAACTGAAAAATTCCGCTTAAAAGTCATAAAGAATTTCGGCTATAAAATAATATTTTCGTAAGTTAAGCAGCTGCATGTGAGCAAACAACGAAATTCCAAAAAATATATGTGTATTTTTACTTGTGATACTGCTGCCCGCCGCTGTAAAGTATGCTGCGTCAGCGCATATATACATACATACATAAGCATATATACGGGCAGAGCAAAATATTTCTGAAAACACATGGCAATAAATTATCGAAAAGAATATGTCTGCTACCGATTGTGGTGAGTCTGCTGTCATTACAAATACATACAAACATATATAGACATTACTGCATACGTATAACTGTGCTTGCGTGTGTGTGTGTGCATAAATTGTGGGCTTATTGGCTGCAGTCAAGCTGCTGCTCAACTGACCGCAGAGAGGCAAGTGAAAGAGGCTTTTGCTGACCTGCCAGACACACAGACTGCAGCAAGCGACAAGCAGATGTATGTGCCGCACGCTAGATGACACATGCAAATGCGAAATGCATTCACACACATATATATATGTAAATGTACATACAAAACAAATATATATATGTATATGTATGTATGTAGGTCTCTACACACTTGACAAATTGTCGACTTGAGTGTGCGTGTGTGTGGCGCACAATTTGTGGAATGGAACAAAGCGAAAATGACATCAATAAATCGCATGCAAAAATCATTTTAAAAAATATTTCAAACCTAAATGTGCAAAACGAAAAGCACATAAAGTAAAAATAAAAAAAAATAAAAAAACAACAACACAGCGAGCGAATGAGTGAAAATTAAGGTGGCAGCATGTCAGGCAACTGCCATTCATTTTGCATTACAAAGAAATTGCAACAAGTAACGTGTTGCAAGTTGCCTTTTCAGTGTTTTGATTGCAGCTGTTGATGTTTTTTTATTTTTTTTTATTTTTACTTTTTTTTTTTTTGTGTATGTAAATGTATTTTGTATTTGTAAATGGTACCACTATCAAAGCAAAACTTACGCACACATAATCCACATAATCACACTTCGGTTTGTCATCAAGTGACTGGTCTTCTGATGAGAGGCTCTGTTACCCACGATATTAGTGGTTATGTTTGTATTTTTGTTGAATTTCTTACAATAAGCATAATTAGTCACTAAAAATAACAAATTTCTTTAAGAGCAAATTAAAAGGACTGAAATTCAATAAAAATTTAAGTATACGAATTTTTCAATTTCCAAGTAATTATTTTTGAACTTGCGGTCCTTCAATAGTGCTCTCGAGGCTTTCCAGTCTCACTTTATAGAAACACTAAATGAAGAAAACGCGACTATTGTTAGCCATAATAATAATTATAATTCGTAAAGCTCAAACAAAATAAAAGTCCATCGAGTTAGACACTTAAAAAGACCCGTTTTTTGATGTACCGGGCTGGTAGAAGATTTCGAAAAATAAAGTGTACTGGTGACAAAAGTGTATTGAGACTATTGTATATAACTGATTCTAGATTTCCCAGCAATTTATAGAAGCCGGCGGACAGGGAGCACATCACCTCAGACGCGCCCAGCAAACTCCTTGCATTCAGAGTGCTGGACCTTTTGAATCATATGTGATATAGAAGAGGCGACAGTAGACCATAAGTCGTAGTGCAAACTCTCAATTATTTTCTATCTATCTATCTATCTATCTATCGTATATAACAATGGATATACTCTGCAAAAAATGTCAGATAAAGGCAACTCACAAGTACGTCTCCTACAAGAACCCACCTCTATAAAATTGGTTAGTAAAATATTTTAAAAATCTCAAAAAAAACTCTCAGAAAGCTCGAAAAGTACTTCAGACGACCCTCTGCACTCGCAATCTGAAGATTGCACCATGAGATTTCCTCCACCATTGAGCTGAAGAGCTCTTACCCAAGAAGAATAAGTGATGAAAAAATACTAAATATTAACGAACTTAGAGGTTCAACAGGCAGCAAATAGAAATGAAGAGATAAAGAGGTCTAAATGTAAGGAGTAAGTCTGACTACTAGGCTTCACTGTTCGTTGTAGACAAAGAAGAGAGTTCGGTTTTCTATAAAACTTCATCAACTCAACGAAGACCTCATTGAACGTGTACTTACAAACTTTGTTTCTACTGTACTAGTAACGTCGGGCATAAACAGGTGAGGTGCTCGGAGTATCACAAATCGTTCTGTTTGCCCAAAAATTGCGTGATCTTGCAACAGTCTTACATTAAACACTATTTTTAATCGAGTTTGAGGAACAAGTATACCCAACGAATGAAAGGAACATTTTGGCGATATTGTAAAACTAGTAGCAATGGTGGGCTCATAGTAATATAAATCAGTAATCATCATCAAGGCATTGAAAAGTGTAGAATACTATAATTTACTTCAATAACTTAGTAGGTTCGACAATTTTTAACAATTTTTTATATTTTTCTCTTGTTAAATCGCCACCATTGTTTTCCAAATTACTTCACTGTGAACCTAGCTTAAGGAAATTTTGCTTTACAGCAATTAATAAAGACTTCTGGAGTAAGTTAAAGTTTGAGGAATGATCCCGAGATCGCACTTGGATTGCTAAATAAAGCCTTTCGTGAAGCCATAAAAATATTCCCTTCCTATTTTTCACACTTTTACGTCTTACGGTAGCTGGCTACTTTATTCCAATATAATTTGGAATACTTTGCAAAATTTTACTTTGTGAGACAAATACTATATATTTTATATTTTTTGCGCATACTTTACTCTCTGCTCCACCGAAATAACAGCGTAATTGCTTTTTTTATTGTACAACCATTTTTTGTTTTTTTTTTATTTTAGCGAAATGTCAAGCAAATACGCATAGTTTTTCATGGGTTTTAATTAAATTATTCAATTAATTAAGCAATCAACAATTAAACACTTATATAAAAACTGAAATATAATATATTGATGTGCATTTTGTTCTATTTAATATAATCACCCAATTGTTTAATTAATTTTTTCAAATAAAATTTCTTGTCCAGTAGCTAAGCCGCATGGTAATTAAGTAAATTTAACTCACGAAATTGCAAGATTATCAGAAAAGTATGTTCGTGCCAAGAAAACAAATTAGTTATTTTGCCACTGTCGATTAAGGTACGTGACTTTGCTAAAACGATAAAATGAGCCTAAATGTAGGCAACGTTTTAATGTATCTACCTAGTTGCGGTTTTGTAAGCCAAAATATATGTGTGACTAAGTATTATTTGGTACTTTAGAAAAGAGCGAAAGAAAGAAAGAAAGATATAATGCGCTCCACATTAACCTCACGCATACATATAAAGAAGTTTAGAGATTTTCCATTAATAATATTATTTTTATGAATATTTTCCTCTTCTTTAAGCAATTTGCGTGGGATTTACGCTTGACATTTACATTCACTGATGCTACTTAGATGTCAACCAAGGTTAATCCACTTAGACGTTGAACGCTTATAAACAATTTTCTTTTACATTTTGCCAGTTAGTGCGGCTAAAAAAAGGGACATCGCGTAAGTAATGTGAAGTAAAATGAAAAATTGCGCTTTTTTGCAGCTATTGTATATACCTGGAACTGTAACTGACTCGTAAATTTTATTTTAACTGTTTGCATATACATACATATATATGAGTAAGTTAATATGTATAACTGTAGCAAAATAAATCCACTCACGCAGCTAAGTTTATTAAAATATATTACTTGGCTTAGAGATGGCAGTCATTTGTCTTTTCTTGCCGCTTACATATGAACACTTGCAAAGAAATACGTATAAATATGTAATTGTACATATGTACAATAGAATTTCACCCGACTTGTGTTACCAGCAACGTGCAAGAAAAATTACTTTCGCTCTTATATTTACCGAGCATGAGCACTTTGTAAATATAACCATACACCTTACATACATTTATATTTATAACGGTATACATACACATTACATAATATAAATATTTATATATTATTTTATGTTTGTATGCATTGTGCTGTATGTAGTCACTTTTTCACTTTTTATAGCATACTCGCTCATTTGCCATACTTTCGCACTCACCTGTCATGCGGCTCTTTCTGCGTTTCCCGTTCAAGTTGCGTATCCGCCAGCGCCACTGTCGTTTCGCTGTCATTTTTCTTATGCTTCGGCTTGGTGTTGCTACCGCCGGCATTCGTGCTATGGCCTTGCGCGTTATTGTTCTACCTGTTGGCGATTTCTGTGCTGCCGCCACTGCTTCCGGCGTGTTGTTCTCAGTCATGCTGCCGCTAGAGCGGCGTTTATTTTTGTTATTGTTTATATGCATATGCAAGGTGTTGTTTTTGATTTTTTATGAACCGTTTTTATATAATTACGTTCTATAGACACTACCCACACTTGCACAAATTAGCTTCATTTAATTAGTTGCGCTGCTGTGCTTATACTTGTACCACATAATCACTTCAATAATTCGCAATCACTCTTTGAACTGTCATTCTGCGCGTTTGTTTCGGTCTATAGCTGTTGTTAATAGCTGATTGATCTACCCAAACAGCCAATTTTTATATATTTTTTTATGCCTTTGCTGCTCGCTGTAATTTATTATATTTGCGCCAATGGTTTGACGGGGCGTATGCGCGACACGTTTCTATGCACGTAATTAAAAACAAGAATAAAAAATATATAAACTAAAAATAAATTTCATTGAAACTAAAATAAAAA
>NW_017537045.1:523974-525310 GCF_001853355.1 Bactrocera latifrons | reverse complement strand
AAATTTTATAAGGTATTTAGCATCTCTTTATTTAAGTAACTCTAAAAACAATTTTTTAAGTTCTAATACATAGTTAACAATATCACAACTTTGTCAAGAAATTAAAGAAAAATATTCAAAATTAGGAATAAACCCCTACAAATGATTAGATATAATACTTCCATTTCTATTCATTTACTTTTATATTTTTATATAATTTAAAGTATTTTTAATCAACATGAAGCTGTCTATCGTGTGGCTTTATTAAATTATTAAATAATGCCTAAATAGAGGCAATGCCAAATGTGTACAAATGTTTTACGTTAAAAAAAAAAATTACAATTTCAAGATTTTTTTGCTATTATTGGTTTATGATAATCATCAAATAATTAAATGAAATATTATTAAAAAAAAGATACAAAAATTTGATTTTGCTTATTTTTATGCAAAACTTATTTACTTATACTTAGAGGACTCACTCACTGGTAAAGAAGAAGAAGAAATTATGTAACAACTCTAAGTCATTATATAAATTAAGTAGTGTAGATCGACCGCAAAAAATAATTGAAATATTTATTATATAAAAATATAAAACAATGTTATGCGTTCGTACGATTCAGATTATCAAATTAATTAATTGTCTAAAAAATCATATTGAGTGGCTTAACATCGATTTTCCAACTAACCGCTACCTCACCATCAGACACATTCCTTGCAACATTCTCAATCACAAATTGATTTTGCTCTGTGCAAAAGATCACAACTTTCGCATTTAACCACTTCACCTCAGGCATTAACACTGTCTGCGCGCCACGTCAAGGTCTTCTTCTTCATTTTTGGCGACGACACTGCTTACGCAGTTGTAGCCGAGTTGGCCACAGCGCGCCAAGGTCACGGTGATAAAAATCCATAAAACGTATTGGCTTTTAATTAATTTTCTCCGAGTTCAACGGAGTGCATTCCATTATATTTATTACTTTACGCAATAACTCTTACAAGAAAGAAAACATGGATGGGTGTTGTTAGGTTTAAGGTGTGTGTGTTTGTAGTATAGGTTACGTTAAATGCCTTCTAGGCTTTCTGAACTCGTAGGATATTGACTTGTGAATAATTTTAGACACTTTGATGAACT
Source organism: Bactrocera latifrons (assembly GCF_001853355.1). Lineage (NCBI taxonomy): Eukaryota > Metazoa > Arthropoda > Insecta > Diptera > Tephritidae > Bactrocera > Bactrocera latifrons. Next base: position 524,199 of record NW_017537045.1, on the reverse strand, counting down.
TATAGTTTTTTTTTTACTAAAAGAATAGAAAAGTATTAGAACTTTTTTTTTACATTTTTTTGTTGCTTTTTTTTCTATTTTTTAAATGCTGTTTATATTTTTTTAATTAATTTTTTTTTTTGTTTAGCAATTGGTTATAGGTTACGTTAAATGCCTTCTAGGCTTTCTGAACTCGTGGGATATTGACTTGTCAATAATTTTAGACACTTTGATGAACTTATAGCT
>NW_017537045.1:492069-523542 GCF_001853355.1 Bactrocera latifrons | reverse complement strand
TTTGTTGTTATTCTTTTTTTGTTTTGTTTGTTATTATTTGCTTTTAATACTTTTACTGTTGTTTTGCAACTTTGTTTGCAAGTTTTCTGCGCTTTGCATTTTACAAATTGCTTTTTCGTATATCTATTTTTGTCTTTGTTGTTGCTACTTATACTGTTATTGGCAATAAAGCTTTTTATGAAATGAAGCGCAATCTCGTTATTTCCTGCTCTGCGGTGAGGAAACATTGCACAAGGCAGGGAAGAGCTCAATATGTGTACTTGTACGTAAGAGCATGTATGTATGTATGTACAGTACTTCTCCAATAAATTACGAACGCGAGCAAAAATTTCAGTTTAAGGAGGGGCGGCAAAATATTGTATATGATTCAATACAAAAATATAATAAGTTTTTAGGAAATAAAAAATATTTTTTTTTTTCTAAAATACGCCAAATATTTATGTTTTTATTAACGATTAAAGTTAGAATTCTGCATATTTTTTTCATCGTTCGTAATTTATTGGACAAGTACTGTACGTTTTTGTATAGGGAAATGTACGCATATGCATATGTTGTTCACACAGTAGCATAGCATCCCCCTACATATGTACATACTCACTTACCGGCAGTAAGCTATTCGATTATTTATATTTATTTTCAGCATGCGTTGGTGTGTGATTACGTAGAAAGTACGCACGTAAATGCATATATATATGCATAACGGTTTAAATTGTGTTTTACTCGCATTGAGACAAATTTTTTGTAGACACGCACACAGACATGTAGCTGGAAACTCACAAACATCTAAATATGTATGCTCTTTACGCACTATTAAATGATTAACGGTACTACTAGTAACCGTTATTGAAGTTTCAAACACTCTTCTCTGTATATATATATATGTATATACATATGTTTCGATGGTTATAATCGCTTTAAATGCTATAAAACAGTACTTAACTCGCAACTTCATACATACTTACATAGAGTCAGATATAGGGTTATATATACCAAAGTGATCAGGGTGACAAGTAGAGTTGAAATCCGTCTGTCCGTCCGTCCGTGCAAGCTGTAACTTGAGTAAAATTCAGATATCATGATGAAACTTGGTACACGTATTCCTTGGCTCCATAAGAAGGTTAAGTTCGAAGATGGGCAAAATCGGCCCACTGCCGCGCCCACAAAATGGCGGAAACCGAAAACCTATAAGGTGTCATAACTAAGCCATAATTAAAGATATTAAAATGAAATTTGCCACAAGGGTTCGCATTAGGGAGGGGCATATTTGGACGTATTTTTTTTTTGGAAAAGTGGGCGTGGCCCCGCCCCCTACTAACTTTTTTGTACATATCTCGGAAACTACTATAGCTATGTCAACCAAACTGTATAGAGTCGTTTCTTTTAGGCATTTCCATATACAGTTCAAAAATGGAAGAAATCGGATAATAACCACGCCCACCTCCCATACAAAGGTTATGTTGAAAATCACTAAAAGTGCGTTAACCGACTAACAAAAAAACGTCAGAAACACTAAATTTTACGGAAGAAATGTCAGAAGAAAGCTACATCTAGGCTTTTTTTAAAAATTGAAAATGGGCGTGGCGTCGCCCACTTATGAACTAAAAACCATATCTCAGGAAGTACTCGGCCGATTTCAATGAAATTCAGTATATAATATTTTCTTAACACCCTGATAACATGTACCGAATATGGGTGAAATCGGTTCACAAGCACGCCTGAAATCTCGATTATCACTTTATCATGCCCTTCCTTACTTGTTATTGTTTATTTTGTTGTTGCATATTTTTTGTTTGTAATATTTGCAACGCGAATGTTTATATGTGCTCATGCAGTGGCAAATTGCTCATTCACGTCATTTACTTAATATTGCAAACACATATACACTCATACATTGCTTAAAAACAGTGTGTGAAAAAAAAGAAATTCGGATAGAGAGGGAAAAACTTTGAAAAAATAAAAACAAGAAAATCGTTAACTTTGTTTGTATCAAAGCTATAACCCTTTTTCAAACAAAAATGTCTTCAGAAAAATCAATTTTCCAAAGACTCACACAGAGAATCACGTTGGATTTAAGGAACAGTAATATTTTTCTGCCATAATGTAAACCTTCGATCGGTCGTTCTGTGGTCCCAAGGGAACTTTTACATTTCAAACACTGTGGTATATACAGATGGAATCAGCAAGGTCCTCAATCTAACCCTTCTTTAAACAAATCGATGCAGACTATTTTATTCTCTTAGCATAAATGCAACATGTTTTCACACATGCTTGCATGTACTCATACTTTCATCACACACTGTTAATAAACGCACTTGCGACCATTCATCTATGTGTTTGTTACATTGTAAACAACCAAGAGTACTTATTTTCGAGATAATCACTTGGAATTAACGAGTTTTTCTGTTCAACACCCACTTACAGCCGCACATAAAAAGGTAAATTTAAATCACCTACGGGGTTTTGAATAGGTTAATTTATAAATCAACCTGCATACATATATATTCATAATTACATATTTATAGTTTACTGAGAAGAGATGAAAGGAATTATATGTTTAATTTTTTTTAACAAAATATAATTTTGAAGTTGAGCCTCGGCATTTTTTCTTTGAAATTGAAACCCAAATATCTAAAACTTGGTCAGTCAAAGTCTTAACAGTTGAAAAAATACTATTTTGAAAGTTATTTACAGAAAATAACACAGTAAAAACTTTAGCGGATTGTTTCAGTTGGGGAAGAAAATATTCTTAAATGATTTTTCAAACTCATAAAGCTCATTGTTGTTGTGTTTACTAGAAAATCCGTGCAGTATCGAACAAGCAATCTCAGTTCTCAAAATGAGCTTTAAAGTTTTCGAATATATAAGTCTCACTTTTAATATGGGAATAGAGATGGGATGCCAAAAACAGACTTAGGTTCACCTTCTTTGTTTTAACATTTATTAATCTCTATTAGCTGGATTCTACTTAGCTTGCCGTATTGATTAACTTTCTCAGTTTCAGTGGATTGTTAAGCAATTGAATATGTCTCACACCAGACCTATCATCTTCTAACTCTAACATTGTGAATTTGGAACAAATATTCATGGATTTGAACCACAGGGTTCATATATTCACTTGTGGACGAGAACATTTTATGGTGAGAAACTGACGGCTCTTCCACCCCTATTCCAATTCGATGAATTTTTATCCAATATTATCTCTTATAAGCATTATATTTAGAAGTTCAGGAAAGAAAAGTGTCTTTCATACTGGAAACAGTTTATGATGGTTCTGATTTAGATGCAAACCTTGGTTCCATTGCAATAAGGGTTTTTAGAAGATAAAAGCACCAAAAACTAAAATGACGAATCCACTCTCTCCTTATATTTTCCCTTTCCATTCCCACCACAACTCGTATATTACAAGAGTTGCTTTAGATGTTTCAGGGTGGTCAGCTAAATGATATTCAACTGTCGAATAGAATCAGTCGAGCAATCGTGAATATGCTCTGCTCTTCAAATTATAATATTTATTTTGTTTATGCATGTTTTCGTTTAAAATTTCAAAGTTTAGTTAAAATTGTATACTATCTTGGATATTTATGACTTACGTTTTCTTGAGTTTAACTTTCCCAATTTAGGAAATGAAAATGCTTCCGTAACAGGGAATATCACACATGTTAATTTCGTTTAATAGATTATATAAGAAGCAATACCGTGAACGATAAAAATTGCCAGTTTCGGTTTTAGTTTTTGTCACGAACAGCATTTATACCCACTTCATTTGGTACAACATATGTGATCTGATCTTCAAGTTTACAGAGTTCTGCAGTTTGGGGGTATCGCGAGTGGAGGACCAATTGACAATAAAGCAATTTTCTTCTTAACACTTCTATCTTTTTGGCTTTCTCAAAAGCTGTACCGTTACAATTTCGGAAACACACAACGCAAGCTCTACTATTTTAACTATTTTGTATTAAATAAGTGTTCGGAATTTAGGTTTGCTGAGATCTGGAGATTAGGAGTGTTCGAAAAAAGGATTGATTGTTAATCGAGTTGCTTTTACCCTACTGTTTTCTGTCTTTTCAACATTTTGGCTCTTTTAGAAGCTGCACCGTTACAATTTCCAAATCAAGCGAGAAAATCTTAGAAGTTGAAAGGTAATTAGGTTCAGTTGGCACAGCAAACTGAGCAAAGGGCTGATTCAATCACCCGGAACGTAAACGAGGGGAAATTCATTTGAAACAACAATGTCTAGACTATTTTGCTCCTCAAAAATGCATAGAAAACAGCACTGCAAATAAAATGTTTAATCAAAAGCGAGCCAAAAGGATGATTTGTGCTTGAGAGAAACACGAGAGAAGGTAAAAAAATAGAAGACCAAACTTTTTCAATGTCTATATATATACTTTCGGGGTTTTCTATGTAAATAAAAAGGTAGTCACTATCAGAAATATAAACAAAAACCCAAAGCGCTGAAGCAAAAGTGTGAGTAAGCAATTCCAACAGCATATTGTAATAAAAACAAGAGCACAGATACTCGTAAAAAGCACAAATTCGTAACAAAACGAACAAAAGCAAAAACTAAAAAAAAAAAAAAAAAAAAAAAAAAAAAAAAAAAAAAAAAAAAAAAAAAAAAAAAAAAAACACCTACAACAACGATAACTACAACGCTTAACTTTCACTTCTTTGCCACCACCAGCTGCCACACCTTGCATCCCGCACCTTACAGCAGTCCGTTTTGCCGAGCGAAACCTTATTTATTGCCCTACTGTGGCTGGTTTGTTCTTATTGTCTATTTGGGCTTTTATTGCTGCTACGGTTTGTATTGTTTATTTAGTTTTCCCATATTATAATTTCCTTCCTTCCTTCCTTCACGTTTGTGTGGCCATGCCATATATTTATAGCTTGGGTATGCATAATATAAGCGTGCGTATAATTATACAGATTTTTTGAATTTAGCAAATTAGAACTGAATGGACTAAATGACATCGGTTAAGTTAACAGAACTAGCTTAATGTAATTGAACTGAGCTTGACTTAACTTAACTGTACTTAACTTAACTTAACTGAACTGAACTCAACTTAACTTAACTTAACTTAACTTAACTTAACTTAACTTAACTTAACTTAACTTAACATAACATAACATAAACTATTAAAGGATTTGTGAGTTAAGCTCGCACAATTTTTTAACTAATATAGGCTTAACTTAACTTAATATATGTATATAATGTAACTTAAAGTAATGTTATTTAACAAAACTAAAAGCTATAGCTAATTTTTAATTAACCATAATTTTTACTTAAATTGATCTAACTTAACATAGAGAAACCAAAGTTAAAAGACTGAAAAGTAGTTAATTTATGAAATGTATTTAATACAACGTAACCTACCTTAACGCAACTTTACTAAACTTAAACAAACGTAATTATTTTAATGCTTAATGTGAATAAATGAAACTGTCAGTAGGTCAATAGTTAAAATCGTGAAATTTATTCTAATTAACTTAACATAACTTAACTTAACGTAACATAACGTAACATAACTCAACTAAACTAACGTAACGTAACCGAACTTTACATAACATAAACTTTGACTGTCTAGTCAGCAGTAAAATTCGAGACATTTTTTTATTAACTTAACATAACTTAACTTAACGTAACATAACTCAATTAAACTAACGTAACGTAGCCGAATTTCATTTAACATAGACTTTGACTCGATATTCAAAAAAGAGGAAGTCCGTAGCTGTGCCATCTTCTACTCAAGCACCCACACCACTAATGATGCCGTATCTGAGCAAAAATTCAGAATCTGACACAGCAAATGTGGTGCTTTCAAAATGCATGAAAAGAACAAACGCCCACACCTTGTCTATCCATTTTTATCTCACTCACTTATCTTCTTCAACTATTTCCATTATATTTTTCCAAAACTGTCTGACAATATTGCGTGTATATGCATGCGCAAAGTCGCTTCATTTAATCGCATCCTGTTCATTGTGTTCTTGCTGTGACCGGATAATCTACACAAACAATACCTGAGCTTTGCTTCCGAGGCCGAGGTCTTCAGTTATACAGGTATATACACACACATATGTAAGTAGTTATTTTGACAGCGTGTCATTAGATTGGTGAAATACAAAATTCAGCTGTTACTGTTTGCCATAAGCTCTGTTTTTGTTGTTGTTGCTTCACTTATACAAAGGAGTGCTTAAAACTATCTATCTATCATGCCTTAACGCCCGCAAACTGCATACGTCGTGGCATACTGAGGCAACGCTTGGCAAATTGTTGTGCTCACTGCTGATAAAGTCTATAGATTTCTAAAGTTTCAATTATGCTTTATTATTATTGTTGCTCTTGTTATTGCTGTTGTTATTGTCGTTTTATTCGTGTTGTTTACGAGCTGTTGATGTGATGTGAGTTAATATAATGTTGGCGGTATGCATGCTTTGACATTGTTTATATATTTACATAAAATACAAATACAATTTACTTGCTTATGAGATAAATTAAAGCGCACCCAGTAGCACTTCTCGCCAAAAAATTCTTTTTTAACACATTGCCTGTCGATTGTGCGCTGATTATTCGCTTTTATTCACCTTTTTCAATAAATCAAAGCAGATGCCAGGCATACATACACACATAAAAGCATTTTTGGCTACCGTAAATAATTTTACGCTCCTATTGACGCTACTTTAATGTCTGTACTTGTATGCATACATATACATACAATGTATGTATGTTAATGGTACACAAATGCATACCAGCACGATTTAGCGTTATACCCTTATACCCTTATCAGTAGCATTGAGTTGTGCGCGCTATCTAAGCTGCGGCCAGACCATTAATTGCCACACTAATTGATACAATGCGCAGCTTCACAGTTATGTATGCATGTATGTACAGGAATCAAAAGCCAAAAAAGAAAACAAAAACAAGAAAATGTCTGCGAATTCGATACGCTTGAGGGCAGCCACCAGAAGAGGAATTATTTTTCGCTTTCCTGCTTGAGAGCAACTTCACTGGAACATTTTTACACTAACAACAATTGGAGGTCAATTGTCACCGACAGTCATACCAACAACAAAACAAAAATAATCGGCGAATGGATTTTCGCGCGAAATTTAAATTGAAAATTCTTACTATTTTGTGCTCACAGTAGTATTCAGGCCTGAACCAAATTTGTTATACAATTTTATTACATTTTTTTTTTTGTTTTATATATGTAAATATTGAGAAACCCAAAAACACTCAGCGCATATACTTCGATTTCCGTTGAAGAACAGAACCGGCGCGAATTTAACATCAACTGAGTCAGACCAATTGGCGATGTTGTTATTTATGGTATCGCTGACTGTTAAGTTAACATCTCGCTGTTACGAAGTAACCACATCGTACATGTTTTCGTGCGACGCTGTATTGGTCAAGCGACAGGTAAAGCGCACCGTTCTAGGCGATGGCACAAACTCGCATGCTCAGCTGTGCAGGATAAAAAATTTATGGTTATAAACTAATATACATGTATGTGTATATGCATGCCAGCTTGGGAGCTGCATAACAGTTAAATCCATGCAACAGTTTGCTAAGAATGCGCCATAAGCAAATTAAAGAGTGCGGCTGCTTGCTTAACCATATGATCTTTAGATACGAAAAAACGAAAAGAGCAACATCTTACTAATAACCTGTAAAAATATGGCATTCAAAGTTCGTGAATAATTTTAAATAGAGTATAATAGAAAACTTACTCTGAGTGATTTTAAAAATCTCAGGATAGCTCAAAAAAACTTTTGTTGACATACAATGACAAAAAGAAAAATGTATTCAAGATATGGCCAGAAGGAAAATATTTTAAAGATTCCAAATTAAAAATTTGCTGATAACGACTAAACGTAAATGGTTGAATGCTTATGTATATTGCTTAAGATTAACGGAAAGATCGGATCTAAAGTTATAACCAGCTCAAAAATCAAAGTTGTATGTTGACATGGTACTTCAAAAAACTCTCACTTATATTTCGTTAGCTCCACAAGTATTGAAAATAACAATTTCTAACTCAAACTGATCGAACTTAAATTAATACTCAGCGCCTTCGTTCTCGGCTTGAATATATACTAAATGGAAAATGAGATGGACAATAGAAACCGGATATTGGATTCATATCTTATACTCTTATATGAATTGGTTTTTACTTACATCATCACACCCTCACCTAAAAAATTAAATATACGCTGGTATGACTCAGAACACAATTGAATCATTTAATCTATATACTGATTATAACTCGAGTTCTCCCTGAATTGTTTGAACTAGGCTCGAAGTAACCGCATTGGAATTTAGTGAAAAAATTTCCCACTTTTACACGTAGTTTAACATTTGCGCCTTCTCAATTTATTAACATTCTCTGGCGCAACGTAAAAACTATAAAGAACATCGCCTACGTCATAGTTGGAGCGCCAGTAAATAGCAGTTTCTTAATATTGCCGAATGTAAACGTTGTTAACAGTTTGTAGACCATCTGTTATTGCACAAAGGCCACCTGTTAAACTTGGAATGTAACAAAAAAATGTTCGAGAGCAACAAATGCTTTACATAATTTATAAGAACAAACAGCAGGGAAGGAGAATTAATATTATAAGTATAAGTTTGTGTGTATGTGTATGTACCACCTACTATGTAGAGATATTTACTTATGAAAGTATTGAAACTATGGGATTATTACACATGCACACAGAGCTATGAAACTCTAATTAATTGAAACTGCTAATCAAAAATATCAGTAGGTGAGTGATCATTTGTACACTTTGGATAAGAAAAATTGTTACAATTACATAATATTTTTTTTGTATTAATGGAGAATTAAGAAATAAAAATAACTAATTATTTTACGTGTTTGCCTAAGCTATTATATTAAAAATACAAGTAATAACATTTGTGCACATTTTCTTTAAAAGCGCAAAATAAAAAACTTATATACTACCATACATATTCACAAGCCTGCATACACTCACGGACGCTACACTGAAATATACATACATATGCAATTTCTTAAACCAAAACATCAAAGCTAACCTATAATTTGCAAAAAACTATGTTGCGTGCCAAAATATACATATTTTTATATGTAAGTAGCTTGCCTGTTATTGCTTATATCGTGTTATATTTATTTAGACTAGCTCTAGTCCTATCGCCACCAGTATTATGAAAATTTTGATCGAGCAGTCTGTCCCTACAATAATTCTACAACAAAAAATACAATATGGATATGTCTGTAAATGTGTGAAATTATAATTACCAATTGTCCAGGACCTGTTATAGCTCCTTTACAAGCACACCCAAATATGCTTGCGCGGCAATGCTGAGCAGTACTTGTTTGTAAGCATAGCGCTGCAGCTTCCGCTTTCAATTTCCACAATTAACTTCTGAACTCAAAATAACACTGACACTTAATGAATATTACTTCCATAGTTAAGTCCACAACTCAAAATAACTCTTGCACATATTTAATATCACTTCCTTTCACAATATTTAACATTTCTTTTACACTTTTTTTTATATATATTTTAATATTTCTTAATTTCAAGAAGAAAATTTATGGCTCAGCGCAAAAGTTCAAATTAATTTCCGTTTTGACAACTTCGTTAATATTGGCAATCAGCTGTTGTTTAAAAGATCAGGAACAGGGCGGTTCACATGAATGTATAAATTTTTTTATTTATTTATTTATTTTTATTTTTAATTATTATTTTTCTAGCAATAACTGTATTATTCAATAACACAATTTCACACATTTTTCAATTTTATACGCATTTGCCTAAGCTACGTTAATTAGGACTAACACAGTTGGTTTATTATAATTTTACCGTTTAGTTGCTGTAATATTCTTTATCTTTCCGAAGTTTGTTCGCATTACTAAAATTTCTTTTGTGCTGATTTCACATAGTGAGTTGCTTAAGGTCATATATAAAACGCACACACACACTTTTTTGTCACAAAGAAAATTTAATAAGAACTGTTGGTGTGATTAACATGTATAAGCACTGTCAAACAAAAGAATGCGGAGCAGAAAGTATTCTGCGTGACATTTTAATTACAGGGCATGTTAATAATAGGAAAAATACAGGAACGGAAATAAATAGAGAATTTCACAAGTAAAAATAATTAAGCAATGAAAATTGTTTACATTATGCACCCTGTGAAAATGCACTGATGCTGTTGCGCAGCTGCTATCACTTTTGACGTTTACATTTGAAGGTGAATAGTGCGGAATTATAATTTGAAGTACTATTAATTCAAGATTGTGATATAATGTATAAAGTGCTAAAGAAATTAACATGTATTAACAAATAAATTGTGGAAATAACAACAAGACGGTTGAAAAGCCGTTATGCAACATTTGTATAAGAGGAAAAAGTATCCCAGCTGAAGACAGAAGCCGATTACCACAACTTGCTACGCAGAATTTAGTCGCTTCCATAGTATAACCTGCACCTTTATGATCTGGTAAATCTCAGGAGATCATATAATAAGCTTTAGATTTCATGTTTGTATTGTTAAAAGTGTTTTTACTAATTCTAACTCCTTCAATCAAATACTTACGTTCGTCATCAAAAATCAAGCACTGTCTGAGTTTGATATCCATTTCCGATTTCCGAATCGGAATGTTGTTGCATATTTCGGAAAAAGCACTCCAGTTCTGTCGAAATGTTGAAAAATCTTAAGTCTGCTCGAATATGCTTTATAAGCTCAAACGAATATATGATTACGGCGTGAGTGTGTTAATAAGCAAGAAACAGCCGAAAGTAAAGGAAATTGTACCGGATGTGACTTCTAACGGAAATTCGGATTATCGCTACTCTTGACTAAACTGCTTTGCATTAAAGCGGAAATCAGGAGAAGAGCAGCAGTAATTTCTGACGAAAGTAAATAGTAATTCACACAGATAGGTGAATGTAACTACTTATATCAAGCTTATTTATAAAAAAGTTAAAGTGTTTGAGTAGCATTTTCCTTCACTCGACATAAAAAGCTTTATTTTGCAAAACAAGCCGTGAATGTTAGTGAAACTAAACCATATTTGTGTGCTAACGAGTTATGAGTTTTATTTTCTTTATTTAATGAACCGGGTATATTAAGTTCATTACGAATTTAATAGCACCCAGAAGGAAATGTGGAACGCCTTATAAAGTGTAAACATAAATGATCAATGTAACGAGCTTAGTTGATTTATCCCAGCCCGTATGTTTTTATGTACATACACAAATATAAAAAGTCTCAAATGCAATAAAACAGAAAAATAAAATTACTTTATTAAATGAACTTACATGTGATACAATTCAAAAACTAAATACCAACATGATCCCATTTCAGGTATAGCGCATTCACAACTTTAGGATCGCCACATACGCAGCCTTCTGACGGCTTATGGATACCACGACTTAAGAAGAGAGTAAGAGAGTGGAATGTATAGGTGAGTAAATACAAAGTTTGCACTTTGTCTGTATAACTTCTTATGCTGTAATTCTCAATTTGTTAACCTTTAATTTGATAATACATATGTATATGCACTTAATGTGAGCTTAGCAAAGTGCGAACAGCACACTTTTTATACTACTTCTGCTGTAAGCAAGTATAAAGCTATACAAATTGTATTTATTACATAACGGTACACTCGATCGGCACATCGATCTCACCAAAAACAACCGAAGACCCTTGCCTATCTCCTAGATTTTAAACACAACGCATTTGTATCACAGTCATCTAAAAATAAATAGGAGCAGGAAGGCACGTTGTAATTTTACTCAAAAAAGTTACTTCAAGTTTGTTTCTCTTGTTTTTTAGAATAATGATATTTTCATTCCACTACTATTTATGGAGTACATTTAACAAAAAAATAATAAATCATTAACGAAAGTCATTCCCGTTCCGGTTTTGACGTTGTCTCAATCTCTATTACTAATCTAAAAACAAATAATACTAATAAACTTAAGCTTACTTATCTTGTAAATCAATGATTAGCATTAATCATGACTGGTAATGAGTGTTTAACGTAACAGACGCAAATGAACCTCTAGATGCTATAATTAATAATTAATTATTTGCTATTAAGGGGCAATGTAATGAATACAAAGCTTGTCCGGAAAGTAATTTTCTTCTGTACTTCAGAGCAGCGCGCACCGACTGGATTCGGTAGATTTCAAATACTTTTGTAACCCAGTGCGCAAACTAAGTGTGTCGCTTTCATTGTAAAAATAATATGAACGCAGAAGTCTTTCTAATAAGGACTTTTAGTCGTAAGAGTCGTGGAGAGACGAAACCACTGGTACAAACCGCAGACCAACGAACTTTAGAAGCAGTCGACTTCAGCAACAAGTCTTCTATGAAAGGACGTAAACTGTCCTATTACTCGAAAAGGAGATAACCATCATAACTCGGAATTCGCAACCTGTGATTTTCATCGAAGCTTGGAGAAGAACCAAATGCTTATAGGGCTCTATTGTACACAATTATTGTCAAACTAATCCTAGATAAGATGACCATTCTTTTGGTGAAGAAAATGTGATATTTTATTTTACTATGAAAACTCATTACCTCACAGCTCTGCCGTCATCACGACCAAATAGACCGTAACTCCATTTTTGGCTCCGAGAGACTTATTTTTGGTTTCAGAAGTGAATTAGTCACACAGCAGAAATTTTAGTCGTTTGAGAGTGTTACCATCATATATCCTAACGAAACTTAAATTTTTCATACCGGTTAATGAAATTGGAGAATAGCCGACAATTTTTTCATATCCACATTTGTCCTTTAAATTCTAAATATTTGGTACACCGTTCTTGTAAGATGATATTCTTAAGCTACGAAGTCCATGACAAACGTCTAACCGAACTTCTCTTTTACAATTCTTGAAATTTAGAAAAACTTGTATAACCCTTGAAACCCTCAAATAACACTACACGATTTTATTTTCTCCAAAACCACTTTATTTAAATATCGAGTTGCATACGCACAAATTATATTAGAAAGTCGTAAATGCAATAAACCATAAAAATAAAGTTACTTTATTAAATAAACTTTATATTTGAGTAACCGAATATCAACTTGATGCCATCGTTATTCTTTTGTTTTTAGAAGCAAATCTGTTGGCGTTCACAACATTCCGGATATGGAGCCTTCTCATCCTTAGGATCGCCCCATTCGCAACCTTCTAATGGCGCCTGGGACCCACAACTAAAGAAGAGAGTAGAAATAGCATGGTAAGTAAATGTGAAGTTTACTATATACTATATGTGGTTCAGGAAGTTCGAGCACTATTTTTTCACTATTAGTAAGCAAGTATAGACCGATATAAATAGTCTCTACAACATACGATCTACTCTATGATGTCTCCAATTAAAAAGAACACTATAACTTTGAAGAAGATTTGGCTCACATCAGCCAAAAATACACTTCCATGATGTGTTTCATCCGGTCTTTTTCCATACAGCTTCTGCAGCTAGCATCCGGTAAGATTTTCAACTTTACAGCGTAGATGCCGATTGGGCAAAGGCCCGTTAAAACCCCCACAACTAGTGAGAGGCCAGACAAAGAGGTCAAAGAGTTTCTAAAGATCGCTTTTTATTGGTAGCCCAGCTCTCGCGAAGCCTAGAAGCGTAGCTACCCTGCAGCAAAATATACGAAGAGAATGGAGCACCGATACATTCTCTATCTACCGATAGCAGGGCTAACCTTTGTTAGCCAGTTTTCAGCTACCTGTGATTACGCTACATCCTATCATGCCATTGATAACGAGGCCAGGCGTTCCATAACCAACCCTGATCGCACTTTTCTTAAAGAACGTGTATTCCACAGCATTAAATGTAACGTTACCTTAATCAGTTACAGATAGTCATGAAGTATGAAACTAAAGTGGGAGCTCTTACCATTCTTCGGGATGAAAATAACTCTGGCTCACCTCGCGTCCACCGGATTACATCCCAGTCTTATGCAGTTCGCATAATTTGAGGCCAGACAGTAGCATGATATCTTAACAAGCTACCATATTGCAGTTGCGGTGAGCAGAAGTGTAGCTTCACTGCTGAAGACCCACTTTCTATTTACATCCTTAAGACAATTTACAGGGATGCGGCTCTTTGCGAGGTTACGTATGGCCCGTGACAGCACTTTACTTTTTCGCAGTAGCTTTTAACTTTACTATCTCTCTTAAAATACTAAAATAAATAATTCAGGTAGCTTTGTTCATAAAGAACACTATGGCTGGCAACTCTTTCTCTCTCTTTCGATATCTCTGTCATCTCATTCCCTGTCATCAGTGGTCTAATATCTTGTACTCACCTAGCAATTTCGGCAAGACCCTCTTCATTTTCACAAGTAATTCGCGCACAAATTCCCGATGTTATCGTCACTTCACCTGGTGAGAGAATAACTGTCTCACTGACCGTGCACTTACCGGGATGTGCTAATTGGCAGTTGGAAAAGAAATCACAATAAGAGTAATTTTACTGTTATATCATTTAATTTATATTTATAATTCTACACATTTTTTTTACTCACCATCGTTGTGATAAAAGACGTGCCCTAGTGCGGCCTCGTTTAGCTCTAGACTAGCAATTAATAGCAACCCTGCACATAGCCAACAGATACCGTAATGCATCTTGTCTACTAAGTTCAAGCTTTTCTCGAAGCAAATGCAACGACTGTGCTATGGCGATTATTCGTTGCTCATTTTAAAGGAACGGTGTCTATAAAGAATCTGTCTTGCTTTATATGTATATATAATACATTTACGTAATATTATACATTGTTTACATTAACTCAATGATTAGCATTAATCATGACTGTAAACGAGTTTTTAACGTAACATACTCTAATGAACATCTGCACAGGTGCTGAACTCTGATCGACGATCGCGCATGCAAATTATTTCCACAATGAGCGAGAGGGGTAAATGTTTTGAATGAGTTTTGGATGATTTACTATTTATAGATTATATAAATGATAAATAATTATTTGTGCTTAAGGTGACCTAATTAATATATACACTAGATATTTTAACTACTCGCAAAATGTTAAAATATTATATACATACATATATGTGACCTGGTCTACGGAAAGGGGGCTTAGGTGTCAAAAAATCTATTTTCACTTTTTAGTTGATTCGGATGGAAGATGAGATGCTTTTATTTTTTAACAGCTGTTTCCCAGAAAACTAGTTTTCGCACGTTAGCTCTCTTTTCGTAGACCAGGTCACATATAGTCATGGCTCACATGGCCTGACGAGATTTTAGAGCTATTATAAATAACTTACACTTAAATTTTTGTTGATTCTTTCTGTCCAAATTTGCACCTTCTCTACCATCCATAGAGTTGTAATCAACTATATAGTTGTCCCTAGTGCTGACCCTCAATATTCATGATTTTTAACCACAACCGTGGACCTTAGCCCCATGGTCAGAGTCAGAAAGAGAGAGAGAGAGACGTGTAGAGTTTTAAACAGCAGAAATTGAACCTGCCATATCTTTTAATGATAGTTCTTACAAGACTCCAAAGTGAAATTTCAACCGTGGCTTTTTTGACTTATTAAATATTTTTTATACCGTCAAGAGAGTTTAATATGCCTTCATACCATATAAGGATCGTCGTTTATACATTAAAGCACTCACACTCACATATTCCTTTGGTCTTGGACCGCTTTCGTATTACTTCGGGCCAGGTTTTCCAGGATGCACTTATTGCAGAACAGTTTCTGCGCTCCCTGCATTCAGAGATGCCTACAACTTTGTAGCCGATATCAAGTTGGTTGGCTCACTCTTTATTAACTTGACTATTCCGTGGCCAGAAAGTATGCACTGACTGCATTGTGTCCATGAGCAGTTTCCTTTTACGCGCAAGTGGATCTGTACGTGCCATAAATCTTGATAGCCACATGGTTATATTTGCGGACATTTCGCAGCTTGCTAAACTGGAGCTCAGCACATCAATATGTTATCCACTTGTTACTTAGGTATTTTGTTCTTTGGTTAGTTTCCTAGTGTTTCCTAGTAAGCGAGATCAGCTCAGAGCAAGATCGCGGCCAAGTCACGGCCGTGTTACACCAAACATGTCTGTGTTTGCGTTAGTTTGCCTCCGGCTATTTCGGTATTTCGTGCGGTTATGACGTCGGCGATATCGTTCGCATAACCAATGAAGTGGCTGCCGTCCTGCATTTTGTCGTTTAATATTCTAAAGCAGCTGGCAATCTATAGGTGTATAGGTTTTCAACCGGCTTTCTAGTGCTTCTATCATATTGAGCCATTTTGCGTTATTGAAAGCGTGTCTTATGTGAAGTCTTGTGAGGAGGACTATTGGTGTCTAGCAATTGTTCTTTCGACGGGTTTCCTCAACGCTGCGCACGACGTCTTTAGCGGTTCCGATGTGGGATCTACCTGACCTGAAGACATGTTATCACTCTGTTAAGCCTCGAGCATTGTTCATGGTGGCTTATCTCTCAATAAATCCATTGATTTAAACGATGTATGGGAAGTATTTGTTGTAACCAAATGTCGCCGAGATCACGAGATGCAAATTCAGGTCGGCTCTCCTGGCGCGACAACAGTTGTCATTGACTTCTACGTTCTAACCGGCATCATATTTGAAGAAATATGGATCGATGATACCACTGGCCTACAAACTACACCAAAGTGTGTTTTTTTCTGGATAAAATGGCAGCTCTTGAATCTCCTCAGGTTACTCTTCGTCCCAAATGCCGCCAGTTTGCTTATTTATATACTCATTGAGTCAGAAATGGGCATCATTGCTGTACTAAATTTGGCACAAAAACATCGGATCTTCACTAAACTTTTCGAGAACCCATAGATCGAAGCGATGTTGCTTGGAAAGGGCGATCGGCTTCAATTCTTTCACAAACTGTATTTTTACGATTTCGATTTAAGATCTCGACCTAAAATCGGTCAATTCGTTCTATACGTCGGTCCGAGCGTTGCGAAAAGCGCCGGTTCGACTCTCTCCAGTCTTCGTGTACACTCTCAGTTCTCGATCTCCATATACACGCTTAGCTCGGCTATTGTTTTTTTTACTACATGCTGGACGTAGTCTATTCGGTCGAATATAATTCAATAATGAATGCTGGATCTTAAGATGGGTGAGTGATCTACCGTATTATCCGCTTACCGTACGACTTTCTGACGCTTCCAAGAAGTGAAAAGGTCACTTTCCGAGCAGAAATTTCTCGCGTTTGAAGAAATTATCACAATTATCGCTTAGAAAAACTTGTATGACCTTTAAACCACTCACATAAAAAACTCTATAGAACCCCATTTTTTAAATACCGAGTTCCAAACATACAGTTTCTATTAGAAAGTCGTAAAATGCAATAAGCCAGAAAAATAAAATAACTTTATTAAGTAAACTTTACATTTGAATAAACAAATATCGATGTCATTGTCCTTCCTAAGCACAAATCTGGATGCGTTCACAACATTCCGGATATGGCGCCGTCTTATTCAAAGGAGGGCCCCATATGCAGCCTCCTAACGGCGCCTGGGGAATACAACTAAAGAAGAGAGTAGAAATAGTTATGATTGAATTTGATACTACATGTACTTAATGTGTATTTAGGAAAGTTAGAGCAACAGTCTGTTTTCACTAAGCAAGTATAGACCTATAGAAATTATTTTTTCTACATAACGGTACTCTAAATCTTCATAGTGACCCTAAACTTAAAGAAACAAAAATTTCAGTTAAGCTGGCTCTCAGCTTTTCGGCAACGAAAAATCTCTCCCCGTTCAATAGGTTGTTAACACAAACCTGTCTCTCATAGTCGACAAAACTTAAAGAGAATATTATGAATCGTCCAATATATTGCACTTACCCGGCGATTTGAGCAAGACCGTCTTCATTTTCGCAAGTAATTTTCGCACAAAACTTCGATGTTATCGTCGTTTCACCCGGTGAGAGGATATCTGTCTCACTGGCCGTGCACTTGCCGGGGTGAGCTGATTTTCAGTTGGAGAGAGATAATATAAAATAGTATTACTTTTATATCCTTTTTTTTTATATACAATTGTAGACAAAATATATACAATAATTCACCACTCTTTGTTACCTACCATCGTCGTGATAAGAGACAAGCGACGTCGCGGCCTCTGTTAGCTGTCCGACAGCAAGTAATAGCAACCCTGCGCCTAGCCAAAACTTACCGGAATGCATTTTGTATACTTCGTGTACGCTTTTCTCGAAGCAATTGCAACGACTGAGTTACGACGATGATTCGTCGTTCATTTTAAAGAAACCGGGTATATATAAAATATGTGCCCAGCTGCGTATGACATTGCTATTTAATGTTTGAATTACCTCAATAATCACTTTTAATTGTCATCATTAACAAGTTTTTAACAAATTAGACTCGAGGAAATTGTCTATGCAATGAGCGAGAGGAGTAAATGTTTGAATGAGTTTAGGATGAGCAACTATTTATAGACGCTGTAATTGATAATTAATTATTGGTGCTTAAGGTGACCTAATGAATATAAGTATATAGTATATCGATTTTGGCAAAAAGTACCCGGAAATTTTAAATAGAACCCAAAACATTTTATTATTCATTCATATTTTGTGGCCTTCAAAGTCATCCCTATAATACATTTATGCCCACGATTTCTGTAGTCCTCGAACACTTTTCATAAGCACTTTTAGCGATGGCCTTCAGCTCCTTCAGCGAATTTTTTTTTTTTTTTATCTCTTCGATCGACTTAAAACGGTTTTCATTCCGAGAATTGTTGAATTATTTCCATTTAAAACTCATAAACCCATATCTCATCGGCAGTTATAATGCTCTAAATGAATGTGAAATTGAAATTCGCAGGATCAAGCATATCCAAAGAGACCTGTTTGAGGCACTCTTGTTGAAAAACATTCAGCTTCATCGGGACGAGTTGAGCAAGGCTCATTCGAACGGGCTCGCGAGAGATGTCGAGCTCTCTTGCCATTTCTTTAATACATGCCTGAAGATTTTCACACGATTTCCTTAATTTTTTTTTAAATATTTTTATCAATTGAAGATGTTGAAGGTCATCTAGAGCGGGGCATGTCTTTAATGATCTCTCGACCTGTGCTTGCTCTCAAAATCTCAAGATTCATAACATTTCTATCGAACTTAACTTCAGAGAAATAGGAGAGGCAAAGACAGACAGACAAGCGGAACAAGGAGTTGTAAACTCCAGAGAGAAAGAAATATCCAACGGAATCATCTGCTGTTCTAATAATCCAATTTTGAAATTATTATACTATATTACTTACACCAATTCATTCTTAAACTCGTAAATTAAATTTATTTAAGAAAATACATTAAAATTTATTCGAAAACCAGCATTTACTAATATACGTATCTTATATTATCTAGATCAATATAACTAGCATAAATTCCAATAAAAATAATATATAATCACTTCATTGCTTTAGCATTACATTTAATTTGATGAATACAACTCAAACCATTACAGTCCCTTCGAGACATTGTGTTCTACTCATTTGCAGCATTTTTCGAACTGCGTGAGAACATGCCCCAAATGTGTTTTTCATAATGGCGCGTCTCAGCAGTCAAGCCACCTTCGCAGACCAAGTGGCGAGCGCAACACTCTTGAAAAGGAGCGTCTTTATTCACATAATCGCCCCATTTGCAACCCTCTGGTGGGCCAACAGCGCCACAGCTAAAAATGAGGATGAAAAGAAAATTAATTTTAGAAAAGAGTTTGTATTAAAATATGTTTTGCTTTCTATGAATGTAGATTCTTCGTCAATTCTCTGCTCTTTTATAAAAAATTTAACATGTAAAGCAATAACAAAGTAAGTCTATTAAATTCAAAGTAAGAGCGTGTGTGGAGACGGTGTATATATTAGTGGTATTCTATTCTGTCTATATTTGCTTATGCCAGTATATGTAGCTTACACCAATTGCTCGTTTTTTCAATTTTTATTTTTTTCCGCTGATATTTATTCCAGTTTCTTGTTCGTTTCGTTAATCTCTCCTTTTTGGCAAATCGAAAAAATCTCTAAATTTTTCTAAGCCACCCAGAGGTGTTTATACCAGTTTTATTTAGACTAGTTTATATTTATACCACTTTGAATTTGTACCAGTGTGAATTTATACCAGTTTGTATTTACACGAATTTTAATTTATAGCAGTTTGAATTTATACCAGTTTGTGTTTATACCAGTTTGTATTTGTACCAGTTTGTATTTGAACCACTTTATATTTATACCGGTTTGTATTTGTACCAGTTCGTATTTATACCATTTTGTTTTTCGATTCACTATATTTGATATTCAATTTACTCTCAACATTTTTAACTTTTCGTTTTCTGTGTAATATGAGAGTCTAATTGATTTATACGAGTTGCTTATTTGATCAATTAAATCAAATATTGTCTATTTTGATTCAGTTATGCTGATTTATATCACTTATACCAGTTATTTTCGTAAAAAAAATACTTTCAGAAAAAGCATCTTCACTTTTTTTTTTCTTGGATTTGAAAACGTTCTTGAACCTACCCAAAAATAGTGGCATGGCCTTGCTCACTGCCACAATGAATTTCCGAACAAGAGTTGGGCGATTTCGCTTTCTCACCGGGGGAGAGAATGAGCGTATCACTCACCACGCATTTGCCAGGATGTGCTGTATGTTTTGTAAAATGGTTAAATAAAAATTATATACCAAATTTATAATTACTAGATTTATAATGTTTTAAATTCTAATTGTACACACCATCGCTGTGATAATTAGCGCGTGCCACCCAGGCCTCCGCGAGCGGTCCAGCAGCAAGACATAACAGTCCTATATATAGACAAAAGTTGCCGAAATGCATTTTTTATTGCGTGTGCGCTATCTTACAAGCAATTTCAGCGACTAAGCTGCACAGATCGAATGCAGATCATTTAAACATAACGGCGTCTATATATTTTATATATTCTGTATATATACTTTTAAATGAGACTATATATAAACCTTATCTTAAAACAAAAGTCAATTCTAATAATGACTTTAAGTAAGAGAAAGTAGGCCAGTAGGCTGAATGCTCTCTGAATTACTTTCCGAAAAGCGAGAGTGCGTTAACCGTGCGAATGCGATTAGCTGGTGACAGCTACTTATCAGTGCTGGCAAAATATATGATTTAACTTTCAACGTTGACATTTATATATATGTAGGTATATAATTTTGTGTTTCCATACAAGCGAGTTCATTTCAAATTCAAGGTTTTCTTTCTGGCAAAATGTTCATATTTAAATTTTGAGATCTTTCGGTGGTCTATTCTTATTTCTCATTATTCCTATCAGAATTTGTAATAATTTATAGAATGTTTTAATGTTTTTTTAATTTAAAAATAATACAAAATGCATATTGATAACTTTTATTGTTGAAGTAAGTAAAGGCTGATCCATTTCAAGGTGTCCTAATAAAAAAAAAAAAAAAAAAAAAAAAAAAAAAAAAAAAAAAAAAAAAAAAAAAACACAGAAACTTCAAATTTAATCGGAAATGTTTGTTATCATTCGAAATGTTGGCCGCGGCTGCGTCTACGATGGTCCATCCGTTCAGTCCAATTTTCGATGACGATGGGCCTGATCGCTCAACAAAATTTGGCTCGAAAACGACGGATCTGCTTGGAACTTTGCATGAGCCCATAGAATGAAGCAAGGTCGCTTGGAAAGATCGGGCGGCTTCAGTACTTGCCCAAACTGTAATTCAATTAGATTCTCAGATACGGCTGCTATATTTTCTTCACTGCATGCTGGGTGTGTTCTATTTGGTCGAATATCATCCAATAATGAACTCTGGGTCTCAAAACCCAGTGTTGCGAGAAGTATGCTCTTAGTGAGTAAAGTTGAACGATTTGTAAAGTTATTTAAGCTTAAGTCTTTCCAAGATGAAATGCCAAACCACATTGAACAGAAATAACAAGACAGCTTGCCACGATTAACACGCGCTCTGTAGAAAAATGTTATTGAAAAACTTGACTTGAAAGCTGTATTTTTAATTTGAAAATAATTTTAATAAATTTTGGAAAAAAAGCTAATTTTTTTCTGAAAAATTTTAGACCCGCCTAAAAGAGATGTAAATTTGCTCAAAGTGGCTTTTTTTATGTAAATAATTTTATGCCATTTATGATTTGAACAAAATGTCGGCCAATGGTCACCACGGCTCCTTTGGCATATCTCACCCCGTTTACGCTAATTTTCGATCACCCGGTGCAGCATTTTGGCTGAAATTTCTGTTATAGTGCGCTTTGAAGTCCTTGGACGTTACTTTGAGTTAAAATTCCCCTAGAAAAAATAATCTAGAAGCCTTAAATCTTATGATCTTGGCACCCATTTGACTGGACCATTTCGCGAAATTAACGAGTCGCCAAACTATGCAAGCAATCTGTGCTTGTCTAACAGCATCTAAGACATGAGGTGATGCGCTGTCTTGTTTGAAATAAAGATCGTACGCGTCGATTTCACCGAATTCTGACAAGAAGGTTTGTCAAAATCATCAACGTTCAATTTTTGGGGACGAAATTGCGAAAACTTTACGTCTGGTCCTATTTCGCTATTCCTCAAGGAAATTTTGAAGAAGTTTGCAATAAAAATTTAATTCTTCTATTTCACTTTGCCATAAGTCGTAAAAGTAATAAAAAAAATTTTTCAAAAATCCATATAAACATATAAAATGTAAATAATATAATATTATTGAAAATAACTGCCCGCCCACGCTTCTCATCTTTTTCATTGGCGCTGGCAGCGCTTTGACTCATCTGCTCACCGGCTCCATCACACAAACACACTCTCTCTAGATAGGGTTGCCAATCAGCATACCAGATAGCTTCAAAGAATTTTATATTAATATTGTACAGAACACACAACCTTTGAATAATAGTATTTTTAAGCCAAAGTTATTGCCTAACTATGGACGGTATATCTCCGCACCAACTCCATCGTCCATTTTCGAGCCATCCGTATAAATTTTTAGAGTGCTTCGCGAAGCTAACATACCTCTAAATGTAAATTCTCCTGCAGCCAGCAGCCGTCTTGCCGAATTTATTGCGCCGCCGTTGGAATTGTTCTTAAAGCTCCCGTTGTGCAGCGAGCCTCTGAACAATTTCCATTGGCTTCCGGTATAAAGCATTGCTAGCTTTTCACACTTTTTCTTCCACGCTTCATGAATACCCCAAGATACTTAGTGCTGTCCTTGAGACAGAGTTGTGTCCCATTTATCTCCATAGAGAATTTGTTGAATATGGGCATGAAATATTATAAACTGCATTATCTAAGATTTTTCAGAAAACAAAAGAGAGACGCGAACTGAGAATATGACTGATTTTTATTGTTTGATTCAGAAGCCGAATAGCGAAGATCTAATTTTGTATCAATTAAATATTAAAAAATTAAATATTTCTGGTAAATGAATAGCGCCACATGGATGTTATATGTTCGATCTGTATGTCCACACGATCTATAAGTCGTACGCCAAAGTCCCGATTCTTTATCAATATTTTATATCGGTAATTTGTATAACCTAGGGTATTTCCAAGGTATTTTATTTTAACTTCTTGGCAACCCTGCTATATTACTCACAGTACTCACAACCCGCTATGCAGCACAGCTACATATAGTTTTTACCAATTGCGGTTGATGTTTCTTGTTTGTCTTGCTGTATTTGCACATTCTTGGCAGTAGAGAGAGCCAAATTGGACTTTTTTAAATTATGCTCAATCTGGCTGCTTTTAGTCACTTTCAGCGCGTAATTAGCGTTGCATTTAATTTGTGATAGATCGCATAATGTGCTGGCAGTTGAAAACTTTACTGTTTCTTACGGCGCTACTCTGTCTCGGTGGTGTGGAACAGGTGGCAGCATGGATGGCGTTCGAAAATTATCATAATCCCTGTGAGTCTAGCAGCTACTATACTTTTCACAGTAATTGCTGATATATTTTCCTCTATAGCGCATGCCGGCAAATGCACCATCAGTGAAACAATCGTCATTGCGCCGGGCGAGAAAGTGAAATCTCCGGACACGTGCGCCGAAATACATTGCGGCAATGAAAACGGTGACGCCACGATCACTGGGTAAGTGTGATGATTAATTTTAGCTGTTTATCTAATCTGTTGTTTTGGATATACATATGTTTATATATATATATTTTTTTTTTTTTTTTGCTGCTGTTTTCATTTTTATGTTTAGTTGCATTTCGATTGGCGCTCCAGATGGCTGCGAATGGGGCGATTATGTGAACGAAAACGCTGACTTCCCGGCGTGTTGCGCTCAATATTTGAACTGTGTTGGCGGTTTGAACAATGAAACACAAAGTTACCAAGAAAATATTTGGGCTATGTTTTTGCCAGATTTGAAAATGTCCGGTCTAGAGGGCGCTGCTGAAGCGAAAGGGCAGTGAAATAAATGGCACCAACGTTAAAAGAATTAAAAGAAAATTATGCTTAAGTTTAATTAATAATTGTTAACTAATTTTATTAACACACCCAAAATGACCTATAATTTAAAAATATAAATTTTTGAACACTTATCATATGTGCATATTAATCATGAAAACCTACATACATATAATTCTGAAAGCGCGGAAAAAGTTGAAAGCACTGATTAGAATTACCAGAATTATAAGTCGGTATGCGTTTCTGTTACTTAAACTGAACAGTCGTCAGATGGGACACATTACGAAAATCGTAGAGATATAAAAAAACGAGCACTTTTTGATCACGTCCCGTTCCATATATAAAATTCACGATTTTAAAAATGTCTGTATATAATAATATAAGCCTATAAAGAACTGTCAAAAGGCAAATACATACTGAAATACATATATGTGACCTGGTCTACGGAAAGGGCGCTTAGGTGTCAAAAAATCAATTTTCACTTTTTAGTTGATTTTTTTAGTTGTTTATTTTTAACAGCTGTTTCCCAGAAAACTAGTTTTCGCATGTTAGCTCCCTTTTCGTACACCAGGTCACATATGTATATCTGCAAGAAGATTAGCCCAACAGAATTGGTGTGATGTAAAATCATATGATGTGCTATTTTGTGATGTGATTTTGTCTTCTGGCGACATTTAATTAGTAGTTTAATTAATATGAGCTACGGTTGGTTTGCCTAAAGCAGATAAGAACAATAACACATATTTATATATACATTTATATACACATTTACATATATATTTTATTAAATTATTTTGATTGATCTTTGGTATTAATTATTAAACTATTTATGTGATCCACCCTGTTCTAGATTTATAACTTTGAAGGCATCGTAACACTCTGTAACGAGAACGTTTACGTGCAATGTTTTACGTTATTCACAAAAAGCTGAGCGGCAAAACAGCTGCGTACAAGTTCTGTCAAAAAATTTTTCTAATTTTTCCAATTTGTTTGTTGCTGATTATTAATACACCGAAGTAGTTTACAAAAATAAATACAAAATGCTGTTGCTGGTATGCACGCTACTATGCATGTTAACACAAATAACTAGTCAGGAGGTAAGTGTGCTGCTAACTTAATAAAATAAATTTTTTCTAACGGTAAAAATGGTGCACCCGTAGGCCGGTAACCAGCTACCTGAAAAATATGTGGAATCCGTGCAACGTTCAACACACACCAACAACTGGGCGGTGCTCGTCGATGCATCACGCTTTTGGTTCAACTACCGGCACGTGGCTAACGTGCTGAGCATTTATCGTTCGGTGAAGCGACTTGGCATACCCGACTCACAAATCATACTAATGTTGGCTGATGATATGGCTTGCAATGCGCGCAATCCACGTCCTGGTCAGGTGTATAATAATGCAAAACAACACATAAATGTGTATGGTGATGATGTGGAAGTGGATTATCGTGGTTATGAAGTGACGGTGGAAAATTTCGTACGCCTGCTGACAGGGCGTACACAAAATGGTACGGCACGCTCGAAGAAGCTGCTAACCGATGCGGGTAGTAATGTGCTAATCTACCTGACCGGCCATGGCGGTGATGGTTTTCTCAAATTTCAAGATTCCGAAGAGATTACTAGTCAAGAATTAGCCGATGCGGTTGAGCAAATGTGGGAGAAGAAACGGTAAGTGGACAAGTATATATGTATATATTATTTCTGGTGGTGATATATAGTTATATATAAAAATATTTTTCAATAAGCATTTATAATATTTTTGCAGTTATAATGAGCTCTTCTTCATGGTTGATACTTGTCAAGCCGCTTCCTTGTACGAAAAATTCACCTCACCGAATGTTTTGGCCGTAGCAAGTAGTTTGGTGGGTGAAGATTCGCTATCGGTGAGTTTATACCTCAGCAGTTTTTAAAATAGAACGCTTAAATTATATTGTACAAGTTTTTTTTGAAGTTGTAACTAACCTAACTTTTTGTTATTTAATAATCATTATTTTTCATAATTCAGCATCACGTTGACCAGTCCATTGGCGTTTATATGATAGATCGCTACACTTATTATGCTTTAGAGTTTCTCGAACGCGTACAACCAAATAGTAAAAAGACAATGGGCGAATTCGTAAGTCAAAACCTCTTTACAAATAAATTTCATATACATACAATTTTTTTCGTTCTTTCAGCTGCAAGTTTGTCCCAAACGCGTTTGTATTTCCACTGTTGGTGTGCGTAAAGATCTCTACAGACGCGATCCCAATAAAGTACCCATTACCGACTTTTTTGGTTCAATACGCCCCACACAAATTTCAACTGGACGTGTCAATATTACGCTAGAAGATGAAGAGTGAGTATTTTATACTACTTTTAAGGTTTTATTAACTCTAATTAATTTTTTTATATTGTTTTGTAGAGATTTCATCAACGCCGCTATTGCCGCTGAGGAGGAGGCGGCAAAACGTAGCACATTTAAAGTCGAATTTCCATCGCAATTTCCTACTGAATTATTCAAATAAAATGTGCTCATACATGTTTTAGACTGAAAAGTATTACATAACTCTACGCTGCTTATTTAAAATATAGTCGACATATTTTTAAGACATTTTGGCAATATATACAAAATTCGCACGCACGGCACAAGCTAAAAGTATGCACTTTAATATTATTATTTTTTTTTTATATATATATATATATTAATTTTTACTTTTGCTTATTTAGAATTGAGTCAAAAATTCCATTTACAATAAAACGGAGTTTCAAACAGTTATATGAAAAAGTAATTAAGCTGCATGCAGTGATTGAATGAGTGCAAAATCTTTGTATGTAAGTTTACTATTTTTCATTTTTAAAAAGTAGTGTGTTGATATTTGTTGTGTGAATGTTATTTAATTATAGTCTGACTCAGGTATATTAAGTTTGCCCTGAAATTTATAAACCCCAGAAAAAAAACGTCGGAAGACCCTATAAAAATATATGTAAAATGTCAGCTTGACTAATCATGTCCATCTGTATATACGCGACCTGGTTTCTGAAATCTTGAGATTCAATCCGATGTCGTACTCGATTCTCAAAACCTGCTCATTTGTCGGAACCTCGGATATCGAACCTCTATAACATATAGCTACCATACAAACTGGCCGAATCGAAATCAAGTTCTTATAGGGAAGATTTTATGTTAGTGGAGAGTATGTATTTTTTTTGTTTCGAAGAAAAAATAATGAGTTATTGTAGTTGGTTAAAATTATGCTTAACTACTTAATTAGGCTTGTTTCGGGCTGTTCCGACGACACTCGGGTCTACGTAACCGGAACACACCCGGATTTTTTATCCACCCAAAATTGTCAACTCCACAGAACTCTGCTACCACAATAACTACAAGCTTGTTTCGGGCATATTTAATATATATGCTCTGAAAACTCCTCGTATACCACTATTCCCACCAATTCCCAATCGAATTCGAAATTTCTCATATCGATTCATTAACAGTTGTCGGTATAAGATCGAACTAGCACTATCCATTTTATATAAGACTCATAAACTCACTAGTCTGATAACGGTTTAATTTCGGTCTAACCTCGTCCAGCCAGCTCAAGCTTTTTGATACTTGAGACAGAAAACATTACTGAATTCGAGGCATGATGTCGAGTTGATAGTCCTTGGCCGGTTAAAAACCGGGTCCGTATATTTTCCCCTTATTATTTTCAATGACACTACTCTTTATTCTTCTCAAATGCAGTCTTCAAATAATTTCCAACTCATTTGAGAGACCTAATTCGGGATAAAGCCTCTAAATAATGAAATAGCATGAAAATTCGAAATATACTGGCCCAGTTTAGGTTCTTGTCAGCAGAAAAGTTCCCTGAATTAGTTTAGAGGATATTGCTGAATTGGCCGTCTTTGGTCGGATAAAAATCCAGTTCTTTTGAGGTTACGTAAACCCAATAGTCGTGTGAACGAATTAGTCGTCATTTATTGTGACCCAGGCCACGAACAGCCGTTTTTACCACTACTTTCTTTTCGATATTTTCCATTTCAAGTCACAAGTCATTTACACGAATAAAGTTAATGAAGAGTTTGGTTATCCTTCGTGTCTAGTGGTCTTTGTCACTATTAAGATCATCTTGTAAAAGTTGATTCGCGTAAACTTGATATGCCGGGTTGTTATACGGTGTCCTTTGCTGTTTGTAGGGTTCCTCGTATTTCGCTTGAGCTCTTCTGCTAGACCTTTTTTGTTCAACTTCGCATTATTTTACATCAGTGAGGTTTTGAATATAATCGCCGATGCTTTGAATAACCAGGTTCAGTCTTCTAAGTGTCCTTTGTTGGAAATTAGTTCATATTTTTAGAGCTGTTTGGAGCATATTTGATTGAGAAGTCCCTTATAACGCTTGTTTTCTAGAAGATCGCTGTTGTCTTTGTAGGGGCAGTAAGCCTCCATGAAAGTAATTTGAAGCAATGTTGTCGAGTTGACAGTCCCCGAGCGAAAAAAAAAAATCAGCTTATATTCCCGTCACACGAACCCAACATTTGTCCCTTGATTCTACCCTGGAGAGTACTGATCTCGCATTTATTATACCCTGAACAGGGTATATTAAGTTTGCCAAGAAGTTTTTAAAACTCCGAAGGTCGTAGACCCTAATGGTAAGGTTCAGAGAAGTTGTCATCGAGTTTATCCAACGGTATGCCCAGAAAATGTGCTGTTTCGACGAGTTCTTACCATAGGAAGAGGGGTCAAATGTGTTGAGTTAGTTGGATAAGCAAAGAATTAGAGTCATGCTGGACATATGTGTATTTGATCTGTTAGGGTCGATTCTAAATAAATAAGAATTTAACCTGCTAAAAAGTACAGAACGATACTCTCTTGCGTAGCTCGATTCTCGCGGCAAATCGAGCTTGTCGACTCCATTGGGTTGGGTTGGAGTCGGAATGGCGGTTTGTGAACGTCTGAAGTTTGTTGCATCCAAAGTCTGGTCGGCATATTGTTTTATGTCGTCGACGTAGGTAAGGGCAGACCTCTTGATGTTCCTAGGAAGAACGTTTCTACGAAAACATCCCATCAGAAACTGCTTGGAGAGGAGTTGATTATGCTCCTTAACTAAGAACAAACGTGCCTTACTTTGTTGATGTTCGATCCGAGACATCAAAATGCATTCCGTTATAGTCCGGAGTGCAGTGTGCTGGAAAGTTTGAAGCTTCGTCGTCTTCGTTTCACTGCATCAACGTGACCACATTGGTGCGGCGTTGTTAAAGACCGGCCGGCCGATTGCCTTATATGCTGCCAACAACCTTTCGTAACTCTTGTTCCACTCCCTGTGTGTCTTAAGGCATTGGCCGGATAAAATTCGGTTCATTCCGTAAACGTGGAATGGAACGGCTGTCGTGGGAATGGACTCACTTAACACTCATTTCCCTCGGGTCTAAACCCGTCGAAACAGCCTGTTTTCGGAACACACATTTAAGGGAATTCGCTGACAATTCATTTTTTCTTGAACCAACTGGTTTTGACATTCGCTAGAAGAACAAAAATCGTTAAACGAGCTTGTAAAGCAAGCTCAAAAGAGCTGTGTCCTTGGGTCTTTTCGTCTCTCTTGACTTCGTGATTTTGTAAATAAAAACGAAAATATTTTCCATTTACTTTAACATTATTTTATAAACTTTATTTAGGAAAGTGTGAGGTTATGTAACAACAAAAAAAAAATTAAAAATAAAACTTAAAACTATAACAAAAAAATTAAAAAATTAACAACGTGTATGACATAAACAAAACAAAAAATAAAAAAATGAAATAAAAAAATTATGGAAAAATAAAAAATTATATGAAAATAAAAATTTAATGCGCAAAAAACTCAAACTAATAAAGTGCAAATAAAAAATCAAAACAAGAGTGCGAAATAAACGATAAAAAATAAATAAAAACCCAACACCAAATTATGCGCTATGAACCCGACAATAATAAATAATAAAGATGAGTGAAGAAAAACAAAAAAATAAATAAAAAATAAAAATTAAATAATTTCAAAATTTCTTAAATTATTATACTAAAGTGACTGGCGACTGCGCAGTTGTACGCCGCCACGGAAGTCACCACAAAGAATGGCAGGGATATGCTGGTTCTCTGGCCGGCAGCGCTGAGCCAGACGGGGCTGGGCTCGTTGCAAAGCAGCCGAAGCTGGCGGCCGGTATTGCACGTTGTACTTTAAAAGATGAGCGTGTGACTAAATGGATGCTGCTTTGCATGTGGATGTGTGTGTGTGTGTGAAGTGTATGTGACGTGTGGCGCCGAACAAGGCGAGGCGTGTTTGTGACTCGACGCACACCTCAACGGCAATGAGGAAGCAAATGGCTAAATGACTATGATGACACTATGTAATTGCCGATGAAGAGGCATGATAAATACGAAGTATAAAATATGACGTTGCAGGAGGTATGCCGTGGCTGGTGGTTGTGGTTACGATGATCTTGTACGCGTTGGGTAAAGCCCTATTTATATGTGTGTATGTGTGTAATAAGTGGATGATCTGTTTTCCGCTACATTTTCTTGTTCTATTCGTATGCTTCTTTTCATCGTTTTTGAAGTTGTTGTTGGTTCAGCCGCATTCTTCACGCTTAAATGCTGCGTGTGCAGTCGTAGGCGCGTTCACAGCAGTCCGGATAGGGCCGGTTGGCGTTGACGAAATCACGTTGCTTGCAGCCTTTAGGTGGCGCCACAGCAGGACAGCTGTTGGTATGAAATGGAATTTTTTGTTTTCGCATAAGCATTCATATATTTTTTGGATTTGTCAGTGTGACTAAAATATTGCATGCGTTTATTTCCGCAAAAATAAGCCGATTACTCACATTGTGAATTCCACATTGCCATTGTCCAAGCACTCGATGTTGGCGCAGGGGTTGTTCGGCGCCTTGCCGCTTTGGCCGGGCGAGAGTATGAGGTCGCTGCTGATGTAGCATTTGCCGGGGTAGGCTGTGGGGAGGAAGAAAGGCGTTAAATTATTTTTTCGTAGGTTTCTTTTTTTTAATATTAATTTTCATAAGGAAATGTTTAAGAGTATGTATATAAAATTAAAATAATTTTAAT
>NW_017537045.1:484079-490413 GCF_001853355.1 Bactrocera latifrons | reverse complement strand
TTTTAAATGTTTTATTATAATTATTGTAGTGTTTCTTCAAAAATTTTTATTCAAGAACAAATTAAATTATTTCAAATACATTTTTGTTTAGTTTTATATATTTTTTTGATTTAATATGATTTTTAAAGTTTCATAATTTTTTTCTCTTGATCTCGCATCACCTTTGACCCTCACAAACTCACCTGAGTTTTTGTATTGGGCGCGCGCCACCAGCGCTTCGCTCACCAAGCACATGCTGGCGAAGGCAACAGCAAAAACAGCAACAACACAGACGTAGAATTTCATTTTGTTTTTATTTTAGCTTTCAAGCAAAATTTCTGCTTTAATTGATTTACTTTAAATTGCGATTGTGCACGCACAACGGAGAGTGTTCGACTGATGTGGAATCCAGCTGCGTCCAGCAGTTTTATACAATGCCAAAGCGCATCGGAAGTGCCCGTCATCCGGTTGTTCTTCGGCTTTATTGTTGTTATTTGCTGTTGTGATTCTGTAGCACTCCCGCACGTCAAGCAATTTTGTTGGGCGAGCCAGAAAATTAGCTTCATCTTCTTATGCCGACACTTTTTTTCTTGCCTGCCGACTTTCGCATCTTCGTGTTTGCTTCGGCACGCCGCATTCATTTACTTTTGTGTTTTTTGTTTTGTGCTTCGTATTTTTATTCGTCGCTGGTCAATCAGTTGATTTTTGCTTCGAATGTTGTTGACTTTTGGTCCATTGTTTGCCGGTAATCGGTCATTGACAACGGTTTTGCTTTCGCTTTCGTTTGCGCGGAAAGCGGGGGGCAAGCGTGTACGCTCACTTGGAAATTCAAGTGCAAGTCTAAGCTTATCGCATTAGCTTATGTATATGTATTACAATGCCTATTAAAACATATTTAATCTATGGCCCACATTTGGTATTTGTTGATTTTCGTACAGAAAGGTCAGCGGGGTATTCAGATTTTAAGCATATTTTCGAAGCTCAGCTTAAATGTTCGTTTACTAATTTGAAATATGTATATAACTGAAGCTTGAAGTAATAGATATAATCGAATAATAAATAATATTGTAAAAGAATGCCGACTTTTTTCGATTGAAACCATAACAAACTCAGAAAGTTAAGCTTTGAGCAGAGCCAATTTATATACCATAATGTTATATACTTTAATGGCTCAGCTCAAAGCTGAGTTGTCTGATTTTTTTATGGTTTCTATGAAAAAGAAGTATATCTATACTATCAACATGGTTCAGCATATAAGATTTCGAAAACTTATCTTACAAAGTAATAGGCTCCAGCTGTCGTCTGAACGTGAACGGTTTGACTTTATGCAGTCCCTAGGTTAAAATTTCGGTTGCGAAATGTCTAAGCCTAACTATCATAAACAATTTTACAACGTCTTAATCGGTTCTAGCACCCTCTACTTATGGCATAAAATCGAAATTCCGCCCTAGTACTGCCGTAACCAGTAATTTAATCGTAGTGTTTCCAAAAATCTCACTGAACGAAGTCTAAGCTACAATCACAGTCGAGATGGAGCTGTAAGATGAGCTTTGCAATTTAAACTTTCCTCTTCAATGAGTTTTTTAACACATATCGCAAGAGAAGCGACTCAAGGTGGCCAATCGTCGGAATCTACATTCATTTCCAACATCAGGGCTCTCTAAGCTTCAGTTATATCTGAACGCAGCTCCAAAACAAACCCCTACAATGAGCTGCTTTTCATAATTTCTCTGTATTTCTATCAGCCAGTCTACTAAATATTGATCTAACAAGTTGAAATGTGGGTAAGTTCCCTGTTGTTGTGGTAATGGTTATCTAGTCCCCGTTAGGATGGTAAGGTGCAGATAAGTTCGTCTTGGTCATATATTTGGTACATCGAGGTAGATTCTTGATAAGTAGGAGTTAAACCTGCTACAGTATCCAGAACGAGGCTGCGCAAGGGTCACTCTCGTTTCTCGCGGCAACTCAAACTCTTCGCATGCAATGGGTTTGACTCCAAGTACGCCATTCACTGAGAGGGAGTCGCTGAAGGTATTTATGGCTTCACTGTGAATGACGGTCAGTGCAGTGAAGTTAGTTGCGTTCGAAGTCTGTGTAAGAACCTATTTTTTGTAAGTTGCCTGATTTATATCGACTTAAATTGCTGACAGTTGAGCTTAATATGAACTCGGTACCTCTATTAAATTTATAGTCTTGCGGGCTCAAATAGTTTTGCTCTGAAGTTGAAATATTGGTATCAAGTCTAGTGTTCTGTTGATGTCAATTGGGATCTGAAGCAAATTACATTTACTCGGCTTTGGGTTACGTCCATTTACTTAAACACTTCACTGCAGCGCCCCTTCTTTTGAGGTTTGTTAGCTGACAGAGCTCCTCTCTTATAATACGGTCTTTGGAAGTTAACTAAAATGATAGAGAAAGAAGTTCACACTGTAAACTTACCGCAAACTGGAGAACACGAGTAATTTTGTAATTTGAGTCAGGTATAGCTGAACAATTTGAGTACATACTTAAAATGATATAAAGGTTACGATATGGGACTTCAAGAATGTAATATAATATTTGGAATGGTTAAAAAGTTTCAAGGACTACTGAGATCGGCTACAGGCTGCATTCTAAGATACCTGATAGAGATAGAGAGTAAAACAAAATATGAAATGTCTCTTAATGTCGACAAGAAGAAAATTGAAGTTCTCCTGTGTGACTGTGGAGCTATTAAGATAGTTTGAGATCTGAAGAGGCTAAAACTTTCTGATAAAGGGTGATTTATTTCGAGAAAAAACTTCAAATTTAATGGCGAATGTTTAATATCATTCGAAAGAACATTCTTTGACATTTATTTTTTAAAGATAATCTCTTTCAAACGTTGGCCGCGGCTAAACTTTAGACTTTACATATTCCCACAGAAAAAGGTCTAAACTTGTGATATCACATGATCTTGGTGGCCAATCGATCGGCCCCAAACGTGAAATTATCTGCTCACCAAAATATTCTCTCAATAAATCCATTGATTGATACGATGTGTGAGAAGTGACGCCGTCTTGTTGAAACCAAATGTCGCTGAGATCCCGAGCTTCACTTCAGGCTGCAAATAGTCGGGTATGATGGCACGATTTCGGTTGCCATTGACATTTAAGTTCTTACCGGCATCATTTTTGAATAAATATGAACCGATGGGTCTACCGAGTGTGAGTTCATTGGTTCCAAAGTAGTTATATTTAGTACATGGGAACAAGGAAGGTAGGCAGTTGCTGTATATCCGTTTTTTTTTCTACCCAATAAAATTTCTTGTTTCTGTAGTGAATTCTGATCAGTGACTGTGTCTCTAATAACACTCTGTGTTTTATTGTTTTTAAAGAATCTTCAACTGTGAAGGAACCAAACCTAGGAAGAAACTTATCCAAGTCTCGATAAAATGTTCTAAATCGTTTAGTTGCTAACGGGACCTAACCTAAGGTTTCGTCAGGCTTTTTTTTTCTTAGTTTCAGTAACTTTAAACACTTAATGCATACACACATGATAATAAGCGCCTCAGAAAGAGTTCAATATTCTGCACATGCTCGAAATAACAATCACACCTGCAGTTAAAGCGATCGGCGATTGCCCTGTGAACCCACGCATCAGCGAAAACGGTTGTTTTGAAAAAAAAAACCAAAAAAAAATTTTATTTAAAATTTCTGAACTGTTGACATCAAAGTGTTATTGACCAAAAAAAAAAAAATTTTTTTTTATTATCAATATTTTTTTTCATAAAGTGTTTTTTGTGTAGAGCGTTTGTGCGTTTGTGCGTGACTCATTTTTACACAAAATGCGCTCGACGAGAAAAAAAATTCTCAGAAATTACGAGCAGTTCTAAATACCGGAATAAGGTGCACTGATTAATCAATTGTGATTATGAAATTGTTGCTGTTGTTGTTGTATGGTGTAGAACTAGTCTTTTTTTTCTTTGTTTTTGTTTCTTGCTTTACAACCCAAGGCGCTGTTCGCTTGTGTGCACATTTGCTGTTATACTTAATATTTTGTTGTTGCTACAAAAAAGTGTGAAGTGTAAAGTGTGTCGATGACAGCTGAGCTGGCCAATACCGCAAGCGGCAAGGTCGTTGCAGCGCCGGAAAGGGTGCAATGTTTCTTGCTTACTTAATTCTAAAAGTTCATGAGTGTTTGGGATTTTTCTTATTTATTTCTTGGTTACTGTCATTAACCGAGCTAAATTGCTTCCGTAAGTCCGAAAGTATGACAAATACTTTTTATTTGGATTCTTAGGTGAAAATTTGCCATTTCGTGGAAATGCCTAATAATGAGTAATTGGTTCGAGTGTTAGTGAGTTATGGGTTCGAGTTTTACGAAGCGTAGGTGTGCTAGTGTCATATGAAAAGGAAGTAACTATGGTAGAGAGTGAGTAAAAGCACAGCAGAAAGTGAAGAACTTAAAAAAGAAAGCTATAGAGTGCTAGAAGAGAGTGCGAGTAGCTGTAGTTGACGAAATATCAAGAGATAATGAGGTGAGAGAGTATAACATTTGATTGTTAAACTGGCTGGTGATGGCTTAGCTATTAAATCTAACTATTTCATTCTAACTTACCATTTTTTTTTATAAATTTATAAAAATTGTAAGGATTTTTGAAGGATCTTGTACAAGGATTTTTTTTTATAAATTTATAAAAATTGTGCGGAATCTTAAAGAATCTAGACTAATGATTTCTAAAAGTAAAATTATACATCAAAAATTGCCATATACTATAAAAGATTTTGTTTAAAATTTCAGACTGAACTGAAAGAATGTGAAAAGTTCAATCTATCGGTTCCTTTACAACCGATTATTCATTTCAATCTCCGTTGTTTATGAGCTGATTAAAAATCATTGTGGTCGATCTCTGATAGTATTTCAATTTAAATAGACTAAATGTATTTTTTTTTTTTTTAGATCATATGATTTAATTGCTCCCAGTAGGACTCAAAATTGATTGGAATATAATTGCACGGATTTTAAGATTTCAAAATTTATAATTTTTTTCAATTTAAATAGTAATTACATATGATTTGACTTCTTCTGGTAGGACACTAAATTTGAAATACATATATTTTTCTGGATTTCACTTCCAAAATTTTTCATTTTTAAACGTCGTTTTAAGTTTCGGCTATTTTCCATTTTTAAATATCAAAATTATCTTGTATCGATAAATTTTATTGCGATTTAAATCGTCTAACGACTTGTTTTCGATTTGATGATTTTTTGTGTTGGATCTTTGGTGGTTTTTCAATTTAATTGGAATAAATATAATATTTTCGGGTCATATGATTTTACTTCCAAAATTGATTGGAAATATATTTTCTTGAATTTTGACTTTCAAAACATTTAATTTTTTTTTGTTTTAAATCGTCGTTTATCTGCGATTTGATAATTTTTCGTCTCTTCGTCCGTTTTCAAATATCAAAATTATTTTGTAACGATAAATATTGTATCGATTAACAATCGCTTTTTTTTGTGGTCGATCTTTGATAGTTTTTCAATTATGTCAGTCCCGAATTATCGAATCTAGATAAAAAAAAAAAATCTAATAAGATTTACAATAGTAAGAGTCGAATAAAAATTGTATTCAATTACATTACAAATCTGAAGTTACAATTTGCGACTTCTCCATCACGTTTACAAAAAAAAAAAAAAAATTGTTAGAAAATTTTTACAATCTCTTTTAAGTACCCAAAATTATCAAGAAATAATCTCTAATTTCACAGTCGCAAAATGATTGTAAATTAGTGTTATCGATATTTTCAAAGGAAAATAAATTTAAATGACTTGGCTTTCAATTGCACAGAAATATGTTTTCTATTATCGATAATTTTTATCCCGACATAAATCGATTTTTCTGTTATCGATAATATTTTTTCGATATATATCGGTTAATAATCGATTTTTTCATCGTCTCTACTTATAAAAACGTGATCGATCAAATTATAATATAATGATTATGTACTAAAAAATCGATTAAAAATTCTATGAGCTTTTCGATGTGTTTCAACTAAATGGATTTAGGTAAACTTAATATACTTTTTCCTGACCCTTAATTGCACAAAATAATTAATTTTTAAAATAAAAAAAATATCAAAATAATATAAAAAATTGTATTCGATTTTCAATAATTTCTAAAATAAACTAATTTTAATAAGCTTAAGATATATAACTTTTATTACGTTTAAATGCACAAAATACTTAATTCAGCCATTTTAATATTCAGTGCCAAAATATCGATATTTTTTGCTATCGATTTTTTTTTCAATTCCCAATTTCAACTCATACCAGCAGCCAGTAAATTGAACTCTAAAGTTGACAAAAAAAACATTTTTGTTGTTTTTTATTA
>NW_017537045.1:479480-481348 GCF_001853355.1 Bactrocera latifrons | reverse complement strand
TAGTGTTAAGTGTGTCTCAATAATTTAAAACATGCCGCATTTTCGCTTAGTGTAGTGCATTTTCTGTATAAACGCAAGTGCACCCGTGCAGCCATATTATTTTCAGGCTTGTATTCATATACTATATAGCATAATTGTTCCCCTTTCATCTCAACTACAAAGGCTCAAGTGCTCATATTGCACTTATCAGCCATATGAGTGATATTTTTTTTATTTCCATGTACCTTGAGTAGCTACATAAAATTGCCTTAATTGCAGCAGTTAAATTAGAAATTAAATATAAATATTATTTCTTAATATTTTATATATTTTTATTTACTAACTGTAATATTTGTTACTTTTACTATTATATTTTTGTGAGTGTGGTAGTTGCTTCTGATTATTGTTAGGTGTGTGTCTTTGCTAAATATGTAGCATTTGAGTGAATTTTGAGCGCAACTAGAGCGATAAAGTTTTTAAAGGCAGATAAATAGGAAATACGGTAAACAAATTTAAATTTGCTCATATATGAGTTTAGGTGTAAAGAGAGAGCGATTTTCGTATTGAAAAGAGCAATAAAGCATTTTTTCGGATCCTTTATGTAATATTTGTTTTTCAAATTTAGCACTGTACGAGTAATAGAAGTTAAAAAGGTGGGTGATTTTCTTATTAAAAAGAGCAGCAAAGTAATTTTTCAGATGCTTTGTGTAATATATTTTTTCCAAGTTCCGCTGTTTGTGAGAAATAAAGCTGACTCAGTAACCCGTATACAAATTTTAAATTAATTTAGTTGACAAAGTGTATATGTTTAATGAATGAATAGAAACATTATAGTTTCAAATATATATCTTTCTGAGTACTTCAATCACAATTTTTATTATCCATTTGTAGAAAAGTAATATTAATTTGATAGTCTTGATTTTTTGAAATACTGTCTGAAAAGTACTACAAATTGAGAACTGTATTTTTACTCTACTAAGTAAAGATGACCATTGAGAGACGCTTTAATAAATTAAGTTAAAAAAAGGCATTAAATATATGAAATTCATATTTATTCTCCTGATCGAAAGTGATCAACGGAATTCATTCACAAAAAGTACTAAAAGTTGATAACTGTATTTTGGTTCTACTGAGCAAAAGTGATCATTGAAAGACACTATAACGAAATTTTGGTTATTAAGAAATTTAATGTAACCATTCTTCATTTTTTTTAAGTATAGATAAAGTTACCAATTATTTTTTTTGCCTCAATAATTTACTTTTTTATTTTTTATTAAATACTCATGCAGTGTCTCATTACGACTCAAGTAAGCATATCTCCTTTATGTACTCTCACACTCATAACAATTTATGCACAAAGCTAATTGA
Organism: Bactrocera latifrons; assembly: GCF_001853355.1. Lineage (NCBI taxonomy): Eukaryota > Metazoa > Arthropoda > Insecta > Diptera > Tephritidae > Bactrocera > Bactrocera latifrons. The sequence continues at coordinate 480,001 of NW_017537045.1, read as the reverse complement.
AATGCCACTCACTCATTTAAGCAACTGCTCGGCCATCCCTTAGGCGCTATTGATCACATAAAGAGCATTCCTGTGCGCTGATTGGCCTGTTCGTTGTATAAACGTTCTCTGCGCTCACCAGCGTTGTTGAGTAAGTTTTATTGTGCAGCATTATTGCCGAGTGCATTTTGAGTCACAAACTAAGCTTAAAGCTATTGAGAAGTGTAAGAAAATTAAATTAAATTTAAACTTAGAATTATTGAGTGGAAAAACATTTAGTTTTGCTTTAAAAATGATATTTAAAATTATTAAGTGTCCAAATATTCGCTCTGCTACTGATGTGATTTGGTTTGCTTGCAATTTCTAAAAATTATTTGCAGTGTTGTGTTATTAACTTGTTGGCTAAAACTGTTTTTATACAAAAATCTACAGTGGTTGCGTGTTTGCTTCAGTCCTATGCGTAGTGCTTAGAAATAAGCTGAATATTTATATTTATCTTAGCTTAAATATTTATTTATCGCTAAGTGTATTATGTATATATA
>NW_017537045.1:477909-479430 GCF_001853355.1 Bactrocera latifrons | reverse complement strand
TTTATGTCTTAAAACTATAAGTAAACTTATAACCGAGCTTTTCTGAATGCATTTACTATTTGTTTATAATAAACTTGCGCTATGTTAACTAATTTTTTATACATTTACAAATATTTTGTTTAATTTTTGCTGTAATTTTTTTATGAATAAAATCATTATGCTAAAATTTTGCTATCTATTTTGCTTAAATTGCAATTTTATGCTTAGATTTTTGCATATATTTCTTATTATTTATTATTTACACACTTCAATTTTTTTTTTAATTTCACTAATTTGTTGTTTCTTGACATAAATATTTTTTTTAAGTATTATTCTGTTATATATGTATTTTTTTATATTTTTTCTTTACCAATAACAACTTGACGCACGTTTTGGTGGTTCTACAGTAATTTGACTCAAACAATTAAATGCAAGAAGGTGTTTTAATTAAAGTAGCTTTCAAATATTTATTTCTCATTACAATTTATACTTATTCAACAATTTTTTCAATGTACTTCAGGTGCGTGCGCCGTTAATGGGTTCATGTCTATGCTAATAAGTAAAGTAGAGGAACTTAAATGTTCTTAGTTGTGAGAAAATGTTGGTGTAGTGCGTAAATTGAGAGTTTTTAGTTTTTATGCAGATTTTTTTTTATTAAAACCATATTTGAAGGAACAATGCTTATGATTAGCAAAGAAATAAATATACTTATTTGTTGCCATAAATATGTTATTTTATAGCTATACAAAGCCAGTGCACAAATAAATCTTTAAATGCCGTTAAAGACAGTTATAATTAGTTAGTAATTTGAAATTCTTGACACAATTGCTTAATGACCATTTAACGACTATTTTCAGCAAATAAATTTTTATTTTACATATTTATTTACAAATTGAAATATATTTTGGTAATACTAATTATGATTTTCTTCATATTTTTATATTTTGTGCCCAATATCTCTAAATACAGTGCTAAATTCATATTTTTTGTTTCAAATTCACATATTTTCTACTATTTTTCTCAGTGTATTCGAATTATTTTGGTGCTTTTGTTTAAAAACTTGTCAAGGCATTTATATATCAGACTCTTGCTTTTACTGTGCTGTCTCTTATACACATCTAGATGTGTATAAGAGACAGGTGTAAATTTTAAAACTGAAAATATTATATTTTACTAAAAATGAAGTATACGCCAGACAATTGTTTATAAAAAATATTATTTTTGACCTTGCCATCTCTTATTAAAATATATTTATTTAATTAAAAAAATATACGATAAATAACCCAACTATTTTGGAACTAATAAGAGATTATTTCTGCATAATGGTGCCACCAAAACGAATTTTGAAATATATATGGTGCATATAGGTAATGTTAAACTTAGAAGAAAAGTATTATGAAGGACGAATTTCTGCTGTCTCAAATTTTGAATTTATTTTAAATATATGCATATTTTTTAGTTTGCAGTATACGATGCTTAAAATTAAACTTTTTCAAAGATAGCAAATTTCGGTTTTTATTTGCATAAGTTCCGCATACATTA
>NW_017537045.1:473049-477399 GCF_001853355.1 Bactrocera latifrons | reverse complement strand
GCTAGAGTATAGTATTATAGTACAGTATAGTATAGTACAGCTTATTTATATATGAAAAAAAAAAAATAAGGGCTAAGAGTTGGTAAGAGGGAAAAGTAGTAAACGTTAGACAGAGATGCACAGAGTGGCAGTGAAACAGTTGGAGAGTTATAGGGAGTTAGAGCTGCAGAGAAAGGGAGAGGTTGAGATTTACAGAGGTTTTTAGAGCGGGAGAGAAAGAGAGCATAAATGTCTTTAATTTGTTCGAGTCTATAAATTTTTAATTCGCAAGAGTACAGATATAAACAGCCAACGACGAAAGCAAAAGAAGTCTCTAAGTTTCTTTCTTTTACTGAGTCTTTTGCTTGCTGTTGGGTGCGTTGGTTTTTTTTTTTTTTTTTGGTCTTCATTTCTATGTTCTTACAATATTTTAAAGAGCATTTTTCTTCTCATTATAATTTTAAAATGAATTCAAAAACTTAGCTAAAAAAATTAGTTGACTAATTAATACTATTTTCCTATTTTTTCATGTGCTTGATAAGGCGAGAGTTGCTCTGCCGTTGTTATAGAATTTTATGAACTTACAACATGTTGCTGAGCTTCTAATTGAGAAACATGTTGCTAAATTTAATTCTTTCTGCTCTCCATTTTGCTCATTGCTTCTATAAATTTTAACTGTAACCTCTACAAACATTAATTTTTAAACATAATTTCAACAAAATAAAGATTTTTGAGTTTATTTGAGCAAAGCAATAATTCCAAAAAATTTTAATATTGCAAATGTAATTTCGTTTTTTCACCCGATTTCACTAAAGATTTTTGAGTATATTTCCGCGTAACAAAAATTTGTATATTGAAAAATAATTTGAACCCGATTTCACTGAAATAAAATTTTTTGTATCTATTTCCTCGAAATAAAAATTATAATATTGAAAAATAAAAACTGATAATACTGAACAAATTAGTAGTTTCCGTTGGCATTTTTTCACTTCCAAATTTCATAAAATAAAAACACAGTGCAAATAAACTTTGTAAAAAGTACATTTATTATTTTCTCACTTAAATTTTTTCATTTTGTTGTGATTGTTTTTGTTGTAAAATTCGTGGAAATTAAAATACATACACACAATAACCAGCGTGGAGAGGAAACATAATGACAATAATGGAAATATAATATTTTTACAAAATGCAATAAAATTTAAAATTTACAAATCAAAATTATAAAATACAATACAAACTTAAGGCGTGGCTTAAACTGCTGCACATTAAAGTAAAAACTAAACAGTAAAAGTAGAACACAAACTCAACAAATTACTACAAATTAAACGTAATTATTTATAAAAAATCATTTTTGTTTTATAATTATGCATATATTTACTTTATTTTTTCCATTTCCTGATATAACACATACAACTGCAACGCTAATTATTTAATGTACTTAGCTTTTGTAATGCCAAATGAAGTGTATTTCTCGCACAGTATTTAGTACTAGAGTAAAATAGTTTAATAGTAAAAAGTAAATAGTAAGTGTCGTCTGCTTTGGTGCGCTGGGTGTTGCTGAAAATGAGGCGAAAACGTTGAAAATGCAGCGCGCTTTATTTGAGAGAATTATTTGGAGCGAGTGGACTAGCATGAAGTGAAAAGATGGCTTTCGATGAGCGAAAAAATTAAGAGAGTGTGTGAGCATGGTTTGTGTTTTGGTTGTGACATTGGCTAATTGAGAGCGGAGTATGTTTGAGCGCTGAGTGTATGACAAGCTGTGAGGTGGTCGGTTCACTATAATTGAAATTAGTATGGTAAAGTGGATTTAAAAACTATATAGACTTATATGAGAGTGATGGATAATGTTGTTGTAGTGTTGTTGTAGTGTATGCGAGGCAGCTTATGATAGACAGACTTGTAATGATAGTCAGACTTTATAAATTTGAGAATTGCAAGGCAATAGAAATGAAAGTTTATTGTACATTTAAATGTCATTGAGTTGCCATTCGTTAGAATTTGTGATAATACTACTATTTAATGTCAGAAATTATGAGGGGCGTGGAGCTTTCAAGTTTTTGATGGTAGCTTTTGCATTTTTTGATTTAAAAAACTTTTATTTGCTCTTACTTAATTTGGCAATGAGTGTCAAATAATTTTGGAAAATTGTTTAGACTGAGCTTTCATGCATTTTTTAGCTTTCTTCTATAATTTAGTTTTTATAACTAGTTTTAAGCCTTAATGGTTTGATGAAAGCTTTATTCATTTCTTGGTTATATTTTCTCTTGCCCTATTTTATCCGAAAACTGTTTTGAGCTTTCGTGCAGTTTTAAGCTTTGTGTGATTTTAATTAGAGCTTTCATAGATATTTTGAACTTCTACTTTTCATTGATAAGTGTAAATGACATTCAAATATCTTGGGCACACCTCTGACTCGATTTTATAAAAAAACACGAAAAAAGAATATATAACTTAGAAACATTTCTAATTTGAGCTTTAGCAGCATTTTAAGCTGTCATTGCTTTACTCTCGATGTAGCGAAAGAGCTTGAGAATCTTCAGTCAAACAATATTTCTTTCCATAATTTGATGAAGCTGCTTTAAAAATATTATCAAAGTTAAAAATATATTTTGAGCTAAATGAAGTCAGTAAAGTCTGACGGAAGACTTTTAAGCTTCGCAAGCTGAAAAAAGTAATTGGTTATTTGGCAATACTTTTTTACAAAACTCGTGGCTAAATTTTTTAACTAAAATAAAACTTGCTCACATCGCTAGCTAAAATGAAAGCTTTAAAAGCTCTAAGCGTATAATAATAATAATAACTTGACAATGATGAGAGTAGTTGAATTTCTGAAAAATCTTTAATTGTTCAATATTTCATCAATTTGAATCTAACGAAAGCTAGCAAGTTTGAAAATCGGAAATGAAAGCTCCATAATTTGGCTTAATTATAATGTGGCAGTGAGGAAAGAAGCTGAATTTTTTAAAAACATTTTTATATTTAAAACGTTGTTGAAAATCGAAAATGAAAGCTCCATAATTTGGCATAATTTTAATTTGGCAGCAGTGAGCAAAAAAGTTGAATTTTTGAAAAACTTTTAAATTGTTTAACATTTTCACCAAAATGTATCTAAAGAAAGCTCAGGGGCTTGAAAATGAAAGCTCCATAAATTGGCGGTGGAGAAAGATTTTGAAACACTAAAAACGTTTTTTTTTTTAAATAAGTTCACCAATTTGAGTGTAATAAATGCTCAAAGATTTAAAACCCAAAAGTGAAACCTGCGTAATTTCGAAAGCGTTTAAAAAAACTTTTGTTCCTTGTAAACAAAAACTGCAAGATGTGATGAAAGCTTAAATGCGTGAAAGCTTGCTAACTTTAGTGAAAGCTTTCTAGTTTGAGTGAAAATTTACTTGCTGTAGTGAAAGTTTTCTCGCTTTAGTGTAAGCTTTCCAGCAATAGTGAAAGTTTTCTCGCTTTAATGTAAGCTTTCTAGCTATAGTGAAAGCTTTCTAGCTTTAGTGAAGCCTTGGGCACAGTAATGAAAATCTATTAGTAATATTGAAGTATCTTTTATTGGCAATGTAGGCTCCTAATTAATGCACTTGAAAGCTGCCTAGGCGCATTTAAAGCTCATTAATAGCAACGAGAGTTCTAGAAATAACTCAGACTGCTATGAAAGTTAATAAGCTTGCTAGTTTATGGCAGTTTTTAAGTTGGCACACACAAAATCACCCGCTACGACACCGTTGTTTAGTTAGATAAATGCAGTTCTCAAGCTAAATTTTGGTAATTAAGGAGGAGGAAACTTTAAAGACTCAATATAGAACGTATCTAAGTATAAGCACATGACATATGTTATAAGTATGCGATCTATATGTATGTATGTATCATGACAAAGAATATTTGATTGCAATAGGTTTTTTTTTTCATATATGTTTGTATTTAGTATGTATTTCATGTAGTTATGCATGTACTATGTATTTCTATGTATGTAAGTAATGACAGACATTTAAACAATTAAAAATTACAGTAATTTTAATTAAAAGCAAACACTTAAACAACTACAACACTTTACACAGAATACAACGTAGGCGGCATTTCAGCAGTTAAAATTTGCTTTTTTTTGTTGTTTTTGTTTTAAGCTTAAATTGCTCATCTTTTGCTTACTAAATAAAAGGTATATGGTAATTCTTTATGCTCATATGCATGTATATATGTATGTATATGTATGTATATAGTGTAACATAGCACGTATGTATATGCTTAAGACAATTAACAGCTAGCTTAAACACATATATATAATTAAAGTTAATTATAATTAAAATGCATGTTTGTATGTGTGTGTGTATACAACTTGCTATGTATATATGTATGTGTGTGTATTATTTTTGC
>NW_017537045.1:459016-470283 GCF_001853355.1 Bactrocera latifrons | reverse complement strand
ATTTAAAAAAAAACAATAATAACAAAAATAAAAATATTTACGTATGTATTATATTTATGTACACATAAAACAAATAAAAAATAATAAATACGTAAAAAAACTGTAGAGAAAAGTGCAAAGTTTTAAGATCTCACGCGAAATGGAATTCTTAATTGCCTCTCAATCCGAAAACTTAATAAACCCACACTTTAAAAGCTCTTAATAAACGCTAGTAGCATTTTGAAGCAACTTTCATTTCAAAAGCTTTCAATTATAATAGGTTTCTCAATTAATTCGCAGTTAAAAAACTTTCATAAACCGACTATGATACCTTGCAGTAAACTTTAATATGATTTTAAAACAAATTTCACTTGGAAAGCTTTCGTCGCATTCAAAATTTTAATTAACATCCACTTGAAATAACATCCACTTCCATTGTAGAGCTTCCTCTTCTCTATTTAACTCATTAAAGCTTTCATTAAATGAAAATATGAAGCTTTGATAAACTAACATTTTAAAAGCTCTCGAAAAACACCAATAAGATTTTAAAATAATTTTCATTTAAAAAGCTTTGCGTAAATTTTCCAAAAAAAAAAATGTAAATTTAAACATCTAAAGCATGCTTCCAAAGCTTTCAATCCTTTAAAGTTTAATCGGATTCTAAAATAACTTTCACTTGAAAAGCTTGCTTTTCATTTACAATTAAATTTTTAAGTAACGTTCACTTGAAAAGTAAAAAAAAAAATACTCAAAAGTCAAAAGCTCTCATTTGAGAGCTTTCATTTTCATTTGAGAGCTTTCACTCAAGTATTTTTAATAGCTTTAACTAATGAAAGCTTTCATTAAATGAAATTATGAAGCCTTCATAAATCGTAGAGCTTTCACTCAAGTATTTTTAATAACTTTAACTAAAGAAAGCTTTCATTAAATGAAATTATGAAGCCTTCATAAATCGTAGAGCTTTCACTCCAGTATTTTTAATATATTTAAATCAAGAAAGCTTTCATTAAATTCTGTTTACCGGTCGCATTTTAATTTTTCAATAATATACATCTTTCTAAACTTTTACGAAGCTTTCACACATTTTTTTTTTTGTAACTTATACCGCCCGTAAAGCTTTTTTAAGGTTAATAATGATGTCAGAAAACTTTCATTTAGTCGTGAGAGTTACACAGCTCCAGCATTGGTGAAATTTCGCTCCAAACCCAAGTGAAATCCGATTAAAAATGCCAAATAATAGGGATTAGTTTACGCTAAGCTTTCTTTCAAAATGTACATGCACACGACAAGGACTTTCATTAGGAGTTGTGATACTTACACGCTACAACAAATATGTTTACCTATAATTGTAGTGAACAAAATGAACGGGTGGAAATTTTACGTCGTATGTGTTGAGCTTTCCGCAAAAGCTTTTTCGGCATATTTTTCAATTTTGTCTTGCTACTAATTAAAAATTAATTAATTCAGTCATCAGGTAACAATGTTTTAAAAACAACAACAGTAACAGCTGTGGAGGGCGGGGCCGCTGTGGCTGTGGCAGTGGCAGTAGATGTGGGCGGAGCGGCACTTATCGTGTTCGCATTCGTTGTGGTGGCAGTAACTAATGTGGTTTGGCGTTGTGGTGAGGCGCGACGCACCACATTGGACTGCTGCGTCGGCAGTGAGAGCAATGTTGTCGCTGCGCTGCCGCTAGCAGCGCTCGCCATTGCTTGCTGTTGTTGTAGAGCAGTGCTTAGTTTGCGCGTGATTACATGACTGCTAGTGGCTAGAGCGTGCAACGGTGTCTGCGCGCCGCTTGCTGCTGCCGTTGGCGCAGCGGCAGCGTTGTGCATTTCATCGGTTTGCGTTTGCGTCGTCACCGTCGCCGTGCGCACTGTTGGTATTTTTATAGTTTGTGTGGCAATTGCTTGGCAGCTGCTGGCAGAGTTTTTTGAATTGCCGTTGTTGCACGCAATTTCAGTGGCGCATGCGCCGCGTCGCAAGTTGTTAACAAAAGTGGCCGTGGAGCGCGTGGTCGTGGCGGTTGTTGTTGCTGACGCGCTCGAAACGCAACGCAACACGCCCGCGCTTGTATTATTTAATACGTACTTTGTGTTAGCTGCAGCAGCATTTGCAGCTGAGTTGGCAGTGTGGCTGTTGTTGTTGCTGGTCTCAACTGGCAGTATAGTAATTGTATTCTGTTGCTGTTGTTGTTGTTGTTGCAATAACGTTGCCGCTGTTGTCAGCATGTTGCATGTGGCAGTTAACTTTTGTTGCAGAAAACTCTTCTTCTTCTTCAATGGCAGTGTTTGTTGTAACAATAAATGCTGCTGTTGTTGCTGCTGCTGCTGCTGTTCGCGCAAGCGGCGTTCTTCCTCCTCCTGCTGTTGGCGCGCTGCCGCAATTTCACTGAGGCTCGCTAGTGTAACTGCGGTCTTTAAGACGTGCGGTGGTGGTGGCGACGCTGCTTGTAAACCGGACGCGCGCAAAAATTTTGGCGCAACTGTCGTCGGCGTCGGCGTCGGCGGTGTTTGCGACTGTGGCGGCCGCTCACCCATAAGCGCCGTCTGCAGTATGGACTTATAAGGCATTGCGTGCTTAGGCTGTTCGCGTTGTTCTTGCTGTAGTTGTTGTACGTGTTGTGGTTGTTGTTGCTGTGTTTGCAGTCTTTTACTCTCTGTCAGACTATTATCCACCGCCGGCGCTGGTTGTGTGGCCAACGCGCGCGTGCTCACCCTACCGCCATGCGTCTGTGGTGATTGCGCTTTGCGATTTACCTGCTCCGCGGCTGCCGTCAGCGTCGCTAGTGTTGCTGCCGCGCCTGCCAGCAATGAGGTCTTTAGTATCGACGTGGTCGGCTCCATTAAACGCGCCATTATTGGCGATTTCATATGTGTGGATGTGTTCTCCTCGCCGCTTTGCTTCTGTTGCTGCTGCTGTTGTTGTTGCCTTTGCTCCAAATTGCGTAGCTCTTCCTCATCCGTATCGGCGTCCTCGTCCATTGCATAGCTATGTTGCTGCGGCACGTTCTCCACTTTGATTGTAGGTAACTCCAACATCGGCAGACTAAATCTTACCGGTGGCGCTTGTTGTTGTTCCGCCGCTGACTTTTGGCTTTGCTCGCGTTGTTGCTTTTGTAAATCCTCCTGTTGCTGTCTTTGCAAGCGCTCAGCCATTTCGGTGGCTGCCCGTCTACGCGCCTTCATTAAATTGCTTGCTTGTTGTTGCTGTTCTACTTTTGGCTCTGCTGGCTCATCTTCATTATCCCGTTGTTGTTCTTGTTGCATAATCATCATCAATCGCTTAGGCTTCGGCGGATCATCATCGATCGGCAGTAATCCACGTTCAAGCCTTTGCTACCTCACGCTGGCCGAATTCAAGACGAAGGGAACGTAGAACATTTTACTTTCTAGCAATAGACTAGCGGCAGCTTGGATCTAATTGGGTTTGAGGAGAAAAAAGATACGGGTTACATTAACATCTGCCTTTCATCAAAACCCGTGAGCTCTCTAAGAAAATGTTTGCCGAAATAACCTATAAATCATTAACTCTTGACTCAACGCGTTAGATTAAAAAAATAATAAGGATTCGGAGCCTGAAATAAGTTCTATAATCCCTCCAGACGATACAATTGAGAGCTTTGATGTCTCTTTAGGCAGGTTGTCCTTCATAGCGTATTAGCCCACATTCCTTTCCTACCCCTCGATGCTTTTGAAAGTGAGATTCTGTAGTGTCGAATCCAGTTGTTGACGCAGGTGCTTGATATAAACCTTCCAGTCCGAAATACCTGACCATATAAAGTAGACTGCACTTTCAAAACCCATCAGGGGTGTAGATCTCTAAGGAAATGTTTGCCGAAATAACCTATAAATCATTAACTCTTGACTCAACGCGTTAGATTAAAAAAAATAATAGGGATTCGGAACCTGAAATAAGTTCTATGATCCCTCCAGACGATACAAACGATAATTGAGAGCTCAAGTGTTCTAGAATTTAGAAAGGTGGGTGCGGTCTTTCGCTAACGCTCTCTGATTATACATTCAGCGAATATTCTAATATTAGCTAGACATGTCCTCAAAATACCATATTAGAAAAGTTGGGAAGTCTTAGTAACCTCAAAACTAGTCAAGCTTTTCGATTATGCATTCACTATCACTGTCCTCAAACGAACCGATTACCGACTAGCTCGTAACAATGATGAGGTATTAGCGTATATTCCAGACTAACACTCAACATATAAGATTAAAGAAGCTTGTCTGCGAAAACAGCCACTACAGAGGGATTAGCTGACGTCTCCGGACTAAATCAGCATATATGAGGTTCTAGAACCAAAGGCAAGCCGTCCGGGTTACAGTTTTCAGAAGATTATTTGCGTGATTGGCATAGGGGTGGTGCCTTCAGTGGGCATAACTACAGCCTTCCGTTAATTCCTTTCGCATTTCCGAAGTCAAAACCCGCTGACCTCAGAGTTAGGAAGCACTAAATAGATTTTTCGAGTGGTCAGCAAATGCGTACTGCCTTCAAGGAGTTAAAGTCGTCTTAATTTCCAAAGCTAAACCCATATGATTAGCCTCGGGCTTTGCGAGTTCGGAAGCATGTCTGTGTGGTCAATCTAATACAATAGATGTGATGATCAACCAAAGCTTTCCGTTTAACCCTGGAGATTTAAGCTTCTGGAGTCGATGACAGTACATCCGAGCCATAGAGCTAGTAAATGGTACTAAGCGGTCCAGGAAAGTGCTAACAAAGCGATTAACTGCAGCATCCAGCTAATCTCTTTCAAATGTCCGTCGAAGGCAAAACTAGCGCGTCAGAAAGCTTTTCTGATTGGCCAGCATATTAGACGGATTTTATTGACGCGGAAGCTCACGGTGTTCAAGCTTATTTCATTCTCAACTTACCTCCGGTATATGCGACAGCAGTTCAGTTAGTCGATCTTGTGGATTCTGCGGTGACGAGTGCTGCAAATACGTGCGTAACACTTGCACGTAACGCTCTTGTATGGTCTCCAGTTCCACTTCTGCTAAAGGAAAAAGATGAGCTACATTGTTATTGTAGTACAAAAGCTGAAGTCTCTCACTACTACAACTCACCTTTATTCAATAGAATGTACACCTTCAAACAAACATATTCCTCCATTTTGAGTTTAATGCGCCGAAACATGATCGTGATCTGTGTCATCTTATCCACCATATGACCGACATCCAGCTTCAGCTGTTCCATGGCAATGGGCTGGCCCATCAGTGTGGTGAGGCACGTTTGCAGCGTCAGCAGATGACCATTCACCTCGTCCACGAATTCGGGATCGTCCTTCTGCAGTGGTGGCGTTGCTGCTGCCTGCATTTGTTGATGATGCAGCTGGTGTGGCAAATTCAGACTCGTGGCATGCGGTGAGCCGCTCATGTGATGGTGATTGTGATGATGATTGGCTGAGGCGGGCGAATGTGGTGGTGGTGCGCCTGCGCTAGTACGACCGCCGCTCGAGCTGGTGGTGGAGGAGGCTTGCGCTGTTGTTGTGTCACCACCGCCGGGCGTCGTGGTGCTAGGCGTCCTGCGCCTGCCGTGCAAGGCCTGGTACGCCGCTGTGGTCAGTATGAGTATCTCATGCCACTTGTCCGTCAGCAGTTTGGTGTGTATGTCAACGGGTATCTCCAAGTAAAACGGCAGTTTCTTTGTCCACGATACTAGCTTATGCACGATGGAGTCACCGATGTTGCATAGCTTCTCGCTAATCTCCGACTTGTCCTCGAGAAACTCGGAGAAATGTGGCAATGTGGCTATGTCCTCCATAGCATCACAGTCGATCAGCGTTTGTATCATGGAGTGCGCATGCTCATACGAGAGCTGGCGATCCTTCGACGAGCTCACGGCGGTATCGAGACGATTTCTTAAATGCACGATTTCGCTGGGATTCGTTAGGGCAGTCTTAAGTATTGTACCGTTAACCAAATGCGAGGGCAATTTGATGGCATTCTCCTGCAGCTGTGACGCATGCTGTTGATGTTGCTGCTGTTGTTGCTGTTGCTGCTGCTGATGCAACTGTTGTGCATGCGGCGGTGCATGTGACGCGTTCGCTTGCAGATGATGCGCATGCGCGAGCGCATGATGTGGCGAATGCAGCGCATGGTGTGATGGCTGCTGTGAGCTGCTGCTGCTGCCGCCCGAAGAAGCCGACGACGAGGATGAGGATGAAGAGGAGGTGTGTGGTGGCAGTGAGGGCGGCCCATGCGATAGTGGACTGTGCAATGCGCTGGCCGACGAGTGTGGCGGCAGCGCGCCATGTGGCGAGCCGTGTAGCGTGTGGTGCGGCGAGTGCAACTGCTGTTGATGTGGAGAATGCAGTTGCGCTGCTTGCTGTTGCTGGTGTTGTTGCTGCTGCTGCTGCTGTTGCTGTAGCAGCTCCTGCTTGATGGATGGGCCCAAGAACATTGGCTTCATTTCGCTTTGTCCCAGCGTGGCGCTTAGCAGCTTCGAATGTTGATGCTGCGCGGCGGCAGCGACTGCAGCAGCGGCCGCCAATTGCTGTTGATGCTGATGCAGATGCTGTTGCGGTGAGAGCAGATGCTGTTGATGGTGTGGTGAGAGCGGCGATTGATGATGTGGTGAATGCATGTGCTGTTGCTGTGATTGCTGCTGTTGCTGTTGCTGCTGCTTGGACTTTTTGTGTTTCTTATACTTGACCTTGTAGAGGTTGTAGACGGCGCCGCTATTGCGGCCGCCCGGCATGCGATCCTCGCGCACGGCTATTGTGTGGGAAAAAAAAAAACAAAAAAAAAAAAATGTTTAGACTCTTATAATTAAAAGTGAGCATATATGGGGGGCGTACGTACCTTGTAAGACCATGCCCTGCTCGATGCACTTCTTAAATCGACAATACTGACACCGGTTGCGCTGCGCTTTGGTTATTTCACACGTGCCATCAGCCACGCAGGTGTAGACGCGTCGGTTCTGCACGGTGCGCTTAAAAAAGCCCTTGCAACTGTAGGGATAAAAGATAACGGTAAATTATTAAAGAACTGCATTTAAAATGCTGTGCTTTGTTTTACACACCCTTCACACGTAATGATGCCGTAATGCAAGCCGGTCGCCTTGTCCTCGCAGATCATGCAGACCAGCGGCTGATCATCCTCGTCCGTGGGCTCGTGTGGCGCATCCAGCCCGCGATTCAGGCCCGTCGCATTAGTGCTACCCCACTGCTGTTGCGCGCTCAAATTGAGCGCATGTATCTGTCCGGGCGGCAACTGCGAGTAATCGCCCGCCCACAGCCGCTCCATATTGAGCGCATGCGGTGTGCGAAACTGATGCGGCCGCGGACGCACATCCTGTATGCGCGTCTGACCCAGTGAAAGCAGCAGTTGCGCGGCCTCCTCGTTGTTTTGCGGCGACGGTCCGGGCGTATGCGTGGGCGTAATGGAGCCCGCCGATGGTGATGACGCCGACTGCAGTGATGACTGTGATGAGTGATGTGACTGTTGTGAGAGCGATGACATAGAAGAGGGCGGTTGCTGTTGCTGCTGGCTGTGTGGATGTTGCGGCGTGGAGGGCGGCGTCTGATGCAGACCACCGCCACTACCGCTGTTGCTGTTGCCGCCATGTGTGGGCGATGGACCGGCTGTTGGTGGCGCCGGCTCGTAGCCCCACACCATTGTGCGTACACCACAGCTTTCGCCCATGATGACCGTGGGCGTACCGCGTGGCGGCGTTTGTGAAGGCGTTTGCGGCGACAGTTGTGAAGACGAAGAGGATGAAGAATGGTGCGGTGAGGGCGACTGCGCTGGACCACCCGGTCGCAAACCGCCGAGCGGACCACCGATCACCTCCGGTTTAACGCCGTTTATGCGCGCATTCGAAACCCAGACCATGCGTTGTGCCGCGGCTGCGGCAGCGGCAGCAGCGCCGGGTTGCATAAGCTGCGCGGCAGCCACTTGCTGATGCACGTCGTTCTTTACACGAAAAAGTATGGCTGCGTCGCGGTTGGGATGACGCAATTGCAGCGAGCCAGGGTGTATCAGCTGCGCTATATTACCCAACGCTTGTGGCGGTAACTGCGGTGGAGGCTGCTGCTGTTGCTGTTGTGGCGATGATGGGTGATGGTGATGTGGCGAGTGTAAGTGGCGTTGCGCGCCGCCGCTGCTACCCAATAAACTGCCGGCGGCGGCGGCCAATAGCTGCGCTGGCTCCTTTTTAATGCGTAAATGCTGTTGCTGCTGTTGTTGTTGCTGATGGTGATGATGCTGCTGTAGCAAATGTTGGTGTGGCGATGAAGCGCTGGACTGATGCCGCGCGCTTGGCGATGAGTTCATGGCATTCGGCGACATTTGCGTTGGTCGCTGTGACATAGCGGCCGCCTGCTGCAGCAGCTGCAATTGCTGCTGTTGTGTCAAATGCTGCATGGATTGGTTTAGTAAATGTTGCTGCGGCAGTCCTAGACCAGTTGGCGGACTGCTCTTGCGCAGCTGCGGTTGTGTGAGCTGTTGATGTAGATGATGCGTCTGTACGATGGGCGGCGGCGGGTGATGCAGGTGCGGATGATGCGCCGCTGCGGCGGCCACTGCGGCTGCTGCCACTGCCGCCGGAGTTGGCAATGGCGTCGGCGATGGCGTGCTTGCGTGTAGTGCTGCGGCGCTAGAGCTGGTTGTGGTAGTCATCGCACCAGAAGTGGATGTCACCGAGCTGGTCGCTGCCGACACAGACGTGGAGTAAGCCGGGTGGTGCGTCAGATGTTGTAGCGATGTTGGCGGCATCTGCTGCGCATGCTGCGGTGACAATTCAGACTTGATGCGTGATGGCGTCACCAGCACGCTGACATGCTGCTGCGACTGCGTGAGACCTTTGGATTGTGTGGGAGATGGCGCGTGCTGTTGATACTGCATTTGTTGTTGTTGCTGCTGCTGATGCTGATGCTGGTGGTAGGATAGCATTTTCGTAGGCGAGGCGGCAATGCGCTCTTCCTTCACCGAACGTATGACACTTAAATTACTAACACCACAATCGGCACTTGCAGCGTTTTGCACACAGTCCCCACTCGCACCGCCATGTATACCATTTGTAGACAGCTGCGTGCCACTCGTTGTTGTTGTGGTGGTTGTTGACGGACGCTCATCCATTGAGTCGGGTGAGGCGCGACTGCTGCCACCGCCATTACTGGTGCCACAACTACTACTAGCATTGCCATTATTATGCGGTGGTGTTGGTGTGGCGCGTGTCGGCGTCGCATTGCTGGGCGTGCGGCGCCCTGCCGGCAGGCTCAGATCAGTCGGCGGCGCAGGTGACATGCGCACTGTTGTTGTTGGTGGCGGTGACATCACGGACGAGGCGGCTGCTGCGCTCACAGGGCCGCTGGACGAGTTAATTTCAGTCTGTTGTTGTTGCTGCTGCTGCTGCTGCTGCTGCTGTTGGTGCTTTTGCTCAGCTTTTATGGCTGCCGCTTTGCCAGCGGACACAACCACCGTAGTGGTGGCGCTTGGTGGTGTTGCCACGCACACATTGTGACCGGAGTTGCTGCTGGCGGCAGTTGGCACAGTGCTGCTCGAGCAGATGGTGGCAGCTGCGGCAGAGACGGGCGCAATGGTGGATGTTGCCGTCAAGGTGACGACGGCGGTGGGCAACGGCAGGGAGGAGAGCGCACCGCCGCCGCCACCTCCATGGCCGCCACCACCGCCAGCGCCCGCACCGCCGGTATCGCACATTTTCGGCGACATCGGTGCGAGGAGATCGGGCGAGGAAGTGGAGGTATCGGCTACTGATTCGCCATCACTACTGCATCTTGAATCGATTTTTCGTCGTTTCAGTTTTAGATCCTGAAAAAGGCTCATTTTATCGAGCTCGCTGTACGGGCCACGGCTCAGTGTCATAATTCCTGGAAAGAGCAAGTGGAAGAGGACAAAATTTGTGAATTAGTTGACATGTTTAGTAACTGGAAGACAACTAAATTAATTTGTACTTAAGTAATTTTGAAATAGTTTATTTTTATAAATTATTTTGTTGCTAAGTACAAAAGGGAAACAATATCTGCTTAGCCTGTATTGCTGAAAGCAACGTATTTAACGTTGAGTAATTAAAAAACCAACTTACTAGCTTGTTATTTGTTTTTCTTGTAAAAATTTCAGAACTTATTTTCTTATTATTTATATAAAGCAATGTTGCCACTGTATAAACTGATTTCAGAGCTCAGTTAGTTCTCTAAATATCGGCCTAATTACCGAAATATTTACAATACATCGTGTTGGAAACAAGCTCAGCAAGAAAAACACTTATAGATGTATGTTTTTAATTAAAGTTACGGCATAAAATAGTTTTCAAGCAACATGTTGCTAATGATATAAATTGAAAGTAATAATTTTTACCAAATATAGCCAGTTCTTGTTCAATATATGACAAAAAATTCCATGAAAAAAATATTGAACATGTTGCTGAAACATGCTGTTGAATAAGTTGCTGCAACATGTTGCTAAGCGTAATAAAAGATTTAGTTTTAAAAAACTAGCACATTTAAGACAATTTGCTAAACAAGAAAGTAATATAGAGTTATATGAAATGTTGCTGACACATGTTGCTATATAAAATTTTTCAAAAGAAAAGATTTAAATGTAAAGATTGTTGAACAAATAGGAGAATAGTTGAATAACTTCTTGTTTTAGAAAAAATTAAACATGTTGCTGAAGTTTATACTAAGACATATTGCAAGAGCAATAACAAATACTCACTATAAAATATTTTCCAGTCTTAGAAACTTTGTTGAACAATACTGTCATATGGATATATCATAATTTTTGCTGATACATGTTGCTAGGTAAAATTTTTCAATTGTAAAAATTAAAAGTCTAAACATTGTTCGACAACAAGGACAGTTCAATAAAATTTTACAATATGTAACAATTTCAGCATGTTGCTGAAACATGCTGCTGAGACATGCTACTACGTATACTACTGCTCCAAATGTATGCGTATGTGCTTATGTACATATAAATATAATATTAATATAATTCACTTCTGCAACATGTTGCTAGAAGCCAGCCACAAGGGCGCGCTTAATATTAGCCAAAAAGGTATGAGTTACAAAAATATAAAAAAAATAAGTCTGCAAAATTGGCTTCTTACAAGCCTATCATATTAAGATCAGCTCAAATATCACTGTGCACTTGAACCTGGATGTTGATGAGAGATAAAAACCGGTTGTAAATTGCATGTTACACCAAGTTTTTTGCCAACGTTGTTACATGTCTTGAATTTTCAGTAACATTTAAGGATTGCAATTACTAGACAAGCAGCCTTACAACTTCAATTTTCGAAAAAATAAAATAAAAATA
>NW_017537045.1:455905-456875 GCF_001853355.1 Bactrocera latifrons | reverse complement strand
AAATGTAAAATTAATGCTGAAATCAAAATAATATCTGTCTCTTATACACATCTAGATGTGTATAAGATATTTTGTTTGTACTATAAAATTAATTTCACCTCACCTCAGCATTTTATTAAAATAAATCTTATAATTTGTTTTTGTCTCTTCAATATTTTTTCAGCCCATAAATTTTTTTTTTTCTACAATTTTCTTCGCCTAGCAACAAATATTATATTTTGAACATACCGGGCGTATATCTAAGTAATTGCACCCACTCGATTACAGTTCAACTTGAACCTGACATTTAATTGGAAAAATTGCACAAATTCCGCGAAATTCCACGACAAGGCACATAAACACCTACTTGGGCGTGTAAAATTCTATTTAAGCATTTCCTTAATGAACACTTAAAAGTTTATTAACTTATTTGTCACATTCGGGCCAAAAACAAGGCATAGCAGTTGCTATATGTATGTATGAAAATGTGTGCAAATGCATGCTGAATACAGAGCATTGCATAAAAATGTTGTTAGCATTAAAAAAAAATAGCAGTAATGCATACAACAACAAAAACAATTTTTTTTGCTGCTCCTAGTCTGCCTAGTAGTGGGTGTATGTGTGTGCAAAGTTGATTTATGTTTTATGTGTATGTGTTTGCGTCATTTTTGTCAAACTCATTAGACAAGTTTTACAGTTTTCCTGTTGACCTTAAAAATAGAATAATTTTTAAGCACGCTGCTGTGATATTTGAAAATGTGAGCATACATTTTTGTATAAACACATATTCACGCTCAGACATACACATATACATACATATAATGTAGTATAGTAGAATTTATTATTTTCACTATGTTTTACTACATATGCAATTATTATTGCTGCGCATTTTAATCTAAATACTAATACACTAGGTGGGTAAAAAGATTTTTTTCGCTGGGTAGTCTGAAGAATTGTTTTTGTAATTGGTTATTTAATTTTTTTTTATATT
>NW_017537045.1:451777-455400 GCF_001853355.1 Bactrocera latifrons | reverse complement strand
TTTAAGGACTCAGCAGTAGAAAAGGTTTATTGACTACTAGGGTGCCTCAAAAAATTTTTTTTAATTTGAAAACAAAAAATCCTACCTTAAGCCAGGCCTTTTGAGTTAAGCTGGAAACTCTAAAGGGTCGCTATTTTTTTTTATGTTAATATATAATTTTTAAAAGTTTAAAAAGTTTGAAAAGTGAACTTTTTGAATATGTGATGGTTATTTTTGAGAAATGAAAATTAGTTGGTGAAATTTTAGTATGAATGAAAAAACGAAAATTCGTATGTTAAATGTATGGGTACCTAAAAAAAAATTGCTTCCCCTTAGAGTTAAGCTGCAGCGCCTGGCTTGAGGTAGGATCTTTTGTTTTGTGAATGATTTGATTACCTACCCCCTTCTTCGAGTTGAAAAAAAAATTCAAAGTTTTTTCTTGAAGCACCCTGTTGACTACTCAATTTATGAGCAGTCGAATCAGTCAAAAAGAAATAGGTTTAAAGCCCCAAAACTGTCGTCGGGTAGCGTTATGGTCAACGTGACCCATCACGACTTTATTAAATATCTAGCATGTATACGCACAAACATATGTACATGTACTCACACAAAAACCAATTACAAAAAGACGAATAACTCGGAAGTCAATATTTGAGATGGGCAAACCCGTTGCTGTGCTTAAGTTTTTGCCAAAAATGGCTTCAATTTATTAATGAATAGACAAGCAATAAACTAATTTGCAACTTTTAATAACTAATTTAGTGTACAATACCCAAATTTTGGATGTTTGAAAAATTAAAAAAAATATATTATTTGAAGATAATTTAAATATAAAGAATTATCAAGCGAGTATAACATATGAAAGATTTCAAAAAAAAAAATTTTTTTTTTTTTTTAATTTAACTTTTATCGCTCCAGTGTAAGGTCCGAGAGAATCATTTCCTGATAATAGTAACTCTGTGTACCACAAATGGGTTTAATTGGCTCAATATTTTCCTGAGGTCTCATATAGTTAATATAAAGGCTTTCGATCTTTCGGGTTACTTTGTACAGCATGTATCGGTGAATATATGAGTTATCTCAATGAAAATTTCGAACATCCAGCTGACTCTACTGCATTTTTTTGGTGATGGTATGTGAGGTACTTTATGAAACCCCATAATCATTTTGTTTGTGTGTGACATGCAGAAGTAGATAGGCGATAGCTTGTAGTATATTTAATAGAACTAACATGAAACAAAATTACAAATATTGCTATGATTTTCTTCCAGTAACAGACCCGAGTATATAATTTCCGAGAGCAAAAAAAATTCTTTCTGAGATGAAACTCTTTGAAAACTTTGAAGACGGTAAGAAGAGAAGGCGAATGAATTTTCAAGCGTTGTAAATGGCTTGCGTGGATTTAAAAAAGTACGTTTCTTATAAAAAAAGTTATATGGCAAAGTTGCCGATAATGAGAAGATCTAAAGCTTGGTTATGAACATCTCTCAAACATAATCTCACAATTTTTGTTAAAATCAAAGAACCCATTTTATATTATTTATTGTAATTTTATTTATTTATTTTTATCTTTTTTATTTTATTTTTTTTATTTTGTCATTTTATTATATTTTAATTTTTATATTTTTATTTTTTATTTATAAAAATTTGTTTTCTTTTACGTAATTTGGTGCAGACTTGCCTTCTTATGTCCCCAAAGTACTATATTTCTTTTTTAATAAAACTAATCTATAACTACAGAGAATAACAAAAATTTCCTTTCTCTTCCTTTTCAGTCAGTTGAGAGTGAATGCAATGCTTCTGTATTTCTCCCACTACAATAGGGTCTAATAGAAACGAAGCCGGATTTTTATACGAACAAGAACTGTCAACTCGGCAGCATGCCTCGAATTATTCAGGCAACGTTCCCACGACAGTCGGCTCTACGTAATCGGCAGGGACCCGGGTTTTTACCATTTTTATCCAGCCAACGATTGTCATAACAGCAGCATGCCCAAATCAGTTCAGTGATGTTTTTGCTGCTACAAACACAACAATTTTTTTCTCTAAAGCAAACCGAAATAGTTACCAAAAGTTATATTCTTAGCCTGCTATTTCTTACTTTTCAAACATTATTAACATATAATTATAAATTCTCAACAAAAATAAAAATATATACAATTACTTAAAAGCCTAAAATGTGCGTTTTATTTGTCAGTCCACACACTTTAAATGCATTTTCGGGAATTGCATTGTTAAAGCAATAAATTTTAATCCCTAGTATGCTAACGCTAAAAGTGCTGCTAACATTAATATTGGTGCCAACATTAACATTATGAGTAGAAAAAACAGCGGTCGAAAATTTTGCAATTTGCACAGCGCGTCACAGAGAATGTACCAGGCGCCCAGCATGCACCAGTAGGTTGATGCTATGTTAATAACATATTATGTTAATGTAACATTAACATGATATGTTATTAACATAACATTAACATGACATGTTAGTGAAATAACATTAACATAACATAACATTAACATGACATGTTAATAACATAACATTTTTGATTTAACAGCGGCAACCTACTGGCGCATGCTGGGCGCCTAGTACATTTCGTATGAAACACATTATCAATAAGTTAACATGACATGCCCTTAACATAACATTAACATGACATGCCATTAACATAACATTAACATAGCATGTCATTAACATAACATTAACATTACCTGTTATGTTAATCACATAACATTAACATTACATGTTATGTTAGTAACATAACATTAACATTACATGTTATGTTAGTAACATAACATTAACATTACATGTTATGTTAGTAACATAACATTAACATTACCTGTAATGTTAATAACATAACATTAACATGTTATGTTAATAACATAACATTATCATGGCATCAACCTACAAGTGATTTTTCAGCACCAAAGCCGACGACAGCGATGTTGAGTACACTAGCGCACAAATGTAAAATTAATGCTGAAATCAAAATAATATAATAACAACCAAATGAAAATCCCTAAAACCCCAAAAAATTAAATTAGAAATAAAACAACTTTATTTACTTTTTCGATTTTTATATCCGCATCATATTTGTTTATTGTGTATAATGCTATCATTTCATTATATTTTTTATTTTTTATAATATTTTATTTTTAAATTATATTTTTTTTTTATTTTTTAAATTCAATTAATTATTTTTTTTTAATTAAACAAAGCTTAATTGTATGATTTAACTATATAATTATTCCATATAAAGTTTTTAAAATTTTTCCCTATCAGCAATCTCATAAAAATCTCTCGAATGCAGTTCCATTGTCTGCTCCATTGCTGACTCACACATTTGGCGCGTGTTAATAATATTTAACAGCCATCAAAATATTCATTTCAAAATATTTCTTGTATGAACTTGGCTTGCGCAGCTGAATCACACTCCCCACGACGTCTGAGGTGCTAAGCGAACAACAAAATTTTTCTGCAAGCCGTTTTGGTCTTAGCCAACCATACCATACATATGTACTTATGTATTTTGTTTTATACATGCGACTGTATTAATTTTTGGTAAATTTTCGGCATTTTGTTTTTAACTTAAGTTTTTTTATTTACCTTTTTTTCAGAATATTTTTTAAGTTTTTTAATTTGTAAATTT
>NW_017537045.1:449436-451395 GCF_001853355.1 Bactrocera latifrons | reverse complement strand
TGCTATCTTTAAATCTCTGTGTGTATATTTATTTAAAAAAAATTTCAGCTATGACTTAGACTGTTGGACTTTTTTGCGCTTTTTTGCGCATTTTTTTTGTTTTTTTTTTTTTTTTTTTTTTTTTTTTTTGTTTGATAACTTTGCTAAAATGCCAAAAAATAAATAAATGCAAATATATGGTAAAATGCGCGCAAAACAAGTTTCTCGCTTAAGTCTTTTGTTGACTTTGTTTGGCTTGTTTGCAAAGAGCAAAACAGCTGTTAACTGCTAAGTTAGTATCGTGTTTATACAAAATTTACTATTATTTGTATTGTTGTTGTTGCATTTAGATGCTTTGACTTTGCTGTGCTCGCCTTAATCAGCGGCGCACGCGTCTTTGACGAATTCGCACATTGCGGAAGACTTCGTTTACTTTGAAGGTGATTCCCGTCAACGGTATATTTTGTTGTTGTATAATTTCTGAATTCTTCAATTTATTTTGTTCTTTTTCTGAAATTTTTTTTTTTTAGAAAAAAATTATAGAATGAATTAGTCTTTTTTCAAGGTATAAGCTGACGTGCTGTTCATCGTCTGATTGTTATTTGATTAACGAAATAAGGCGGAAAGCAGTGTTGAAGAAATACTAAAGCAGCAAAGCACGTTTGTCTTCAATGATTATATTAAGCACGCTTAGCCTAAGCGGCTAGAGGCGAGCGTTATGCTTTAGTTAGAATCGAAATGAAGGCTGTGCAAGCACTTTAGGCTGTTAAAGTGCTTCGAGGTTGTACTACAGAGTTTCAGATATAAGTAGAAGATTAGAATAAGTCAGAAAATGTTTATAAACAAGACGAGCCTTGATTGATGATTTTGTGCAAAAATAAACCTTTTTTTGTATCTATTTTTTAACAATGTATAATGATCAATGGATAGAATCGCTAGAATTTTGTGCATAAGTTTTTAATTTGAGGCATAAAATTCAACATATCCCAGAAAATGGAAGACAAGACAGCCTAACCTGTAAAATTGTAGGCCCAAAATATAGTTTTGCGACGCAAAAAATTCACTCTAACCTAAAAAAGTGAAGATAATTTAAACTAGCCTATAAAATCATAACAACAAACATAGTTTTGCGATGGAAAAAATTCACTCTAACCTAAAAAACTGAATAGAAACCAACCTAACCAACAGAGTTATTACCCTATAATTATTTTTATGATATAGAAAGCTCTAGCACCCTATAAAAGTGAAACACAGTAACATAAATTCTAAAATCTAACCCTACAATTGCTTTTTCGACCAAAAATATGCACTTTATACCTAAAAAATTATACTCAAACTTGCGATTGAGGTCAGTTTCTGTAAATAGATTTCCATAGCCGAGTTCAATTATTGCGTAACCCTCATGCTGCTGAATGTGGGAACGAAATCTGTTTGGAAAAAGCGATATAAAGAAATTCTAATTCTTCTACGTTGATGAAAACTCTGTAATAGTTTCTATTAAGACATCTGAAACGATATCTAAGATCCATCCTTTATTCACGACGAGCTTCGAGGCGCTAATGAGTTTAATGCGTAGCTTTTTCCTAATGTAAATGCTTTTGGCAGTTTGACAGTGCCTGAGATCGTTTCGAAAAAATTTTCCATAAGTTTATATTTTGCCTCGAAAGCTTAGAAAAAATGTTCCATAAGTTCATATTTTGTCTTGAAAGCTATTTGAACTACCATTTAGTCGATATACAAGCAATTGAACATTATATTAGTGTATCAAAAAAGTCTTGCGGTATTTTCGCTAGTTGGCGCTGAGAGCGCGTAGTTCTAGTTTTGTTCGTCGCATCGGAAAGCTCACTTCCCGCGCTAACACGTGTTTGATTGATTGTCGTTTCTATTAAGTCGTTCGTGAGTTATAGCGTCGCAAACATGGAGCAAAATAAAGAGAAAATACGGCATATTTTACAGTACTACTACGATAAAGGCAAAACT
>NW_017537045.1:446368-449326 GCF_001853355.1 Bactrocera latifrons | reverse complement strand
AACGATGGTTTCAACGTTTTCGTTCTGGTGTAGAGGTGGTCGAAGATGCGCCAAGCTCCGGAAGGCCTGTCGTCGAAAATTGCGATAAAATCGCTGAAATGGTCGAAAGAGACCGGCATAGTAGCAGCCGTAGCATCGGTCAAGAGCATGAGTCATCAAAAAAAATTTTTATGGATATTTGAAAATTCAATAAAAATACCGCAAGAAATACCTCAAGACTTTTTTGACAACCCTGAACGTAGCGTCTGCCAAATGAAGTGAATAGAGAGAGAAAGAGAAACATTGAAGTTCAAACCGAAGCAATACGAAAAGGTTGCAGTCTGTTCCCACGACAGTCGAGTCTACGTAAACGGAACTAACCCGGATTTTTATCTGGCCAAGGATTGTCAACTCGAGAGAGTTCTGCTGGAATTTATGGGAAATCGAACTTAATTTCCTCAATCTTCAAACTAATCGGGATTCAGAAACATTTTTGGGGCCCATCATTTCATTTAGCTAAAAAGTTTCTCAACTGCCTTTGAAAAGATATTTTTCATTTCAAAAAAACATATAAATATAAATATATATAAAGAATGCAGCAGCTATAATCTAACTATGCAAAGTAGTGAATGCAAGAAAACCTAAAAAAAAGTTGTTTAAAATATCTATACACTGCAGAAACACTCGAGGCTCCCCACCGAAAGCGAAGCAAAGCTGCAAAAATACAATAAAAAGTAAGCAGACAATAACAAAAGCAAATTTGCAACAACAAAAAATGCTAAATTAAAAATTCTACAACAAAAAAAAAAAAAAAAAAAAATATGCACAACACTCAACTTAAGCGCTCACCTCAGTGAACTTATTGCATACTTCTATTTGTCTACATCGGCAAAAGGTTCGTTTCTGAAGCGCCCACGTCATCGTCAGTGAGGCAGTGGGACACTGCACTCGCTTTGTGCCACACGACGTCAACTTCGCACTCGAATGCACTGCCAGGGTTGCAAGTATGCGAGGGAAAAAGAAAGAAGAAGCAGACGAAGTAGCGAAAAATGCAAGCATACCCACAGGCGCACCGACGTTCTTATGAACGTAGTAGCGACGAGGCCAACCACCCTTGAGTTGACCGCTTTAATGCAACTTTACACCTCGTGCCCCGCCACCCAGCCAACACATTATGCGCGCTATGTGCCACAGACAGCTTGGTTGGTTGAACGGCGCGCTGACTGAGCGACTGTCTGGCACATTGTCGTGCTTTGTGGGGAAATGAAGCGAAGGGAGCACTTGTTTATAATGGAAGGGTTACAAAAGCGCGCAGCAGCTGCTGTTGAAGTGCGCTGTTATGTATGCAATGCTGTTTGCATAAGCAGCAAAGGCTTCACACACACGCAAACACAACGCTTTGTGGCGCGTTCAGGTGTGTGTGTATGTATGTGTGTGTGTGTGTTGGCTGGCTGTGGGGATAAATGCGCATAGTTCAATGCACGGCAAAAAGGTGAAGGAAACTTTACTCCACTTATTTGCGGCATTTATATTTAAAACGTTTGGCTTAATGGCGTTGCTGTGAGTGCTGCACACATGTTGCCGCATACAAACAAACATATGAACATATGCACAAACACATGTGCAGTTACTTCCATGCAATGTCGTCATGTATGCTTATAAGCTTGGCTTTTCGTCGCCTTTCACGACTGCTTGCATGTTCTTGGCACTTGTCGGATGACAGGTAAATAAAGTTGGAGCGGCAGCGCGACTATGCAGACAGCTATGTATGCATGTACGTGTGTTGCATGGGTTACTAGTGTGCGAGAATGCGCGAAATACATATATTTTCTATATGTAGTGGCATAGCAGCACATACCTCAATAAGAAATTGCTGGCAAATAATGCGACAAAGCAAGAAAGTCAGTCAGCAAATAAAAGTTTTTTTCCATTGAAAATAGTCGACAAAGCATTGCTACATGCACTTATATGTGTATATATTATATAAATATATATATTGAGTTATTTACTTATAAGATATGTATGACTCTATACACCCTTTTAAAAGTCTTTAGCATGTACTGTTATGTTAAGCACATGTGCGTGCATATGAGTGTGCTGGCAGCGAGTTGAAAACATAGTTGATAACGTCACTATAGTGTAGAGTTCGAAATATGCAAAAATCTTTATGAAACTATCAAAAATAAATCTTAGATGGCGCTCAAAGCTAAGCGAATTAATTGTATGGAGTTTCGTACTCAAAAAAAGTATTATAAGAGTGCTGAAGAAAAGCCAGAAATTCGAATTTCTAAATATAATAATCAATAAGCAAAGTGGTAAAAAATAACGAAAAATAAATAAATTAAAAAAAAATAAGTTTTAAAAATTTTCTGGTGGAACTACTCAAATATTCAGCTTTACCCACTAATATTTGGCAGAAATGAGTTGAGTGAAAGTAAACCGAAGAGTGAAGTAGCAGAAGACTGTTGCAGATGAATAAGCCACGGCTGAAACATTTTAAAACCAAAACAGGCTGAAAGACTTATTAAAGCCTTTAAAAAGTTCTCCTCGAGCAAAAAAGTAATACTTCAAAAAAATAAAGAATGGAACCTCCAAAATAGATCTTAAGCATAAAGAAAAGAAGCAAATAAAGAATGGAACCTAAAAAATAGATCCTAAGCAGCTTCAGCCTCATTTTCTGGTAAGAAATTCGATTAGTCAGGCAAAACAATTGAAATAATACAAAAACATGTTTGACGCATCAGCTTATTTTCAACCTTTTTACTTATTATAATAATGGAAAGAGCATGCTCTAAATTATTTTAGTTTGGGAAAAAGAGGAATTAAAGAGCATATTTGAAAATTTTGAATTTTTACAAATATTTTCAAATGTTATTATGTTGTAATTTCACTGTAGTTCCTTAGAGGCTGTCTCTTATACACATCTAGATGTGTATAAGAGACAGGTTAATAACATAACATTATCATGGCATCAACCTA
>NW_017537045.1:443765-445272 GCF_001853355.1 Bactrocera latifrons | reverse complement strand
AATTTTGCTGACTAATTTTTTTAATTCAAAAATTCTTATAATTTTGTTTTGTTAATTTTTTTCCCTGAAATGGCTATAATTTTTAATACTTTACAATTTTTCCAAAAAATTTAACGTTTTTTCATTATTCCTGTTTTTCCTAGTATAATAATTTTGCTGACTAATTTTTTTAATTCAGAATTTTTTAAAATTTTTCTTCTTTTTTATTACTTTATTACAAAAAATACATTTCATAAAAAATTGTATTCTTGTACCTCATGATACCTGACATCGCCCGACTACTAAAAGCACCATACACTGTCTGCTAAAATACTTGTTTTTCTTATATTAATACCCAAGCAAAAGTATGTGTCTACGATTCACAACAACAGCCCTACCCATCTGTAGAACGGCATATACATAAGTATATATATGTATGCATATACACAACTACACTTGCAACATAGCGCATTTGAATGCGGAAGCATTAATGCCATGTCCTAAAAGTAGGCCAACCATTTTCACCCTAACACTCTTCGCAGCGTTTTTTGTTTTTGTAAATTTTTTTCTTTGTTTTTGTGTGCGCAATTTTTCATTACACTGCTCTATATCTTCGCTAGCATTCGCTTTTTCCTAATATATTTTGTCTGCTTGGCAACTCCAATTCTTTTTAAAAAGTATTCACCAGCACACATGCGCCTGCTGTCGTTCGCTTGTAGGCTGCTCATTATTCTTTAGGTCTTTTATGCACCTAGATACTTATATGGGTGTGTATGTACATACATATATATGTATGTATGCATGTGTGCATAAATTGCTTTCCGCTTATGAAAAGTTAAAAGTGCTTGAAGTTTCTTTGACATTTCAACTGAAGGGTGAAACAGTTAGTTCCTGTATGAGGTGCATGAGGTGTATATTATGAAACGCAGAAGAGTTGGCTAAGTGGAAAAAAACTTTTTAAAGTAAGCTATCATTTATTTTTAATTAATACTTGAAAGCAAAAATAAATACAAAAATTCAAAATTACAAAAAAAAATAAATAATTCAAACAATTTTTTTTTGTTTTGTTAATTTTTGTAGAAATGAGTACAATTTTTTATACTTCATAATTTTTCAAAAAAATTTTAAAGTTTTTCAAAGATGTGTATAAGAGACAGATTAAAGTGTTAAACGATATAAATTTTAATATAAAAAACATTTTTAAAACATTGAAAAAAAGAAATAAATTAATAAAAAAAATAAGAGGAAAAAACATAGTTAAAAACATATATATTTAAAAGCAATAAATAAATTTAGAAGTTAGAAAAATACAGTATTTAAGAAAAACATCAAAATTGGAGCAAATGTTTTTGGATATTTTTATCCACATCAAAGAAGCAATTTATAAGAAAAAAATATTAATAAAAGCTTACATACACATTTATATTTTATTATATATTTTATTACTACATTTTTTCTTACTTTTTTATTGTTTGAATTATTTAATTTTGTTTTAAGTAATTTTATAACTAATTTGTGTTTTAGAAAT
>NW_017537045.1:441259-443709 GCF_001853355.1 Bactrocera latifrons | reverse complement strand
AATTCTTTAAAACTTAAAATTTTTTTCTAAACTTTTTTTTTTAATTTTTCTTTGTTTTGCTTTATTTTTGTTTAGTTAAAATTTTTCTCTTTAATATTTTTAACTCTTTTTTTTTCAAACAAAAATTTAAAATTTTTTCGTTTACATTTTTTATAATTGTTTCAATGCCATTTCGTTTAAAATTAATCTTTGCCAAGTGTAATAATGTCTGTGACTATCAAACATTTTAATCTACATATTCGAAAAACGTATTTAAGAAATTGTTAGCTCATACAACACTCATACGCACTGTAGCACCATAAAGCATTAATTGTCTAGCAGCATTTGCCAAACAAAAAAAAGCTGCTGAAAGCTTTGGCAATAAATTATTTCCAGGAAAAAATACAAATATTAGTAAAATTAAACAAAAATTCTACGGAGCAACAAATTCGCTGTAAAAATCTTTTTTAGAACATGAACTAGCAGTCACACGCATATAATTCAGTGAGAACCTAACAATTTCTCTAGCTACTAGCGCGCGCTCAGAGAACATAAGTACTCTTATTGAGTACAACCAGCATTCATACTTGCTCTCTTTTTGTGTTTATACTATGTCTTCGCCAGAAACATCCCTGCGCAGCCAGGAGCACAGCACAACTGAATTAAAGTTGCGGCAGGTCATAAACTTAGCGAGTATAATGGAATAACAAAAGCCACAAGGGAAATAAACACAATAACAATTGTGTAGTAGGGACGTATTTAACTGAAGACAGTGATAGCTGAAGATATTTACAATGAAATATATTATATGTGTACGTAAAGCAGAGGAAAATAAAAATTGTAATTGCTAAATTTAAGCAATTCTAACATATATGCAAATTTTCTTTGGGGATGTGCAATGCCAATTTTTTATGCGTAGTTTTAGATAAGGCATTTTAAATTTTTGGAAGAGAAATTTGCGAAGAAAAAGATTATCGATAAGCTGGGAATAGAAAAAGCTGTTTAAGAGCTTCCACATTTTCTTATTTTTTCGAAAACTATTTTATTCTCATTAATAATTAGTTGAAAAAGCATGTTGCATCGTTGTATTATAGCTTTCGGGAAGCTTATTTTAAAAGCTTTTTGTTTTCAATACTATTTGCTTAAAAAACACAAGCTTTATTTGCTCTAAAATATTTAAGCTTTTCCTGAACTTTAAAAATTTTTGTAATATTTTTTTTTTGTTAATATTTTATTTTATATTAAATTTAATTGAAATGTTCGAGTATTGCTTGGAAATACAAAAGCTTTTCCAGAGCTTTTACAGAATTTTCCTGAAAGTATGTACTTTTTAACTTTTGCTTTATTTTGAAAATGATTTATTTTAAGTGAAATATAAATAAGCTTTTTGCTTCATACCCAATATTCAGATTAAATCTACGCAAATCTCTATGAATCACTTTTGTCTTCCAATTCGATATTTATTTAATTTAAATGGAAATTTAGATCATAAATAATGATTTCTTTAAGCTTTTAATGAAAAAAACTAAAAGCTCAATTTAAATTTATTATTTGTTAAAATGTTAAATTTTTAAATCTTTTTATTTTATTTGTTATATTCGGGTTAAACCTTTCATAAGCTTTTTGAACCTCTACTATTTTCAAGATCACATTGAATTCCTTTGTATAGAAATTTAGAGCATATATAGTGGTTGTTTTAGGTCTTTGTTGAAAAAGACCAGAAAAATCTTGGAAATCCTAAACTTCTCGACGACTTTTATTACTGTCGAAATGTATACCGAAAGCTTCTCTCAGAACTTTACTATTTTTTAAATTATTTCGAAAGCTTTTCTAAGCTTTTTACTGTTTGTTTTTTTAATTTATGCAAAAAATATACTTTGTTTTTGGTTGAAAAAGCTCAAATCTATGAAATTACGATTTAAAAGCTTAAGCTTGAGATTGATTTTTTATAAGGCTTTCTACTATCTTAGAAATATTTTCAAAATACCAAATTTGAAACTTTTTTGTAATTTGCGTGTAAATAGCGTGTATCTTTGCATGGCTGTATACTTACATACATATGTATATACTTATGCTTAAGCAAATGAACTAATAAAAAAATATGTGTCAACTTCATTTAGCTACTTAACCACAATAACAACGACAACAACAACACTAACTTGGAGCAGCAGTCTATTAGCTGAGGGCACTGGCGCTCTTATCAGATGAACTCAAAAAGTACAAACGATTGCATAAACACAAACACACTTGTAAGTACATACATACATATGTAAGCGTAGGCATATACATGCATACATAGGCTTACATAGGCCATTTACATAGGCTTATACATTCATTGTCAATAACAATGCTGCGGAAGTTCGTAATGTGGTGAGAATAAAATTAAAAATAATAAGTTGGAAAAATGATTGCAATAATTCTTTTTTAATATAAACATACATTTAAAATAATTGAAGTAATTATATTAAAAA
>NW_017537045.1:434447-440628 GCF_001853355.1 Bactrocera latifrons | reverse complement strand
ACAAACATGTATACATATACATACATACATACAGTCCTATGCCTAGGTGTATGCATAAATTTCAATTTTTCAAGCTCAGCTCTGAATTAACAAAGCATAAAGAGGTGAATGAACTTGTCAGGAAAATTTTAATTTTTATTTAAAGAAACTTTCCCAATATGCCGCCTGAAATTAACTTAAGCGAAAATGGACAAAAACTTGCATACGTGTGTATGTGTGTATAATAACAGAAAGTAACAAAAACAAAGGGAAAAAAATTTTGGACTGCACAAAATGTTACAAGCAAACATACAGACAATTAACAATTGTACAAACACTTCAAAAGCTGACAAATATGCAAACATATATGAACCTATATACAGAAACATATGTATATATATCCATCTATTTACATACATAGTTGTTTTTATATAGTGTTATGTGTGCGCTTGCGCTTATGACACATACATATGGACAATTAAAGAAATTCAAATTTGATGAATGAGTAGAAATTTTTTGGCCAACAACAAATGCAACAACATCAACAAAGCCTCTTCAGCAAAGTTGGTAAAGACAAGCACAGAAAAAAGTTGATGAAATAGAAACATAAAAGAGAAAAGTCAGAAATAATAACTAATAAGTAGCAAAAAAGTGAAAGAAAGCGTTAGTCGTTCGGTTTGCATAGCAGCTATATGCTATAGTGAGCCGATCTGAATAATTTCTTTCGATATTACATTATTTCTATAACCAATAACTCATACCAAATTTCGAGAAGATATATCGTCAAATGTGAAAGTTTTCCATACAAGAACTTGGTTCCGATCGTTCAGTTTGTATGGCAGCTATATGCTATAGTTAACCGATATGAACAATTTCTTCGGAAATTACATTGTTGCCTTAGAAAATAATCTACAACAAATTTGGTGAATATATCTTGTTAAATGTGAAAGTTTTCCATACAAGAACTTGGTTCCGATCGTTTGCAAAATTTCAAAACAATAACTTCAAAACTGAGGAACTAGTTCGTATATACATATACAGACAGACGGACATAGCTAAATCGACTCAGCTCAACATACTGACCATTTATATATGTATGCACTTTACTGGGCCTCCGACACTTCCTTCTTTGTGTTAAAAACTTCGTGGCTTAATATACCCTCTTCAGGGTATAAAAAATGTAGGTACATAAATACAAACATATGTAAGTACATTTGCTTACACACTCAAATCTACTTGTCTGTGTGTGGTATCTTTTCTGCCAAAAATATAAAATTGAGAAAAAACTCAGAAAATAGAAATGTTAATTCAACGTTGACACACTTTTCGGAGCAAAGGCGCACACAAAAACAATAACAACAGTCACCAAAATATTGAAAATAATTGAAATAGCAAGAACAAATAAACGCCACAATGCGTGCATAGAAGTTGGGTGATACACAAGCGCACACGGCGCACATTAGCAGATACACAGATATTTATATGCATGTAGATATGTATTCAAAACTGAGCGCATCTATTTTTGGTGCATAAATCAAAATCTTATTTTTCACAATTTCCTTAAATTAGACGAGCAGACTACGCCTAAACTTAGTTGCATGCGTATACTTACATATATACTAATGCGTACATATGCATACATACATACATATATAAATGCTTATAAATCATGCATTTGATGAATATTATTTTTGCTGTAGTCCAAAAACAACTAGAATTAAAATCACCAGTTTTGGTAAAAAAATTTTTAAAAAAATTAATATATGTATAAATTAATACATACAAATATAAAATGATAAAAGTAGCTAAAATCGTCGACTAGTTACAAACTAATCCAAACACAATTAGCACGTTTTTGACACCAAAATCAGCAATTTTGAGTAAAAGTTTTTTTTAAAAAATATGCATATTTGTACAAATTCATATGTAAATTTACAAAACTAGCTGAAATTGTCGACTAGTTACAAACTTATTCAAAAACAACTAGCTCGTTTTGACACTAAAGTAAGCAGTTTTATATAAAAAATATTAAAAGAAATATATATTTGTACAAAATAAGATATAAAATGAGAAAACCAGCTGAAATTATTGACTAGATAGAAACTAGTCTAAGAACAAATAGTACATTTAGGTTGCCATACTTGGTTTTAAAAAAAAGTTCAGTATATATTTGTACAAATTAAAATGTAAAATGACAAGACTAGCTAAATTCGTCAACTAGTTACAAACTAGTCCAAAAACAATTAGCTCGTTTTGACACTAAAGTCAGCAGTTTTAGCTAAAAAAATTAAAAGAAGTATATGTTTGTACAAAATAAGATATGAAATGAGAAAACTAGCTGAAATTATCGCCTAGATAATAACTAGTCCAAAAACAATTAGCACGTTTTTGAAATCAAGGTCACCATAGTTGGTTTAAAAAAAATTTCAATATATATTTGTACAAATTATAATTTAAAATCGTCAACTAGTTATAAACTAGTCCAAAAACAACTAGCATTTTTATGACACTAAAGTCAACAGTTTTGAGTTAGCACTAAAAATGTGTAAAAATCAAAAAGTGTAACAAAAAACGAAAAAATGGTATTGGTTCCAATGTAGTTCATAACTAGTCGCAAGCCAAAAATTTATATTATTTGTACTGTTCAGAAAATTCTTACATATGTATGTATATACTTTTTGAACTTAAGAACTTTGCTAATATAAAATAAAATCTATACATATACATAAATATTATATGTAATATTGTAGATATGTGCCTATATATTGTCTCAAAAGAATATAATTCCCGGCGTTCACCAATTTACTGCCCACTCAATCATACGCCACCGCGCTATCTAATTTTCTCAATACAAATATCTTGCGCTCTCTTGCATTGACACACGCTCAGTGGTATATACACACAAAACATAAATGTCAAAGCGCTGCGTGCGCTGCCGCGTTAATTTAGACGAATATGCGTAAGCGCTTGTACTTGGCGCGCTGCGCGCAATGTGTCCAAAAAAAGAGTAAAAAGCGTACTAAACTGCAACGCTTTTGCTGTACAACAACAAAAAAATATTTTTTCTATTATTTATGTTAGCCCCCCATTTTAGGCCTGCGACAGCGCGACGCTCAGTGCGTTCACATTGACGACACAGGCATAGCGCTTGTACAGCCAGCAGTCGCGGCGTGTTGGGCGTGTGCGTATAGCTATATAAGTGTATATGCATATATACGTAATTTGTTGTTTTTATTGTTTAGAATAATCTTGCGCTTGATAATGAAAATAGGTCAAATTTTAAAAATACTTCAGTGCGCAACAACAACGCGCGCAACGGCGCAGCGTCAGAACAAATAGAATAGTTGCATACATACATACATACATATGTACAACTATAGAAATATATGAGTACGGAATATTTATTGCGTTAATAGACAGTATAGCAAGCGAAGACGCGTATAGACATATTTTTAGTTATGTAAAAAAGTATATATATACATTAGTATATATTTATGTATATAAAAAATATATCCATACACACATGCATGCTCTATAGTTGAACTTAGAGTACTATACCACTGTGGACACATAATTTTAGTGTGAAAATAAATACATGAGATGGTATATTACGCTGTATATTTGTATTTAAATGTATGTATTTAGTATTTGAGCAAAGAATAATGTTGCAATATAGTACGTCATTCATGGCTTCAATATTGGAACACTTTTTCGAGGAAGCTCAAATTTCGGCAGTCTCTAAGTAGTATATAGACGCTCTATGTATACAGATTCTGCTTTCATTTATGCAACTTTCTCAATAAATATGTAAATAATACATAAATACGTTTAAAGTTTAAACTAATTTTTAAAATTTCCACTTTTCCGAGTGAAAATTATTTTTCCTACAAATTAATATATAATAAGTTGTCAAAAAAGTCTTGCGGTATTTCTTGCGGTATTTTTATTGAATTTTCAATTGTTCATAAATTTTTTTTTTTGATGACTCATGCCCAGCTCTTGACCGATGCTACGGCTGCTACTATGCCGGTCTCTTTCGACCAATTCAGCGATTTTATCGCAATTTTCGACGACAGGCCTTCCGGAGCGTGGCGCATCTTCGACCACCTCTACACCAGAAMGAAAACGTTGAAACCATCGTTGTGCGGTGGAAATGGGGAACTGTATCGGGTCCATAAACTGCACAAATTTTATTGGCGGCTTGAGATGCATTTTTGCCTTTATCGTAGTAATACTGTAAAATATGCCGTATTTTCTCTTTATTTTGCTCCATGTTTGCGACGCTATAACTCGCGAACGACTTAAAATAAACGACAATTAATCAAACACGTGTTAGCGCGTGAAATGAGCTTTCTAAAAAGGTATAGCATGAGCCGATGCGACGAATAAAACTAGAACTATGCGCTCTCAGCGCCAACTAGCGAAAACACCGCAAGACTTTTTGGACAACCTAATATAATGTAAATAATTTCTAAAATTGTGGACTAGTTACAAACTAGACCAAAAAAGACTAATACGTTTTTGACACTAAAGTCAATAGTTTCGGCTTAGTTGGCAATAAAAATGTGTAAAAATCAGAAAGAGTATGAAAAAAATTTGTATTGGTTCAAATGAAAGTAGTTCATAACTAGACGCAAGCCAAAAAAAAAATATATATATACAGAAAGTCCTTACATAGATTTATACTATCTTATCTTTACTCATACACGCTTCATACAGTTGTACATGCGGTAGCGGGCAGAATATCACTAGACGCTAATATCGTTATGTTCATTTCAAAACCGTCCTCGACGAAAACAATGTCCGTAAATTTTACCATATTTTGTGACGGCGAAAAGTAGGCAATTGCAAAAATTTGAAAGAATTTATATGTTGTTGCTAATGTAAGAAAAACATATGCATAAATTTTAGTGATGGAAATGCTCCCTCAACCCATTTTACATGAAAGCTCTGTGTAAAAATCATTAGTCAACTTAACAACAAATTAAAGTAGAATCGTTTACACAATTCTAGCAATTTATATAGCAGAGAAGCGAAAATATATATACTTATACATTCAGTCTTTGATACATCGTCTATAACTTTTCTGATATTTAACGTGGGTCACAAATTTTGAAAAGCTTTGAAAAGTGTCAATTACAAAAACATCATTTAAAAAAGCTTCACGACTAACATATGGAAAAATTTCATTAATACCAGAAGTGTAAACTAAACCCTGCTTCTGGGCTTTCATAAACAAATGATGAGCAAAATTGATTTCACAAAAATGCAAGATAACAAAAGTCCAAAGTTAACAGGTCAATTGAAAAATTAGTAAGAGAAAATGTAAACCAAAGCTCTAAAATAGGATATGTAGTTTTCACATAACATTGTAAACTTCACAACTTCATAAAAGCTTTCACTTTAGAGAAAATGCTTGGTTACCAGAGCTTTCATTCAACTCCGAAAGCTTAAAGTTTAAGAAAATCATACCTTCATTATTATTATTATCACAATATTACAGGAAATTTTAAGTATTATATCTGAGAAATTTCGAAAGCTTAAAATTTTAATTAAACCTTTCACTTTTGGAAGAAAGCTCAGTAGCAGAGACACTTCAAAATCATACCAGCATTAGGCTCACTCAGCAAAAACTAAGCGAAGCTTTCATACACATTTCAAACTTTCATACTTATTACACGAAACTTTAAGTATTATATCAGTAAATGTGTTTGAACATTTTTCAATAGTTTTTAGCTGTAAAAATTAATATGCATATTTTTATATATAAAAGGTTTATACAAAACTAATTTATGTTACATGTAGTAGTCAAATAAATAAATAATAAATTATTTTAAATAAAATCAGTTAATTTTTTGCCAATTACCTATGGATGTCATAATTTTATTGCTAAAATTTCGACCAATTTTGCCAAATGCGGTAAATTTTAAAGATGTGTGTCGCAGTCACAGTGCTTCTTCAATTTATTTGCATATTTTTGTAGTTTTGTTCCGAAATTTTCAATGCCAATTGGGGGTGTGTACAATTTTTTGTTGAGCCGTGTTGTTTATTATACTTATTTGTTTGAATATATTGTTTGTAAATTTGTACTATAAAATTTTTGCTAAAATTTTAGTTGAAAAAAAAAAATGTCGGTTCATTTCTTAATTAAATTCCAAATAAAAATTTACTAATTTTTTTTAAATTTCACTTTTGAAAATTT
>NW_017537045.1:432053-434194 GCF_001853355.1 Bactrocera latifrons | reverse complement strand
AACAATTTTTCAATTTTTTAATTTTTTTTTGCAATTTCTGCCAATAAAAAAATTGTGGTATAAAATTTTTGTTGTTTTTTAGAAAATATTATCGGAAGTTTTTGTTGGTGGTTTCATTTAAGTGTAGCACTGTAGAAATTTGTTGGAAAATTTTGTTAAAAAAAATTGATTTTGCATAATTTTCTTGCCAATTTGAAAAAAAAGCATTGCCAATTGCTGTTTAGGTAAATTGTGCTGTGACAAAATAAGTATAAATATTAAAATTTTATAAAAAATATTTGTTGTTATACTAACGGCAAATCGGCATGCGCGACTTTTTGCGATAGTAACAATTGTAATTGTTGTAATGTATGTTGTTATTGTTGTTGCACTTGCTACATTTCGCTGCATTACTATCACCACCGCCACTACCTCCAGCAGTTGTTGTTGCCGGCGTTGTTGGCATTTTATGCGCGAAGCCGCACGCTGACGTCGTTGAGCTATGCGGCGGCGAGCCACACTCATCGCCGCCATTGAAAGACGGCTGCTCGGCGTTTACTTGCTGCTTGTCCTGCTCGCGTTCGCGATCCTCCCTGCCGCTGCAATTTAAAGCAGTTTCGTTGCCGGCAGCGCAGCAGGGCGCATTGTCATATGCACTAGCGGCGGCAGTATTGGCGTTACCATAGCCCTGCCCATTACCGCTGCCATTGCCATTGCTGCCACTACCATTTCCACTTCCGCTGTTGCTGCCACATCCCAGCGCACTATAGCTGCTGCAGCGCTTCAGCAGCGTCTTATTGAGAGGCGTTTTTATAATGGTCGCAGTGCTCAGGTGCTCGAAATCGCCCTCATCGTTGTTGAATGCAGCGCGTTCTCGTGCACTTTCATGCGCCGTTTCCTCCGCGTCCTCTTCGTGGCGTGGCTTGCGCGCGGCAGGCGTGTCCGCGTTACTTTCTCGCTTACTAGCGCTGCCACTACCATTTCCACTACCGCTGCTACTGTTGCTGTTACTGCTATTACTGTTATATCCATGCGCTGTAGCTGACTTTTCGCCATTGATGCGCTGATGTTGTGGCTGTTGTTGTTGTTTGCTTTGTTCGCGCTGTTGCTGTTGCCAGTTGTTAATTGGCGTCTCCCTGCCATCTAAGCGCTCATCACTTTCCCTATATTGTCCATTCTGCTTCGGTTCGTAACTTCCGCTTTTGCCGTTATTGTTGTTGCCACCACCAGCAGCGCCACAATTGCTGCCCTCATCATTCACATCCGCTTTACTAGCCGCGACACTTTTCAAATGTTTCGCGATCTTTTCATGTTTCCCTCCTAAAACACTTAGATTCATGGATTCGTTTGCAACATCTGTGTTGCCGGTGTCATTAGCTGTGTTGCTGCTGCTGCTATTGTTGTTAGTGTTGCCAGTTGTGTTCGCTGTTCTCGCTGCCACCTCCGACGCCAATTGGTTGGCATTCATTGGAGTTGGTTGTGTTTTATTTCAGTTGCTAAACTTTATGTTTATTTAAAGTGTTGAATTTGTTCGAGAAAATTGCTGCGCGACTGCAGGAATGTTGCGCAACATGTTGCGAAGAGTTGATTGACGTCTGCGGCGTCATTTTTAAGTGGGATAACACAGCAATGTGGAGAACATTTCGAAGGATTTGTGTTTAAGTGCGCGATATTAAGATTTTTCCTAGTTTTGAAGCTTTTTAATATTGTTTTTCAAATATTTAGTTACTAGTGTCTTTTGTTTTTTATTATATATTTTTTTTTTACACTCACAAGCGGCGACAATATATTTTTAAGGCAGTTTTGGTCGGGCGCTGATTTATTAATTTATTTATTGTCTGCGTGTTGAGATTTGAGGTTAGGCTTTTTTGCAAAATTCAATCTACCGCTTTAATTAATTAATTATAAACATACTTTTATAAAGGAGTTTGCTAAAGAAATATGTTTTAAATCATATTTTTTTCTTTCTGTGAGCTATCATAGCTATTCGTATTAAATATTTTCCTTGGAAGTTTACTACTTCTACTACTTCAAAATTTTTAATTTATTAAAAATAATCTATATTTTTACAAAAGTGCAAATCTCTATCATTTTTTTTTAATTCAATTTTGAAAATTCCATAAAGTTTAGCTCTCTTTTATTATTTAATTTTGAAATATTTG
>NW_017537045.1:429715-431194 GCF_001853355.1 Bactrocera latifrons | reverse complement strand
GTTATAGAAATATTTTTTTAATTCATTATATTTTCCCTTCACCTAAAAACTTTCAGCATTTTTATTTTAAAATAATAAATTTACTTTACCTCCAACAAATTTTGCGCACTTAAAATTCTCAACACATTTATTAAAAAATATTCAATCAATATATTGTTTTCAGTTACACACAAAATAGTTTGAAAAAAGTACATTTATTATTTATTCAGTCTTATAATTTTTCAAAACTTTTGCTGGCAACGTTCCATTGTTCGAAAACGTTTGACTTAATTTTATGCATTATTTGCCGTTAAGTTACTTTGATTTATAAATTTTATCTGTGTTGCACTTTCGCTTTCCTTGCGATGCACTCATACTCTTCTCTTCTCTTTCGCACACGCACTTGCTGAATTAATAGCATTCAAATAAAGCTTTTGCTCTTTTGAACACACACACTCTCCTTCTCTCTCTCTGAGTGGAATGTGTTTATTATTTTGCTCTGTTGCGTTACTTTTATTTACCGTTAAGTTCTCGTTTTTTTTGTAATGCTCACGAATGATTCGTTTCAAGTATTTTTTATTTGAGATTATGTGTAATAATATTTCATTTATTTTTGCTTTATTTTATGTGTTTTAAATACTTTTTTTTGCGAACAAATGCCTTCAATGCAAAAAAATATTTCGCGAAAAGTTTTAATTATTGCACTTTATCCATTTGTAGGGCTTACTGTCTACCGTTTATAACTAATATACTTAATGTGAGAATTGCACTTATTTTCTGCCTATGAAATGCACTTTTCTGTTAAAGTATTTCTTCAGTCTTACACTTTACATATAAAGATCTTCTTAATTTTTTTTATTGTAATACGTATAAAAATGCAAAATCGTTACAACGATTTGTCTCATTCTTCTTAAAATGCCGTTTGAGTGCACGATTTTCTGCTCACGAATGCACTCAATTCACTTTTCTCGCCAACTCACGACAATTCACGAGCGTCGCTCCGTAAAGTACTTTAACGCGCACAAAACTTGTGAAAATTCTGGAATATTCCGAAAGCTTCCTAAGTATTTGCAGCATGCTCTCAGCACAAAAGTTGGTTTGAGCGCCTTTTTGAGTGTTTTTGCGTTTTTCTTTGCAGAAAATGCTTGTAAAATACAGTCTTTTCACTTCCCTCGGTTTTATTTTGTAAACTTTTTACTACAATTGGGACGTAGGACGGATTCAAAACGGGTTGGGTGTTTTCACTATAAATTTTTCATTTTCTATTTTCGTTTTTACAGTTTTTTTTATCAAAAATTTGTTGTTATTTCGTCGAAAACTTCACTTCGTAGAATTGTTATATTAGAAAAATTATTTATTTTGTTTTATTTGCGTCGTTAAATGTTGTTGTAATAACACTTTTGGTTGAAGCTATGAAATTATATTCAATTTCTGTGATGATTAAGATTTTCAAAAATTAAAAATTATTGGTTAAAAATTTTCATGCTGGAATTTCAAAGT
>NW_017537045.1:419020-421566 GCF_001853355.1 Bactrocera latifrons | reverse complement strand
AATATTATTAAATAATGCTTAACTTATTTTTTTTTTTAATAATTTTTCATATCTAACCGATTTCTTATTTTGATCTTGCATCATATTTCTTTATATACTGTTATACTGTACTTTGTAATTTCTTTAATTTTTATCACTATTCAACACTGCTCACTCCCATATAATCCACCGCAATTCCAAACTTTTCGGCGCCACTAATAATCCGTGTAAATATTTTGCATTGCAACACTTATTAATTAATTATTCTTGCATTCAATCAGTGCCACACAATAAAAACCACCAACAAAATAACACCACACTGTATAAAAACAAAAACAACACACCGTATAAATCTTTGACTTTTACTTTTCAAGTTCTCGAGTTCTTTGGCGCTGCCACCTGACGACGTTTGTTCTTGACTCGTCACTGTTGGCTAATAGCTGGTTGCGCTTACGCTAATTGCGCTAACGTTTAACGTTTGTAACGGTATTTCGGCGCGGATATGACGAACAACAATTGCCGCGACGCGCAACGGTAAAGAGTTGGCGGCAAAATGAAACCGATTGCATGCCGCTACGAAGAAAACTTGTCTGCGTTCACGACGTCACCACTGCTGCGACTGGCCACATAGAGTCAGCGCCGCGCTGAAGAGTTGGAAAACAGCGCACACCATCATGCATACATGTTTCTATGCATGCATGTATGTACTTAGTTTTAAAAAAAAATCGAGTTCGCAGCGGTTGCTTAGAGCGGCGGCTGGCGTT
The DNA here is from genome assembly GCF_001853355.1 of Bactrocera latifrons. NCBI lineage: Eukaryota > Metazoa > Arthropoda > Insecta > Diptera > Tephritidae > Bactrocera > Bactrocera latifrons. The sequence continues at coordinate 420,823 of NW_017537045.1, read as the reverse complement.
GGAGCAGCAGTCAACGGTACTTTCATCCAGCTTTTACAGCGCGGAGAAAAACTTTTACCGCCAACAACACGCACAAGCGAAAGAGATGGGCGCGCGGCAGTGAGAGCGCCCGGCGCAACGTTACAATGCGATTCTAATGTTGTGCGCGCGGTCACAAGGGGGCTAGGCTAGCGCGTACAAGAAATGACCGACCGACCGACCAACCGTTAGACGACTGTTCGCGCTTCGTTTGTTTGTTTATTTAGCCTAACTGACTGACTGACTGGCTTGGTTGGTTGGCTACTCCGCGCCCAACGTGCGTACATACGAACGGAATAAAGTGAAATGAAAGGAGTAGATGGAAGAAAGCGGCCAACAAGCGCCAAAAACTCTAACGAATGCTGCCGCCAACGACCGCTGCCACATTTGCAGCTGCTGCTGCGTTGAGCGATGACGACAACAAATAGCTGAGTTAGCGCTAGCACACTATTCAAACATACACACACACACACATAACACTATACAATACATAATAGTCATTCATAGGCGGCAACAACAAAGCCAACAACCAGAAACGAAAGAAGCATGAAAGCTCACCAATACCGAGGCACAGTGGGGCACACCGATGCGAGCGAATGAACGGCAAAAGATAAAACATATACAAATATAAAAACAGAAACAAAGCACATATGAGCGCATAAACTAACGAATCAACTAACAACAACAACAAGCGCCGTGCCGAGCGTTACTAACAACAAACGACTGCAATAGCCGACGAGTAAGCATACGAGTCGGCGCGTTTGCACACGAACCCGTCTGGCATTCGTGTATTACCGCTATGTGACTTCGGGTACTTTTAACTGTGTATCACACAGCATTACAGCTACGTCTGCAGCGCGCGCCTGCTCAGCGCGCTAAAGCAGCAGCAACCGGAAAAACTAATGCCACCGCATGCAACCACAAAAACAACAAGTAAACAAAATACACACACACACACAAAAGCAGGGTATAAAATATGTGCGGGCCACAACAACAACAAGGAGGGTAGCAGCAAAGCAGCCACTAAAAAGTAATGCAAAAAGGTGACAGTGGGCGCAACGCAGCGTGGCTTGCGGCGCTGAAGTTGAGTGGGAGAAAAGCGTCGAAAGCATTATTTTGTTGTTGTTAGAAGCGCTGTATAGTGCGGTGGAAATATGTAATACTGCGCGCAGCTGAAGTTGCATGCATAATTATGCTAGAAGAAATAGAAATTTATATACACACACATACATATAATATATGGGTAGCTATATAGGTATTTGTTGGCGAATCGAAAGCTTTTGCATTCGAAAAGCAGGAAGCGCATGAAGACGGTACTATGCATAAATAAATACGAACAAACATACTCATTTACGTGTGTAAAACCGTCTCTTTGGCAATGTAAACGTAGTGAGAGTGAAATGAGAAAGCCTGTTAGTTTGAATGAGAGTAAAAGCAGTGCAGCGGCTAGTAACAGCGGCTCACTTGGTAAAGTTTTGTAGAACTTTTTGGCTGCATTTGAAAGCGAAATGCTAAAAAGCTTTTCGGAAATTGTCATATATACATACATACATATATTTGCACGTGAAGCATAAATGTCAAAACGAAGAAATTGGTAATGATTTTTGCATAATACTTAGACATATGGGTAATATATATGTACATATGTATATATAAATTAAGACGGAATAAAAGGCATACACCCATAGAATTAAAATTCAAAAAATTAAGAAAACAAAAAATATAAAAAAGTAAAATAAGGAAATAATTTTAATAATTAAAAAGAAAACGTATGAATGTGAAAAA
>NW_017537045.1:410445-417903 GCF_001853355.1 Bactrocera latifrons | reverse complement strand
ATTATTGTAATTTCCTGTTATTATAAATTATATTTTTCACAATAGTATATTTTATAACTAATAAAATTTTTTTAGCTAGTATATTTTATGATTTTTAAAATACAGATTTTACTCATACTATATATTCATATCCACATACAATATGTATGTATGTATGTATGTATGTATGTATGTATATCTCTAATCAAAAAACATGACTTAAAAACCGCTGTTACTGTAACAATACCACCAACCGGTGTGCGCCATGCAATGCCCATCAAGTGTACGCTCTCTAAATGTGCAGAAAGAAGCTTTCAAAAGCGCTCTCATAATACATTGCACATTGTACTCCTCTCATTCTCACCTACTCTATCTCTCTATATTTTGCACTCTCCCGCGACTTTCAAACAACTTAACATAAATGCGTCCAACAGCAATGACCTTTAACAGCAGTTTACCGAACGTCAGTCGAGTTCTTCGCCTGCTCAATGTTATTTATGGTATTGCAGCGCTGCCCCTGGTGCCAATGCCTACCTGCCTGTGCCATTGCATTGTTGGCGGAAAGTGAAAATGAATTTGAAATTATACACCTTCTTTACTTGGGAGCCGACCGTGCTTTTGTGCAGCAGTGGTTGAGTGCATAACGGCTCTCTGAAAGTGTGAAAATTATGCGCTCTCTCCGTTGCTGTTATGAAATTTGCAGTTGGAGGAGAGAGAAAAGCAGCTCGTTGCACTTTTTGCATGGAAATATTGTTGTTGTTTTTTTTTTTTGTTTTATCTTGTTTTATTTGACTTTGCTTGCTACAGTGCCCCAGTGCACTGCTGTGCGGTGATAATTATGTATGTTGACTAATTTGCATTGTTGTTTTTATTTTTATGTTATTATACAAGTAGGAGTGCATATAAAGCTGCATACATACATACATATACGTAATAGCAGTAATATGTGTGCTTGTATTGCGTTTTTGTTGCTGTTGTTGTTGTTGCTCTCGAAATTGCATTGCAAATTGTGCGCTGCTCCACTCCGCCAAATAACTTTTTTCATTACATTATTATTTTTTTATGTTTATTGTTTGCGTTTCTAACTGCAAATGCAACGCTTTTGTTTGCTTTTGTTGCTGTTTTTTTTTTGCATTGGCATTAATGGTCATTTCTTGGTATTGAATAACTTCGCAAAGTTGATTGACTGAATGAGTTTTTTTTTCAGCTAAGCTTGATGCTAATTGTTGTTGTTGTTTTTGTATCATATTTGCTGTTTCTTTGTTTTCAGTTGGTTGCATTATATATGCAGGTATTTACAATTGCATTTACAACATATGCAGTGCTATAAATACATATGTACATACAACATAAGTAGCCGTCTGTATGTATATATGTGTGTAAATATCAATTTCACTGCAGCCGCAATGCGGGAAAAGTAGGAAGTATTTTTGGATGCATATTCAATATATCAGAAGTAGGTTAGATTATGGGAATCACAGTGATGGGAAGTTGTAGGGTGAATTATGTATATAAATATGTATGTATGTACGTACATATGTACATACATATGTATATACTATATCTGTATATACATATAATACAAGTAAAAAATATAACCCTAAAAATTGTAATAACTTTTCACAAACAAAAATTCGCTTAATATCACAATTAATTTTCAATGAAATGCAATTAAGTGGCAACCCTTTCACGCAAAAGCTATTACAAACATTTATTGGCTATATTTTCTAGATATTAGTTCACAAAAATATGCATTAATTCCTTTTTACATACAAAAATATCTTTGATATCAAAATGTATTTTTAAACACGTGGCAACACTTTAACGGAAAAAATATTACAAATATGATATTGTCAATATGTTCCAGCTCTTAGTTCAGAAAAATATGCATTAATTCCGAAATTTCTTGAAAATATGGCAACTCTATTCGTAAGTTTGCAGCTATTTTATGAGTTTTTCATAAGAAACTTTTTGCTCATATTCTCTACACTTATACAATTTTCTTCTGACACATTTTCAAAGCTCGAAGGTTAGGGTTGCCCTAAGCGCTAGATAATACTTGTAGAACAACTTTCTACAATATTCAGAAATATGCAGACCTAGACAATTTATAAGATCATACTTTTTTGTGTTTTTAATTACCTTTTGTAATAACTTTATGAAATCAAAAAATATCATTAACAACAATGTACTTGATAATATTTAAATAAGTGGCAACTTTATCCTTAAAAAAAAACTTTTTTATAAAAAACATCTGTGCAAACCGTTATTAAATATATGCAAAAATATGGCAACTCAGTGCCTTTATATTATGAATCAAATTTCAAATTTAACTTATGACACATTTTGCAATATTCAAATGATAGCCCTTTATTTTAGAATATATGTATGTATTTATATTTTTACAAAAGTTTTGCACAAAACCCGCCCACATGGCAATCATATAAAAAAATATGCATATTTTAGCAATTTTATCAAAGTAGATTTTTTAAAAATATTTTTTTTTTTTTGTAGCAAATACATATTTAATATACTTTTGAAATGCGGCAACCAATTAAATTAAAAATACAATACTTTTTAGCAAACGGTAACTCAATTTGAAGCAGAAATCCAGTCAAAAGCAAAAAAGTTCGAAAAGAGGGTAACCCTGTGCACATTTTCACTTTTTCCGATATTTCCTCAATAATTTCCGCTATTTTTGGGACTTTTTTAAGCCGCTCTTATAAAAATATTATTAATTTTTTAACTAAACTGTGGTAACCCTAGCAAAATAAATGTTTGCAAAGAAGTTAAAATTGTTATAAATACTAATATTATTATTTTTTTTATATACATATATGTATATTTTTAATAAAATTCCTAAATTGTTCAACACCAAACTTTGAACACAATCAAACGCGTAAAATATTCGAAAAAAGCGTAAACAATTTTTTTTTATATTTTTTTGAATGTTTATTTTGTCTGACAATCTCACCGAAATCTCTGTTATATTTTGAATCCTTTTCTCCTAGTAAACTTTTAAAATTTTTTTTTTAATTTTTAACTAAAATCTTAAATATTTTTATGTAAAATATTGAGTTGAAGAGTTTCTGTTTGGAAAGGAAAATAAAAACACGTAAAAGTTTCAAAAAACTGAAATCAGCATATGCGTGTTTATAGATTTTTATACAAAATTTCAGTATCAAGTATTTGTATTTAGACGCTCAAAAGTAAATCCTGCGAAAATAAATGTAATGTTACGCATACGCCCTGTCGATCATTGCAGTGTACGATGCAATACAATATTAAAATTAAAATTTTGGTTTAATTCTCTGCTTTTAAAAAAAAGTATAGATTAAATCTTCCATGTAATGGATACTAGGATGCTGGGAGGATTAATATATAAGCTGAAAACATGATATCTTCAAAATTTGTTCCCGAATATAATAGAGTTAATAATGTATGGTTCTATGGCTAAAAGATATGCAGTTCGTTTTGCTGATGATTTATGTAAAGAAACAAAGAACAGTTAAGCGCAATGCGAACTGAAGCTGAAACTCGAAGAGCATGTATATTTACCTGAAGTCGGCACTAGAAAATAAACATTATTAAATTTTCTTACGATAAAAGTTCATTGGAGCACCCGAATAATTGATTCCGAGAGATTACCTAAATAATAATCAACTTTGCTACCCGATCGCTCAAGGCGCTTGTTATTCTTGTATGGGAATCATAAGCTTATAAAGTTAGTACACTTAACCTAACTTAACCTCTAACACAATCGCGGATGAAATAAACAGCTATAAAACGCTCTGAATAAAAATGTTTCCCATGCTTTATTAATATTTTCCCAACAACGCTAACATTTCCTACCCCACAAACCGCAGTGCCCCGCATTAAACTGAGCCAAATCCAATAAAGCCTGACTAAGCACTTCTCAGACAGACAACCACACGGCATGCGGTATTTCTTTCAACTACATCTTCCTGTGTCATTAATTTCGTCGTTTGCATTTCTCTTCCTCATGCGCGCTCTGTCGCACTACCGTCGGCCGAGCGCACTCTCCGGCAAGTGGCACAAATAACAGGTAAAGGTAAGAAGAGATTAAAGCGAGTACAAAAAAAAGTTGATTGATTAACAAATACGGTAGCTTGATTTGACGGTGGCTTAAAACGAAAGAGCGTAAACTGCTTAAATGAGTCCATGATCTTGCTCTCTCTCTCTCTCTCTCGCGCACATTTTCTCTCACTTCAAACAGTAGTTGAACCACAATGAGCGCTGGCTCGATTGGCAAGATCATTAACCGCTAATGTGACAACAGCAGCACACCCCACCGCGCTCATGCGCTCGCTGCCAAGCGTTTGCTCTGATTGCGTCGCTGTTGAATCATTGCAAACGGTGTCATGGACGGGCCGCCGTAAAGAACTTTCACTTGTGCAATAGCCAAGCGGCGCTGGGCGGCGTCAGACGAACATATACACATATATAGTTTTGTGTGTTGGTGTGGCTCGCACTATTTCTGTCGAATTCGAATTTCATTTCGAACAGCTGCAAGTGTGCAAAACTCGTTTGCGAAGCTCGAGCAATTGGAGTTGGCTTACAGATAGTTTTTTTCGTTGCGGGAATATTATATTTTCGAGCGACCTGCTTTGTAACGCTATCACATACTCGTATGCTCTACACAAGCATATGCACTTACGTCTGTACATATTAACGCCATAAGGAAGTGAAAAATAATAGCAAGTGCGGGAAAAAGGAGTTCACGCTTTGCTTTTGCTTTGCCAATTGGCTATTTGGTCATTTTACGGTTTTGGCTGCCGACTGCCAGCCAAGTCACAGCTCAACTTGGCTTTGATTTTTATTGCGCTGCCGCTTGGCTTACAACCAATTTGGCATATAAAATAGCACAAAGCGCAAACTCGGAACGAGCAAAAGTGCAAGTAATGCGAGTACTTAAAAATGTAATGGTAATTTCAGATGTTTTTGTTTAAGAAATCGGTTGCATAGAAAATTTCAAAATAAATGTAATATAAATATTATAAAATTATCAAAAAAAAAAAAACAAATTTATAAAAAAAAAATTAAAAAATTTATAAATTAATTAATAACTTAAAGAGTATAAATAAAATTTTGGTATTTCACTTACTATGACACTTTATGATATAGAGGTCCGATCTATGAAATTTCCTAAAATATTGTAACCTTGCCGTAGACGCATATTCACAAGAAATAGGAGGGAAGTGCTGGACATTACCCTGAGCAACGAGCTCATGTCGGGGGTGGTTTCGCAGTGGATGGTATCATCAGAACCCTCACTGTCAGACCACAGGATCCTGAGATTCGGGCTAGGGGTGAAGGTCATGAATATTCCCCCCAAACGTATTCAAAAGAACACCAATTGAGTCACTTATCGGAGTACGATAGAGATGAATGTTAGTGGGTAGGGGCAGCTAGACAAAGTCCCAATGGCTCTAAGACTGGAGAGCGGGCTGTCTACTCTCTGTCTCTTATACACATCAGCGGGCTGTCTACTCTCAACCAGGCCATCAAAAGCGCATATAACTGCAGCTTTCCTCTAAAGATGATCACCAAACCACATAACTCTTCTTCCTGGTCAAGTAAAATCTAAGTACTTAGGACAAAGCTACGTAAGCTCGTTAATAAGACCAAGCCTATTGACAACTAGGAGGAGTACAAATGCAACCTAACTACTTATAGTAAGCAGATTAGGTCTGCCTAGCAACACAATTTCAGGAATTGCTGTGAACACGTGTTCACGACACCAGAGGCAGGGCTACTTAGGGCTCTGGCTAACGGTTAGACTGACACAGTACTAGCAATGAAAAGATATGACGAAACCTATACGACCAGCGCGGAAGAGAGTGCCCCCACATTTCGGCGGGCACATTTTCTGGAAACAATTCGAGAAGACCAGCGTCTACATGTAATTGAACACAAGCCATCTCGCTTGGATAGCGTAGTCCCAAAACAACTGTTTATTGCGGACTCAATCAAGTAGGCTATGGCTTCGTTCACGAAATTCAAGTCCCCGGCGGCGGACGGTATCTTTCCAGCGCTTTTGCAACTGGGAGAGCACGCGTTCTACTAACCTAACTTGCTCAGCTAATAAGAGATAGCTTTGCGCTGGCGTATCTCCCTGAACCATGGTGAAACGCGAGGAAGAAAGGACTAGTCACTGGCTAAGGGAGGGTATAGTCGGTTTGGACTAAACAGCAACCCTTCGAAGACCACCATCGGCCCGTTCACGAAACCTAGGACCCTGCCCGGCATCACGAACCTAACCCTTGGAGACATAGAGTTAGATATGACTAATATGGTTAAATATCGTGGTTTAACGCTGGATTCCACTCTGCGATGGATAAAAGCACTAATGGTGTGCAATCGACTAGCTGGTAAACCTCCGGAGAAATTATTCAAACCGATTGACAATACTATATTTGGTAGCTGCCATACAAATTAGCAGATCAGAGTTCTTGTTAGGAATCTCTGCCATTTATGCAGGTTATTATAACTATCTACGGCGGAACCAACGTTTTTTGGTTGTATAAAGTTTCTAAAAATTATCCTGAATCAATTGCTTTAAAAAATTTCTTTTATTTTATTTCACCGTTATTTTGATATATACACACATATATTTCACACAATTTGTGTGTTTCGAGTCAGTTTTCCATTTCCATGCCAGCATTATTTCCGCCTCAAGTCGTGATTTGAACTCAAATTACGAAATTTCTTTTAGCGCGAAGTTCGCAGTTGGCCAATAAAAGGCGGAGAAAGAAAAATAAATGAAGAGTGGTAAAAAAGACACTGGTGACAGAAAAAAGAAACCCACCGATAACAACAACAACAGCGGCAGTGAAGCGCATGATTGAAGATGGCGCAATCGTGTAATGCAACAACAAGCACAAACACAAATACATAACAAAATTAAGTGGAAGCGTGAAATGGCAAAGAAAGCAAAAGTGAAAAATATAAGTTAAGGTTGAGGGGCGTTCAAAATGCCATTTAACGAAATATATTTGCATATTTACATACGTATACATATGAGTGTTGGGTATTTATAATACCTGATATTGTGGTATGCAATTTTATTTTTCATATCACAAAAAGCTCAAAGTGTGCTTGACTGAGTAAAGCAAGATAGCCATTTTCTATTTTTTAGGAAAAAATTTGAAAATATTAATATAATTTGTAAAAATAAAATTTTGAAAAATTCGATAAGAAGGAAACTAATTTCAGGTATTTTAAAAATTTCAGAATTAAAACTTTGTTGACATTAAATAGAAAAATGAATAAATTAATAATAAAAAAATATTTATTAAATAAAATTCAATAAACATTAAAAATATTAAAAAATATGTATGTGAAATGAGTCATTGAATTGTTTCGGCTTCCTATTTTTTATGAAAGGAACATTGTTTAAACATTAATATAACTTGGAAAAAAATATTTTTAAAAATTCGATAAAAAGTTAAGGAAACT
>NW_017537045.1:405189-409180 GCF_001853355.1 Bactrocera latifrons | reverse complement strand
AAATTTTGTAAATTTTTTTTTTCACTGAAGCGAATGTTTGATTATCTTAATAAAAACGTAGATTAGGCATAGGCAATTTTTCTATTTTTATGAAAGAAAACAAATTTCAAATCATTAAAATTGTAATACCATTTTATCACGTTTAAAAAAAATAAAATTTGAAAAAAAAATTTTTGGTTAGATTTTTTCCTTTGAAACCACATTCAACATTTCATTCAGCTATTGCTTTAAAGAAAGCAACCAATTTTTCACTACAGCACTTATGCTCCCGTTTTAGCTTCGTGCCTAACATCAAACTTATAAATTTATGTATTTCAAGCTGCCCAATCAACTCAAACAAGTCAAACTGAATTATATATATAACTATACATATACTTTCATATGTACATGTTGTATATGTATAGTTATGTATATAATTCAGTCTGCGCACATGTAGTGGTATACTCGTATATGTGTGTATAAGTGTATGTCTGGTAATGTAAATTAAATATCACCGAAAATTATTTATGTGCTCTTCTATTTTAATTTCGAAGTTCACTAACCCTGAAATTGACTGAATTTCGAGTGGCTCTTTCTTTTTTAACGACGCACTTTCACTTGACCAACACATATTTTATTTTTTTCACGGCCAAGTCTACGACAGCACTCATACACACACACACACATACCCACGTATGTGCTGCTTCAGTAGTGAGTATTTGCATGTGAAAGGGCAGAAGATGATGTGGTTAACTGACTTTTACGCTGAAGCGATTTTTAGAGTTTTTAGAGTGAAATAAAAAAAGGTATAACGGGTGATCCAAGTATAGGTACTTTTTCAATAGTTTTTAGTAGAAGTAGTACTTTGGGCCGGTCGATAGACCACCAAGATCGTGTGTTAGATTCAGGCTTTTTGGGGATGTGTAAAGTCTGAAGTCTATGCGGACAATCCCGTTACGATGCAGACCTTGGAGTAATATAATCTTCCAAAAAATGTGCTTTAGAATGATAATAAACATTTCTCAATAAATGTGAATTTTATGTATTTTTTCTTTAAAAAGAATAGAACACCTCGAAATGGGTCCCTTTATTTTAAATAATATTTTTAAAAATTTAAATCTAAAAAATTTCTTTACATTTACGGTGTTGACTCTACTTACCCGACCACACCGCCGGGCCAGGCATAGTTTGTGTTTCTCTGGATACTTTATGGGACGTAATTTTGCTGCCGTTTTTGGTGATTTTGACCTTTGTGCTGCTATCAGCTGATTGTCTTTTGAATTTTTGGTATTTGCCTAGGTACAAAGTTTTCACTGCTTTAGAGCGATCTTTCACAAATATTTAATTTTTTAATCCATAATCAAGCACTCAGGGTATATATTTAGCAGGCTTTCACTTTTTCATCGCTATTTTATTTTCCACATTAATTCACAGGCGGAGCACGTTTAAACTGACCGACTTTTATAAGGACTTATAGCACATTTTTTTTAATTATACATACTGTTTATAATCTTAGACATTTTTAGCGCCTATTTTTCGACTAAGAATTAAAATATTTGAGAAATAGTTTTTAATAATTTTTTTTATCATTAAAACTTAAAGATATTTATTTGTAGTTTTTTTTTCAAGTTCACACACACTGTAACACTGTATTTGGGTAGTAAAATAATATTTTTAAATTAAGAGCAAATTTTGTATTAAAATTTGTTATTTTTAGTTTCAAGTTATTCTAATGCTTTTTTGTTTATTATTTTTTTTTTTTTATAGAAAACGTATATTTTTATTTAAACATTTACTTCGTTTTATTCAAGAGGTTGAACCCCAGTATTTCCTGACCATTGCAATGTCTTACAAGCCGAGGTTGAATCCATTAAGGTAGCAGTAGATCTACTGATCCGGAGTACCTCCTTCAGACAAGGTACCATCCACCCAGATAGCAGAGCGGCGTTACTAGCCTTGAACTCATTAAAAGTGCGTTCATGGTTGGTCGAGAAGTGCCTAACCTCGCTATCAATAGCAGCGTATGTCTTTGTGATAAGACTATTAATGATGCCAGGCCATTGCCGTGTCCCAGGAAATTGTAAAACCGATGAGCTAGCAAGAAAAGGCATCGTAAAATCGCATTCGGTAGAATGGAAACGGATCGGTGCTCCTGTATTTTTTTGTGTTCTACTACTAGACAGCTCGGCTTCGCGGAAGCTTTCAGAGTAAATTAAAGATTGATTTGAAAACAAGGCTTAGTTCTAAAAGGAAAAAGTGGAAGAAGTTATTTGGAGATTGAGCTTTCATAGGGCAACGTACTTGGGTTTAAAAGAAGCTGGTGCTTGAAATCAAGAAAAGCTTTTTAAGTAATCGAATGAAGTTGTTTGATCTCAAAAGCTTTCAGTGGATATTAGACGCAAATTTCGAAACAAGCTTTCACTTGAGATTTGCAGAAGCTTTTGGGAGCTCAACAACAAACCAAAGACAGAAGCTTTTTTAAGCATAACCTACAATAGAAATGGCACTGAAGCTTTTTTGAGAACATTCGATTTTTTAAAAAGTAGTTGAATTACAGTTTGAGTGGGCGGCTTAAAGTACTGTGCTCTGAGCTTTCACTTAAGAATTCGAGGACAGTTGATATTAAATATCAATTAAGTACCATCAGCGCTGTTGGAGTTCAATATTTATTAGTGGAGTCCAAAAAAATTGGTAACTTACAGAAGATGCTGCGCAACTCAACCACGCAAGTGAAGGCCTTAAGCATTTTCTGTGCGATTTGAGATTTATAAAAAGTACAAAAACAGCAAAAATGAATTGTTGTAGTCGTAAAAGCGTAAACAATTTTACGATTCTTGAGCGTTAAGCTAATTTTGAGCCATTAACTAGGCGCTCCACTATCGACACCTTTCAAATCGAATAGATGTAGCGTTATTCCCAAGCAACCAGATTTTAGTGTTTGCAATTAAAATGATTGTCAAACCTCATAAACACTATTTTATTAACAACTGTAAGTATATGTAAATATGTATGTACATATATTTTTGAGAAACTCCGCTTGAAAATTAAGCGTCCATTCAGCGCATGCGCTTACGAGCCGAAACTCTGCAACAACGACGTGAGTTAGGTTTGAGAGCGGGTAGGTAGGGGGTGCGGTGCGCCCACGTCACAACCACACAAACGACCTTTGAGTTTGAGTTCAATGAATGATTTCATATTTACTTTGTTATTATACAAATTCTTATGAGAAATTATGCAGCGTGGCTTGGCGTACAGAAATTACAATAAAAACAATAACAGAACATACAACACAACTATAGTTGCGCGATTCTAATGAAATAGCAGCCTAAAAACCAGTCGCACGAGCATTGCAACAGTGTGTGGCATGCAGCTTTGGTTGTTTTTTGTTTTTGCATTAGTGTGCGTACATGTATTTGTGCATGTGTGAGTTATTCTGTTTATTTGTTATTTTTGTTTGTTGTAATTAGAATTTTTCACTTTGTTGCTGTTGTTGTTTATATTTTGCATGCAACTCGGTCGTTCGGCTAGACACAACAAATATTGCTTTTGCTGCAACAATAAAACAAAAACAATGCAGCAAACTTGAAAACACACACAAACACAAGTAGATGTGCGCACTAACACATATGCCGCATATGCGCAATGAAAATGCATACAAACACACACTCATACCAAAGATAATATTTAGCGCAATTATGACAACTTTTAAATACATATATGTTGTTGTTGAAAAATAATTTATAGCGTGGCTTTGATAAAACTATTTGTTTTTGAAAATTTTTAATTTTTTTCTTTTTATTTTCAAAATTATATTTTTGTGATTTTTCTCTTCTTGCTTTTTCATTAGATTTTATTTTTCGTAATTGTTTTTGTAAAATCTTTTCTAACACATTATGATTTACTAATTTTGTTTTTCAAATTTGGCAATGAATTTTTTTTTTTTTTAATTTTTTACAACAACTTGTTAAATTAAACGTTAAAATTCATGTTTTTTCATTAATTACTTCAATTT
>NW_017537045.1:374784-403550 GCF_001853355.1 Bactrocera latifrons | reverse complement strand
TATTGCATTGAATAAATATTTTTTTTATTAATTTGTCTTAATATTATTATTTTTAAGTTTTTTCTTTAGAGTAATAAAATATTGAGTTGCATATGTAATAACAATTTAACACTTAACACAAGCTCACAAAACTTTTTTCGTTCTTAAATTATTTAATTTATTTTTATTTTTCTAAAAAATATATTTTTTAAAATTTCGAGTCACTGGCTCACAATTTTTTTTTTTTAATTTTTTTGGTGTTGAAATTTATTGTTTTTAATATGTCTAGCATTTTTCAAGATAGAGTCAACACATTTTAAATTTTATTATTTTCGACTATTCTTTAATTTTTCTTTACACTAGTGGTGGCGTATACCACCGATTTTTTACTATAATTTTATTATTATTTTATTATCATTTACGTAGCCAGTTTTGGCTCTCAGCTCTTAAGCGATGTATTATAATTTTTTGTTTAACATTTTTATGTGCGTATTAAATATTAAGACTAAAAATAAAAAAATAATTAATGCCACATATTTGCTCTACCCAAATACATTTTCAAAACTCAAAGAGTTTTCATTTCAAACAGCGTTTTCGAAATATCTTGCATACAAAACCAGCATTTTCCTACAGCTTCACAACACTCACACATACACACTTCTTCACAGCTGACTCCACTAAGCAACTCCCGCGTTGCCCTTTGCAAGCGAGCTCGTGCAATATGGCCGTTACGCGTACACAATTCGATATTACATGATTTTCTAAAATATTTCCAATTTTCAAAATCACAGCGCTCCAATATTTTTCTACATTTTCTTTAAATTTATATTTTTGCGATTTTTTTTTATAATTTACGCTCACGCGTTGCTGAAAAACACGCCTCGATACACGACGTTTTCGAAACTATGAATTCACGCTACGACGTTTGCGATGCGATCCGTGGCGCGATGCGGTGCACTCCGGTCCGGGTTCAGATTTTTTGCAAACGGAAATTGCAACTGACGCAGTCAGCACAAACTCGACGACAAGCGCAGCACACAAAGTGGCAGTGGCGACGCGCGCGCAGCGGCAGCGACCGAATCATATGCAATAAGCGACGAAATAGCAACAAAAGCAAAAACAAAAGAAATATGAGTAGTGTTTAGTGGCAGAAAACGATGTTAAACGAGAAGAATAAGAAGAAGAAGAAGCAGCAGCAATAGCAGCAGCAGCTGAGCCAACGCTTGTTGTTGCTTGGTCAGCGCAGCCGCCAGCAGCAGCAACATGTTCTGACGTCGTGCAGCTGTGGCGAGTAGGTGTCGCAGCACTTGGCAGCTACTACCTTTTGTGCCAGTTTTCTGCTACCTTTACGCGCTGCACGCTGCGTGCGTCTGCAGCTGTTGTGCGGTCAGTGTGAGCGCACGCTTTTGGGGTCTCGAAAACCTGCTTCTAACCAAAGCACACACACACGCATACACACACTCTTGCTATGCGCCACTTTTGTGCTGACGCCGACGCCGCCGCCACCGCCACAGGTGCGCAGCCGAAATTCTGAGCAACAAATTCGTATGTGAGCAACGCTCGTTTGCAATTATGCTAGCTGGCTGCATCGTTGTTGTTGCTGCTGTAGGCTGTGCTCAATTTTCGCTTGGCATTGCAGTCAACGCCACTGCCAGCGACAGCGCCTCAATTCGGCTCAGCTCGTCAACGTCTCCGTGCTCTTGGCGCGCACGTTGCGGCGCTCTCGGCCAGTCGGCCACCAACAACAACAAACCAACAAGTCTTCCCGTACGTAGCGCTCAGCTGCGCGCCCCTCACCGCACGCCATGCACAATGCTGCCGACTGCCTACCCAAAAAGCTAGTTGTCGTTGCTGTTGTTGTTGCCACACTAAATGCAGTGTTGCCATTGTGACCGCATTTACCGTTAACGGTTTTTATTGCCGTCCGCACTTGCACTTTTACCCAAAATCGCCTATCGCTGCAACAACCCTGCTTTCATAGCTCAGCAACAGCGCCGTCGTCGTCGTGACTTCCTGCCATCCTTCCTCTCTCCTGCGTTCTTTGGCCACAACGCTTATGTCACTCTCACTCTCACAGCTCAGCCCAAAATACGATGCGTTGCGCTGCGCTGCGCTTGTCCAACGCTTTCACGTTGCTGCCCGCCCTTTTCGGCATACGTTGCTCGGCTCGTCCATTGTCGGCGGCCCCTTCGACCCGTCGTTCGCGTAGAAAGTGTGTGAATGCACTCTGGAAGGTCAGGTGTACGTTATGGGCCGCTTATCCTTGAGCTACAAATGTGTTTTTCGTACTTGCTTCGTTTGCTCGCCACTGTACGCTTGCATTTCATACTTTCATATTGCATTTCTTTCTGGTATTATTGCTGTGCTCGTTGTTGTTATTGTGGTTTATTGTTGTTTATCACATTCGCCTTGCAGTGAAAGTGTGCGTCGCGGCGCAGCAGAAAAGGGTGACATACATTTTAATTTGTTGCTACTACGTTAGTGGTAGAGACGAGGAGTCGCTCGAGCCGCTGTAAGTTCCGTTAATCAGTTGTTTATGCGCTAGTATGAGCCTAAGGAAGACAGTAGTAGAGTTATCGCCATTGAGGAAAATAAAGGAGAAAACTCTTTGAAGATGCTTAGGTTCTAACCAGGAAACCAGTTGTGTTTGGGAATAAAGCTCTTCATGTATCGTTTCAGAGTACGACGAGTCTCGCCGAAGCTGCCTTAGTGACTTCTCCGAAACCATGGAAACCATCCAAAGCTGGGATAGTTTTGATTTCACTTTTCTTTAATTGATCTCCTCCATATCTGAGTAACTTATCAGAGCTTGGAGAGCTTCACTATAATTTTCCTTTAATGGATTCCCCATCAATCTCTTTATGTTTTTACAAAGCTCGAAACACTCAGAAAGAACTGTGTAATGCGCCTTAATTTGAGTCCAATGACTCAAATCGCTACGAAGACTTAAGTGGAATATACCGAATTCAAGCGATAAGGCGGGAAAATAAGAAATATAGTACTCAACCAGACTCGCTTTGCCAAAAACTCTTACCTTCTCCAAATTCTTTTTTCTATAGCTTTTTTGAGAAGTAAAATCCTCTCTCGACGAATAAAGACCAAATTTACTTTATCATACCCGTCGTGCAGAATGATGCAGAGGCTTAGGAAGGCCAGGTGGAGAAGGGGCTACACTTGGAATCTCCAGTTGTGGCCAAGTAGCGAAAAGTAAGAACGAGTGGCGCGGCTATAATCACGTAAGTGATGTCTATGCCAATAAAGAAGAAGAAGTAACTGGTAAAGCTACATGTCAAGGATCTCTTGAGATTGCAGCATTAGACAAACGAAAGCTCCCGAAGAATTCTAACTGTAATTTGTCGAAATCCCTACTTTTGGTACTGTTGGTTAAAAAATTTGCTGGATTCAGACTTTTATTTAAAATATATGCCATGGGAAGATATGAAACTCGGGTTTCTAACGTTTCTTGGACTTCGTTGATGAAAGCGTTGCAACAACGGAAGCTTCGTACGCATTCTAAATAGGCCTCCATATGAAAAGCACATTTTAGAGGTTCTAGTTCAATAACATTGCACGTTTCAAGCTTTCATGGAATACCTTTGCTATAGTAGCTGATTTTCGTACGCCGAAAGGGATAAGAATTTTTTCTTCTAGCGATTTAAGCGATACTCTCTCCAATCATGGATGCCATAAGACTTAAGGCACAGCTTTAATGAATGAACTGGAGCTCCAAATCAGTTGCAACCAGGACTCAAAAGAAGTAGATAACTTATGATATACCAAATAATAATGTTGGATCCAAGTCTTTCAACAAATTATCTAATATTTTTCTAATGCTCACAGCAAATTACAGCGTTCGTTGGCAACTCTGTCACGTCGCAATTGCACCACATTGCACATTGCACTACGAGGTTGAATTTGTATATTTGTATTTATACATATGTATATAGATACAAAAACTGCATAGAAACTGCAACAACAAAGCTCGGTTCAACAACACTTTTCCACAAATCCTTGAAATTCATTGAAATACAACGAACGACCTAACGAACAAACTGGCGAGCGAATGTAACAAACGAACGTGCTTGTCATACACACTCATACATACATATGTACGTGAACACTGACAAGCGCATTAGTTCGTTTATAGATAGAAGATAGACGGCGGCGAATGTTGATAGAAAAATTCATAAAATAGCAACAACAACAAAAACAACACGACCAACAAATAGTATAATACAAAAGCATAGAATAGCAATAGCAACAACAATAACACCATCAACATAATATTGCCTAGATAGTAGCGGCAGCGGCTCAGCGCACGAGTATACAACAACAACAGTATGAGGTACGCGCACTAGCCATAGAAATAGAGGGCGGCCAAAGGCGCATGCAGGCGCGAAACATGCACGTGGCTGCTGCCGAGTCGTTCGTGTGTGTGTGAGTGCATAACGTTGTTGGCTGCTGCGGTGGCGGGTTTGAGGTGTGTGACGTGTCGAACGGCGTAGTGTTGAAAATGTCAAGATGACAATTAGTCCGAAAGTGCAGTAGCATTTTTGAAGGCAATATGCGATTGCAAAAGCAAAGGCAAAAACAAAAGTTGCAATTGAAATGAAATTAAAAAAAAAACGAATTTAAATAATGGCAAAGTGTGCAGTGAATAAATCAATTGGAAGTTGGTGTGCGAAAATGATACAAAAAATAATAAAATAAAATATAATTCTAAGAAACGAAATGAAAACAAATATATAAAAATTAAAAAATAAAATAAACTAAAAAGTTAATAAAGTTAAAGTTATTAAATTAACAGATAATGAAATAAAAAACAGCAATACAAAATGTAATCAAATAACTAAAAAGATAAATGTAGTTAGATATAAAATTATAAAATATAAAGAAATTAACGAAAMAAAATAAAAAATAAAAAAAAAAAAATAAAAAAAATATTATTAGAAAATAAATAAAACACAATAAAATGTTGCGAAATGATATTGAAACGGATTAATATACAAAATAGAAATACAAAAGTAATGAATAAAAGTAAATTAACAAAAATATATAAAATATTAATACGTAACAAAAAACAAATTAAATATAACAATGAAATAATATTAAAATAAAACAAGAAAAAAAGTTATTTTCGGCTACAACGAAGCTAATATACCCTTCACAGGTGCATTTATTTTAGTATGTTTGTGTCCAGTTTGTATGGCAACTATATGCTATAGTAATCCGATCTGAACATTTTTTGCGAATATTATGTTAAGCAGTAATACATGTCGAATTTCGTATAGATATCACGTCAAATGTGAAAGTTTTCCATACAAGCACTTGAATTCGATCGTTCGGTTTGTATGGCGGCTATATGCTGTAGTTAATCGATCTGAACAATTTCTGCGGATATTACATTTTTATCTTAGAAAACAATCTCTACCAACTTTTGTGGGGATACATTGACAAATGTCAAAGTTTTCCATAAAAGAACTTGATTCCGATCGTTCAGTTTGTATGGCAGCTATATGCTATAGTAATCCGATCTGAACAATTTCTTCGGAGATTACATTGTTGCCTCAAAAAATAATTTATACCAAATTTCGTGAATATATTTTGTCAAATGTGAAAGTTTTCCATACAAGAACTGGATTCCGATCGTTCGGTTTGTATGGCGGCTATATGCTGTGGTTAACTGATCTGAACAATTTCTTCGAATATTACATTTTTATCTTAGAAAACAATCTCTACCAACTTTTGTGGGGATACATTGACAAATGTGAAAGTTTTTCATACAATAACTTCATTCCGATCGTTCAGTTTGTATGGCAGCTATATGTTATAGTGGTCCGATATGGAGTTCCAGCAAACGAGCAGCTACTTGAACAGAAAATGACGTTTGCAAACTTTCAAAACGATAACTTCAAAACTGAGGGACTAATTCATATATATACAGACGGACAGACGGGCATGGCCAACTCGACTCAGCTCAACAGACTGATCATTTATATATATATTATACTTTATATGGTCTCCGACGTTTTCTTCTGACTGTTACAAACTTCGTGAGAAACTTAATATACCCTGTTCAGGGTGTGATAATTAGATGAAATGAAATAATGCTATGGCTGTTCGGTCTGAACAATTTTTCGTAAAATGAAAAAGCTTTCCATACAAGCACTTGAATTCGATCGTTCCAATCAAAAACACTTGCTTGCGACAAACAATTATCACCGAAGGCCTCTTACAACATTCTGAAAATTTCGGCACTTGAAATTTGATTCGCCACCAAGAACCGGGGAAAGGTTATTAAAGTCAAGCTTATATATTATTCAAGAAAGAGTAGAAGCTCTGTGGTTCTATATCTCCATTTATAAGCTAGCTATAAAATTCAAATATGGCTTCAGAAATTCAACAATGAGAACGAATATGAAGTGTTTTGATCTAAAAAAAAAAAAAAATTTACAAAAATGGGATCAAGACAACCTCGGTACATTTTCTAAACTACTTCTACTTCTAAACTTTAGATCTTCCAATGAAATTCTCTAATAATAAGTGAACCTTTCTTTTTTCTTCTCCTTCTTATATATTATTTCATATGTGAGTACATGTTTTCGAAATGAGTCGATAGACGGATAAGTAAGCTCTAAGGATAGGCAACTGTTTACATGGAATCAACAACTCATAGGCTTATAAAACGCAGAACAACTAACCTCAGACGCATCCAACGATGGTTGTGAGCAGTAAAGGCTAACAAATAGTATGTAACTAGTAAGCGCTAAACCCCTAGTAAGCTTTATCGAAAGCGTAAAAAAAGCATAAAAACCCCTAGACAATTTTAGTAATTATAATAAAAATAATAAAGGCAACAACAACAATTACGTTGACAGTGAACACTACGCTACGATTGCCTATGCCAATATTTTGTTGCGTTGCCTATATACATAGCAACAACAACAACAACAACAACAACGTTATCAACTTTACTGATAATAGCAACAATGCACAAACGTCTGCCAAGAGCGCTTATAAATTACATGTGAATGTGTAAATATATGACGAATGCATTTGCAATTGCTGTTGTTGCTGTCGTTGTTGAGCAGGCAAATGTCGAAGTGTAGCCACGAGCACGAGCACGACATGTTGCACTAGAAGAGCGCCATTTAGCTGACAAATGGAAACGAACGAGCATTTGAAAATTGTGTGTGTTTACTGTGGGTCAAATTGTGGTTTTGAGCAGAAAATATTTACAAAGTGTTTGATATGGTTTTTGTAAGTATGGAAAACAATAACTTTCACTCGAAAAAAGGACTGATCTTTTATAGATTTTTTGTTTTAGCAAAAATTTAAATACAAATTTTAAAGAATAAAAAAATTTCATATAAAGTTAAAAGCTTTTTTTTACCAAAAATTAAAATGATGTATTTTGCATAGAAAAATATTTAATCTAATCTTTGTTCCACCTTTTGATCAATCAAACCACTGTACATTATGCTTGAAAACATAAATTGTATGGAATAGAATTTTTTATGGTGTAATTTTTATTCTACATATTAAATATGTTTTCATAAAATTTTGTAAAATTTTTTTTCTTAAAGTAATTCACTGCGCACTGTATTTGAAATCAAAAATTTAAAATATTTTATTTTTATTAATTAAAATTTGTTTTTATTAGAATTTCTAAGATATTTTTGATTACATTTTTTGCTTAAACCAACCCAAGCATAATGCACAGCTTGAACACATGCATTTTATGAATTTATTGTGTAATTTTTTTATTCTAGATATTTAATATTTTGTCATAAAATTTTGTAGCATTTTTGTCTTAAAATTTCTAGTAACCGAATATTCTCCAAGTTTTTTTTTTTTTATTATATATATTTTTTTTTATATTCCTGTTCTTAATTTTTCTTTTTTGTTATTTATTTATTTATTTTTTTGTTTTTAATATACATATATATTTTTTTTTAACTTTTTTTTTACAAATTTCTCTACATAAACATTTTTGTGCCATTTATTGCCGGAACCTACCCACTGTAAGCGCCACCGAACAGCCGACCTATGAATAGTGTACTCGTCATCACGACTACGACGTGTGCCCGAACATAGTGACGATTGCGTTGTTTTTGCCACAACAAGCGGCAAAGGTGGTTGGCAGGGGCAGGCGCTCGAAAATGGGGGCGCAACAAATGCACTTTTATTTTCAACGATAACGTAATACAAAAGCGCCATTAACGCGCTATTAATAAAAACAACAGCTAAAGAGCACGAGTGAGAGATGAGCCAATCAATAAATGAGCGAGTGAGTGGCAGACGCAAATAGTTATTGAGAGCAAGTAGACAACTCAGAGAGCGGGGTATGAGGGGTGTGCTATTGTTATCAGCATTGCTTGCGAGATTTTTTAGTTGGTTGGTTGGGAGCGCGCTTTGCCAATTCGGTAAGCAGCAATTGTTGGGGGTGCCAACAACATGGCAATGCAGGAACTTGCTGCTCACTTACAACCGTTTACCACGATGATGTGTGGAGGTGCTGGTAGAGACGTGTGTAGAGTCGACACCGACGAGTACAACGACCATTGTATGAGTTTGACCCAGAAATGAAGGAGCTCGAAAGTGCGTACGAGTGAGTAGAACGTTGCAAATCAAAATAAGTGCAATAAAAGCATAACAGATAAGAGAATTATTTACACAGCGCCAATGCAGAATGATTTAAATGCATAGGAAAGTGCGTTTGTTGAAAGCGAGGTGTAGAGTGGGGTATGGAAAAGCCAATCGTAAGACCAAAGTTGGTCGAAGAAGTCATGGTGATATAGAAGTCAAGAGCAGAAATGATGATACTGGGGGCAAGTGTAAAATTGACGTATCTGCAACTGATTAAAAATCAAAGGTAAATGTCTTGTTGAATAATATTCAAGGCAGGGTCAAGAACTGCAATCTTCATAAAAACAAGCAGATAACGCGTAAATCGACTTATGAAACTTAAGGACCAATCGTGTGGACTACAGGAATAATATTAAAACTGGTCATAAATATAAGGAATACTAAGATCTAAGATCCCAGGGCGACGGCAGGGTCAAGAACTTTACATTTTTAGCAAAAAGAAAACAGAGAACGGCGTAAATAATGAAAATTTAAGCATCAATAGTCAGACTACAATGAATTATAGTATTATAGTAAAACTAGTCATAAATTTGGTGAATACTAAGATCACTAAGATGTGCCAAGAGCCAGACATACAAAAGTAAATGAACTTTTGCTGGAATGAATACTCGCAATTTAAAAAATGTATTTTAGATTGTTTGTACCAGTTCACCTCTAATTATCAACGTGACATTTTCGTCTCTTGCCTTACTTCTTATATACCTATAGTCCAGAATTGAAATTATAATGGGGAACTACAGGATAAATTTGTCGAAATATTTTATTTTTTTGTCAAATATATAAAAACCAAATAAAAGCCTCCATATATTCTTTAATGATCAGTTCATTTTTATACAAAATACCGATTTTAGAAAATATAAAAACTAATAACTGTAAAAAAAACTAATAAATGTATATAAACTAAACTATATATAATGTTCTGAGTGGTCTTTCTGCATTCGAGCTGCAAGAAAGCACAAAATCTGTATTAAGAGTATTAAAATACTTCAACCGGACCAACGCACAAATGACAAGCTTTGGGTGATTTTGATGAATTTCAACAATTCGGACAGAAAACTGCTGCTTTTTTTGGTGGAAAATCAAAATTAGAAGCAGGTCTCAAAACGTTCAATGTACAGAAACATTCTAGTTCCGTCTAGATCGAAACGCTCAAATGAAATAATAAAATAAAAATCAAAAAAACACAACCTGACAAAAAACTAGGAAGAGATTTCTTAAAAAAAAAAAAACAGAATTTTACACTGCAAGCTAGTGAAGTTAAAATTTGTCTAAATCTTTTCTTAAGACGCCATTATTTCACTTCCTTTTGGATGAATATAGACTTTTGTTTATGGAAAGGAGAAGTTCAGAAATAAAACTTGCTATATATTAAGAAACAAATTCAATGAACTACGTAGAGCTCAGGCCAATAGAATGTTATTGAGAATTTGGGAAAACTTTTTAATACAAATAAGAATAAAAAAACTCAGTACAAAAAAATATATTAAATTTTTTTAAATTATATTTTTAAAATTTTTTATTTAAATTAAAATTTTTTGAGATAAATATTGGGACAAAAAAGCACCCGGAATTTATAAATATATTTCCCGGAAAATGATAAATAAAAAAAAATATTTTTCTATTATAAGTTGGTAGGACTGGTGCTTAAGGGGTTAGGGGTAGTCAGAATTTTCCAACCAAAATTTTGCATTTTCGTTAAGTGTAATATCTTAAAAATATTATCTGAAAATATCACATTCATTCGATAATTAGTTTTTGAGTTATTTTACAAATAAATGAAACTTTAATTTCTTTTTTCTCAAAACTTGTTTTTTGAACTGGTCATAACTGTAATTCGAAAACCGCTCAGTAGATTTTAATGAAATTTATACAGCTTTTTTACAGGATTTTTATTTTTTCAAAAATTTCGATTCTTTAAGAGCAATTAATTTAATTTAGAAAAAATATCTTTAGCCTGCCATTTTGTTAATTCAAAAAAAAAAAAATAAATAAATAAAAATAAAAAAAATCAGTCGATCAGGCCCAGGATTATCTTTTTATAAAACTATTTTTTTTTTTTTGTTCGATTGATTTTAGATGAATCTCCAACCATAAGTCACCTTTTTACCTATTTTGAACCCCAAAAAGCTATAACTTTGGAAATGAAATTCTTTTTTTTGTTTTTTTTAATTTCGTGATTTCAAGTCAACACATTCTATAATAATACCATATTACTACTTGTGTAAAATAACACGCTTTAATAGCAAAAAAAAAAATACTGAAAATTGTCATTTTTTCGTGACCCTGACTACCCCTAACCCCTTAAGTCGGTACAACTCAGTAATGTGCAGCGATTTTTAGACTGAGTAAAAATATCGAAAATAGAATTTGCCTCAAATTTTGTATTAAAAACTTAAATTCGTTGCGAATGTTGGAAAAAGCTTACGGTGATTCAATTTTTTCAAAAAAAAAAAAAACAAAAACAACACAAAGAAAAACGAGTGGTACAAAGCCTTCGAGAAATCGTTGAAGACATACCTCGTTCTGGAGACCTCTACAACTGCTGAAAATATTAAAGACATTAAGGATATGGTGCTTGAAAATCAACACGCAAGTGTTAGAGAAAGCTCGATATCTCTCGTGAGAATGTTCGATTGAACTTGGAGGATATTTTGTGTGTAAAATGTGTTCCAGCACAATGCGTCCCGACAATGTTTAATTTTTTTGAAATGGAGTACCGTAAACAAGTCACGGAGAGCATTATAACTGTCGTTGAGTCATGAGTTTATGAGATAAGCGCTATGGAAGGAAAAAAGGAGACGAAACGCTGATGGAGCTGAAGACCATCCCAAAAAGGAGGACTGGAAAAATCGTTGCCATAAGTATTTTACATCTGGTGGAGATTACTTTGAAGGGGACAAAATAAATATTGATAAATAATTAAATATTTTGCATTTCATATACAATTTCCTGATTATTTTTTTGTCACATTTATGCATTTATGTATGCATTTGTTATTAAAAGTAATTTTGTACACACGTTTACATCACTTACCGCATCTTAACCCATGTAAAGCAATTGATTGAAAACAATTTCGAGAAAAAAAATATCTAATATCAGTTAACTTTAAACGACAATGTTTTAATACACCGTTATTGGCTATTTACAACACATACACGCGCAAATAACGCTTATTTTTCGCTGTTTACATTGACGTTCAAGTGATTTTCTACAAATTAAAGTCAGAACTGATTATATCTATTTATGTTTAAGTATGTATATACTATATGAAACGTATGTATAAACATATATTCATATGTGTAGATATGTATATAAACAGTAGTTGATTAAATCTGACACAGAGCATACAAATATATGCATGAGTACTAGCCAAATACATACGTATCTAGTACACATCATTTCAAAGTATTATTAGCGTTTTATGTATTTTCCAACTGCATATTTTTTATTACCCCATATACTTCTTGCTCAAAGCGATTGTAAACCTCGAGATTTTATGTTTCACATATTCCATAATTTCTGTGTTTTTTTTCTTTGCACCGCTAAAATGCAAATTTCGTCAGTCGCCGTTAAATGCATAGTTCTGTATGCAACTGTATGGCGTCCACAAATGCATAAAATTGCAACAACAACAAATGAAAACAAGTATTTAGCAAAAACAAATGCTTCCGCTTACGCAACTGTAATAGTTGTAGATTGTAGACAGTGAGTATTGTGAAAGGTATTTATTTACTTATTTATTAAGTCTGACAGTGGTTACACCATGCTGGAGACACAGACTCCCACATGGAATTTTCAGATATTTTATTTTGTATAAAATGTTGAAAGATTTGTATTGTGGTTATAGAGACGAAAAAATCCACAATTTTTTAATTGAACGCATTGCACTGAAAACTGAAATTTTTTTTATTCATAAACTGGTTGAGAATTACAAGCATTGGATCAGTCTATATCTAGCCTTTTCACAAATTCATTTCATAAAATCATTATTTGCATTATATGGCAGCATCAATCGAAAGCTTTCTACGATAATTAAATGTCAGAATTTTTCAAAATTAATCTTTATAGGGTTGCCAACATTTTACTAAAAACCATGAAAACACAATTTTCTCAAAAATATTTTAAATGAGAAATCTGCTAGCTTTTTGCCAAAATCAAAAGTCAGCATTTTTATTTTATACAAAAATAAATTTGTATAAGGTTGCCAACATTTTACTAAAAACCATGAAAACACAAATTTCTCAAAAAAATTTTAATGAGAAATCTGCTAAAAGTCACAATTTTTATTCTACACAAAAATAATTTTTTACAGGGTAGGGTTCTATACAGAAGATTATAAGACTGAACAGGGTTACCAAAATCGGAAAACAGAATTTTTATTTTATACAAAAATACATTTTTTATGCTTGAAAAAATTATTCTAAAAACCATATAACACAACTTTCGCAAAAAAAAGTTTAAATGAGAAATCTACATTTAAATAATAATAATTTTTAATAGAGTTACCAACATAATGAAAAAATGCTTGANACGGATTAAAAAAAGATTTTTAGCAAAAACGATTTTTTTAATTTAAAAATTATTTTAAATCATATAAAAAATGTTAGAACGCTGCCAACATTTTTCTGAAAACTACACCCGCACAAC
Organism: Bactrocera latifrons; assembly: GCF_001853355.1. Lineage (NCBI taxonomy): Eukaryota > Metazoa > Arthropoda > Insecta > Diptera > Tephritidae > Bactrocera > Bactrocera latifrons. The sequence goes on along the minus strand of NW_017537045.1, from coordinate 390,275 downwards.
AAACAGCTCAAAATAGGTTTTTGTGATTTTAAGAAAACTTTTTTACAAAAAAAAAATCTACTATTTTTTTTATGTTTTTTCGATAGTTCATATTTCCAAAAATATTCAGTGAAATCTGCTAGGTCGTATTTTAAATAGTTTAGTTTTCTAAAGAGCGAAATTTTTTTGAGAACTACACCAGTTTGTCCATTTTTAATATTTTTAAAAAATCGTACTATAAGTCATTGTATAGAAAATGCTGGAATCATGTCAGCAGTTGAGGCACTCCGTTATTTTTCAATATTAAAAAAAAAATCTTAAAATATAACAGAAAATATAATATGAGGTATATTACATAAGTTCGAAGAACTTCGAAAGATTCGATCGAGTGCTTTCTTTAAAAAAAATTTTCACGAAAATCGCCTAATTACACTGGTATATCCCCTTAAATGATCCACTGAAGTTTATGTAGGGTTGGCAATATAAATTTGGAAATCATATAATCAGAAAATAAGCAGTATCACCGTTGAAAACATTTTGTGGTATTTGTATAGAACATTAGAGTTTCGTTCATAACTCATTTGGCGCTCTATGAAAACGTCCTGATATTCTTGGGGTTAACTCTGACAATAATTTTAAAATGTTTTGTAGTTGGACCAAAACGTTTGAAACTTAGACAAATGAAGTTTTTAAAAGAAAACTATTACATGACTTACCTTATAAAAAGAAAGTCCAACGCTGCAAAAGAAATGCCCGCGTCATTACCCAAAAGGCCTGCAAAAATAAATGTAAAAATGTTATTGGTATTTTTAGAGTAATATTAAAGTAGAACGTATTTTTTATGTTAGGTTTGGAACTTCACTAAGTGAAAGTTGAAACCATCTGAAAAAATAATTTGGTTTTGGAAAAGATAGTGTGTTCTGGAAAAGGATGGAATTAAAGAATAGGACCCTTGTGGAAATCAAAGCGTATATAATGCATTTTCTAGGTTAGGTTTGGAACTTTGCTGAGTGATAGTTGATAGTTGAGTTTTGGAAAAGATTGGAATAAGAGAATACGACCCTTGTGGGAACCCGTTCTCACGACAGTCGGGTCTACGTAATGGGAACGGATTCAGTCCATGTAAACTCGGCAGTATTCTGTCTTTACTACCACCCTTGTGGGAATCAAGGCGAAATTTGAGGCATTCGTTTTCGTTGGTAGAGCATAAAATATATACACAACGCATCGGTTTGAATATCAATGCTAGATGGCTTCGAAATCGCCTGATGAGGTCTGAAGATCGTACGCCTTGCAAAAACGTAACTTTAAACTGATTAATCATCTGATTGATCAGGCCGCGCTTTGCACAAACGTATTTGGGACTAAATAAAAAACTTCAGTTAACTTTGTAACATCCTCATGCTCTCCGTGTGATGTGTAAAAGTTTGGACAAACAGAATACAATATGGTGAACTTTTAGACAAGCAGAATAAAGCATGGTGGGCTCTTGGACAAACAGGAACAGTATGGAGAGCTCTCTATTTATCATGCGGCAGTAAAAATATCCGACGTGACTGCAGAAAATCATGCTTAAGAAGCAGTAAAGTATGAGTTTAGCAAAACTTGAAACCGCCGTCTTCTTAGCTTCAGGGCTTTGGGCACTTTAAGTGAAAAAGGAGATTTAACAACTTCAATAATTAAAAAATATATATTCTGCGACGAAATAAAAATGGTGATTAGGGAAGATTGAAAGAAAATGCTCGTGCGCAGAAATACTAGACTGCACAGTCGCAAGAGTTCGAAAAGAAAAGGGCGCGCTTTCAGCTGACCTGAACTTTCTGGGTTTATCCTTTTAAATAAGTTGAAAACCGGTTTTAGATAAAGCTTTAGATTTACTTCGTTTGATTATCAGCACACTTGCACAAGGTTGTTGGTTGAACTGTTGCGCTCCCCAGCGATTTTAGTGAACCGAGCGAAGAAGAGGAATTCAATTTCAATATATAACACAACACTTTTTGAAAATACGCACATTCGCACACTCTGCTTACGCTTAACAATACAAACGCGTGAACGGAAAACGAAATACGCGAAAAAAAACGGCGAGTTGCGTGCGAAAGTTCATGTAAGAAATTCACCAGTTAAGTTATTGGAAAACCGCGTTTAAATGATGTGAAAATAACGATAGACGCATTTTGTGTTGAGGCTAGAAATAAGCCATAAAGAAAGACACCCATACAAGAGCTATAGTACGAGAGACTAAAAGAGAGCGAGCGCAATGAAAGCACGGCCATTAATCAATAATCAATAGTCAGACACTATGCGCGCTACAATAACAAATAACAACAACGCGCCGGCTTGCGAATCGTTAGCTGCGCGCTTAGTATGCGCATGCGCGAATGTTAAATGGCAAATATTAACTTTTTTCAACTTTGCGCGACGCAATTAACCGAGCGCTTAGCGAAATAGTGTGGATACGTGTGTTAGAACGTACTGAGCGTGCGCGTGTGTGTGAGTTTGCGGCTGGGAGAGAGCGCGCGCTCGTAACGATTAAATAGAAAATCGCATTAAAACCGTTGAGAAACAGGTAAATAAAACGCAAAAAAATTATGGAAATTCTTAGAAGTCTAGAAGTGAAGTTCGCAAAGCAAAAACAGAAATGAAAACAACAACAAACGCATGCTGCGCTAGAAGGCGCGTTTACAGCAACAACACGCGTCGCGCGCTGAAGGTTGCATACCAAAGTGGCAACTAAGCTGACAACAACAAATTGCTTGTGACAGCGGCAGCGCCAGCGGCAAGAATTAACATTCTAGCTGCTCCTATGTGTGTTGGTGTGCGTGTGAGGTGCGCGCGCGCGCACAACAAGTGGTATTGACATAGCGGCAGTTTGTGATGTTAGCCATAAAAATTAAATTAGCAGCCAAGTCCAAGGATACTGTCGGCGTTGACCAACAATACGGCGCGACTAGTGACGGCGCACAAAGTCAACAACAAAGCGCGCGCGCATGCGCCAAGAATAATTCTTGTTAGCGCGCAAGTGCGCGTCATGCAACCGGCTTAGTCTGCCCATAACAACAAAACAGGTGCGCGCTGCGCAATCGGCAGCACTCGATCGCGATGTCGTCTGTGTGATAGACAGATTGACTGCTGTTGTTGTTGTGCTTGCTATTATTATTATTGCATTCGTTGTTGTAGTTGTATACTGCACTTGCGCGCACTGTGCACGTTCTGAGCGGGTGGCCGTTCATGCTAATCCTTAATTAGCAGTAGATTAGCACAATAACGGTACATCGTATGCAGATTTGCAAACACGCTTGACAACAATCAACCGACCAACAACAATATACGCAGTAAGAAAACAAAAAGGGCGTCACGTTTATACATTAAACTGTTGAAGTGATTTTTATTACAATTTTAATATACAGGGTGCGGCTTTTATTGCCGTTACTTTGTCGCCAATCACGCTGAGCATATAAAAGCATTGTTACATTTGTATTAATATAGTATATATATATATATATGTATATATGTCTGTATGCCCGGTTTATGTCGTGATGGTAAATTTCAAGGTTGTTGCAGTGCTAATGGGCTTCATGGCCTTATCTGCAATCGCTGTGATTGTTGCAGGTGGCCAAGTCTATTAGGTAAGTACCAGATGTGGGTTGCTCGAGGTGGATAGAAGGGTTGACATGATGTGTTGGGCAGCAAAAGTCCAAAACTAAAGTGTTACTAAAATAATTATTTTTCTGACTCTGAAAGTTATGTTTCTACTTGAGCTCCTCTAAGCTGGGTGAACCATATCTTATAAGAAGTCCAAAGCTCCTAGGTCTATTGTTGAAGTTAAGAATACCAAGCTCACTCTCATTTAAAAGCTACGCCGGGCAGCTATCATGCGGTCCAGAAACTCTTAATAAATATGAAAGTTTTTTAAGGCCTTATTTGAGTGACTTCGTTTTTAATCCACGAGTCGACTATAAAATCAATAAATTAGATCCAATTGATTTCAGATTTTGACGTATATGAATTCGGACTTTCGAACGTTTTCAAAGCATCTTAAATTTATAATTATGGGCATAAAATAAAGAATAACACTCCCTGAACCGATTTCAAGTGACCTAATTTAAGAATTTGTTATCCACAATTTTTCGAAGTTAACTTCGAAAACACGAAATTGGTAAAAAAAAAATAAATTTTTCAAAATTTGTTCAGCATTTTCGAAAAATTCGAATAAATTTCTTATTGTAAAAAGTTAACGGCTTGTAAAATGACTTCTTATTGAAGAAATGCAACAATTTACTTGATATACTGCAAAAGAAAAACATGAAGACACTACTGATAGAGCTTTCCAGCTTTTCTGCTCATACTCCGCAACATGTATTAAACCTCAGACAAATTCAGCAAATACGTTTCTCTCCGCAAAAAGCGACTTTACTACAAACATTTTCGCTTCCTCATCTGCCGGGCAATAATTTATGACCCACCATTAGTTACGCGAACAAAACAAAATAGCATAAAATCAAATGATATACTCAACATTACTATACCGTTATGTTAATTGGCATAACTTTGACATTGAAAATTATAATAAATTTCTTATATATTTTTGCGAAAACGTATAGAGAAAAACGACGTTGAAACCAGCCAAATCGAGGCAAACGTAATGAATATAGGTGTGTGTAAATAATATTAGACAGCAACCACAACGAAATCAAAACATCAATAAAGTCAAGCGTTGAAATGGTGCAAATGAAAAATCGTAAACGTATTTTCAAATAAATTACAGACAGCATTGAATAATAGTAACACAAAACGAGCTTCACCTATTTACCTCTTTGGGGTAAAGAAGCTTGAAGCAAGAGTGCTAGTAAAAGTTGTTGGAAAACGTTGATTCGATTGTTCGAAAGAGATCGAAGCGGTTAGAAACAAATTTAATAATGAAACAGGGTTCAAGTAAGATATATGGGATCTGACAAAGAACGAAGCCAAATTCAGTCTATCAGTCATGTTGGATATGATATCTACAATAAGTTTATGAAGAATAGTCTTAGTTAGTTAATATTTTTAGTCTTAGATAATTTCGTCTACCTGGGAACCAGGATTAACACAAACAACAACGCTTTACTCGAAATCCGACGCAGAATAACTCATGCCAACGTATCACGAAGTTGGACAATATTGAAAAGCTACATGAAAACGGACGTTACCTTTCGCAAATTGCATTTGGTCCTCAAATCACATTTTCAGGAGGCTTCAGCCCAATTAGCAAAGCATGCAGTAAAAGATACCAAAAAATAGCTAAAATAGGTTGGTAGCAGGGAGTATAGATCCAGATAGTATATGCTGAGGTTCTAGTTTGAAACAATGCTTTTGTTCAGACGTCAGAAGGTTTTCTTTAATATCCGAAGAAAGCGTTAATTTGTTAAGTAAATTGTGGTTTCTTATGGCGAACTAGAGAGGAAGACAAATCTGCAATATTCAAAAACGTGTTTAGAACTTAAAAATTGCCGAAATCGGAAAAGTCTGGAACAACTTTCATAAACGCCTAGAAACAACTTCCAAATAAGGACGACCGCAATGGATATTGTTAGTTTTTTCGTGGAAACTATTTCTGAAATATATTCTAAATTCGCTGCAGTTTGCGCCCCAGTGACTCGCCACAGCTGACACACTTTCAGCCGTCGTAAACAAGTCAAAACCCATTAAAATGAGATTTTTTCAGAGAAAATATCGATGTCATGGCTTTAGGATGAATATTTCAATAACGTTTCGAAATAAGATTGATTTAAAAAAAAAAACAAAAAGGGAAAAACACAGAAAACTGCTCACCTGAATAGACATGTGCGTCGGGATGACTAAATAAAGACCAAGCAGAAGAAGAGAGCAGCGAAAGAAAGCAAAGGTGGGCGACTGCATGCGGGAGCCGCAGCTAGAACTACAACATAGAGAAAATAACAAGAACAACAACACTTAAATATAAGCGCTCGCCCACGCGCTGAAACAAAAACAACAAAACAGCTTTCAACAACAACAATAATTTTCATTTATTTATTTACGTTCCACATTTCTGGGTCAATTTTGACAGTTTGCTTTCGTAGCAAGAACAAATAAGGGGGGAAAAACTAATACAAATACGCGTATGCATGCTGCGATCAGCAACAACAACAACAACAGCAATAACTATATGTAGATAACGAGCACGCTACGAAAACGTGCAGCTGGCTGACAACGAGCAAAGTTGCCAAGAACTTGAAAAGTTGCCTAAGCGATGGAACCCAAGAACGAATGAACAAAAAAACAAAATAAAGAAATAAAAAAAAAATAAAAATAAATAAAAAGCAGCAACAACAAAATTAAGAAAAACTGGAAAAATTTTGGAAAACTGAGATAACAAAGGTGTTCTTCATGTTCATGAGTACAACAACAAAAGTTGAAGGCTTAGTAGATACATATTTATGTACCTAAAAGAAAGGTGCAATGGTGCCACCTAAGCCTTTTAGCCTCTTTTGGGTACTACTATATTGAAAGCATGAGAGTAGCGGGCGCTGTCACTTTAAGTGGAGCACTTCACGTCGAATTAGGCAATCAACGCGTAGCAGAAAATTCACGACGAGGCATTCCTTTTCTTTTTTTTTTTTGGTTTTTTTTTTTTGTAATTTTACTTTTCCATTATTTTTATTATTTTTGTTTCTGCCGAAAAATAGCCATCAAATTGACAAATTGTTCTAAAGTGTAGAATTCGAACGGTGGCGACTTTAAAAGACACAACAACAATAATATGTTTGCAACAACAACAGCATACTGCTAAGAAATTGGGCTAAATGTGACACTTCACACGAAGAATTATTGACACTTTCTGTTGTTATTTGGCTGACTAATCACTTAAGCGCGTACAGGCATACAAGCATACAAGCACGCAAACATACAAAAGCTGCAATGTGCATCTCTATATGTACGTATTAATCGTTCATCCACAGGGCTGTCAAAATACCAAACTTTCTGGCAGAATGTTGATTGCAATATTTAGAAATTTGTGCGTATGCTTCTACATATAAACCTATGTATGTACATATTCCTCACCTATCTTCATCTATACAAGCTCACCAGTTTAGTGCCGATTTTAGCATTAAAGCGTTGGCAATTGTAAATTTTGGTATTTTATTGAAAAAAATACTTCATTCAACCAAAGATGCACACATGTATATTGTACAGATATAAACACAAAAAACAAAAAAAAAACATTTTCCAATAATGAATATGAACTAGGACTTTCGTACGGTCTGGCGTCTTAAAATAAAAATTAACACCGCCAAAATCGATTTCAAGCGACCTTATTTCAAAATTTGTTATCCAAAATTTTTCGAAGTTAACTTCGAAAATTCGAAATTATTAAAAAAAATATTTCGCATTTAGTAAACGTTTGTTGTGCACATCAAAATACATTTTTACGAATTTGTTTTATATTTTCGAAAATTCGAAAACAATTTTGAATAACAAAATTTCTTATTCTAAACAGTTAATGGTTTGTAAAATTTCTTTCTATTGAAGAAAAGTAATAATTTACTTGATACACCGCAAAATAAATAAATAAAGACACTACTGATAGAATTTTTCTCCCAAATAAAGTTTACTCGTAAACCCCAACATTTCATTAATTGCTTGCTAAAACCTTGACTTTTTAATATTCGAATTTTTATAACCACATTTCAATTTATGTAAAAGTATACTAAATATATTTTATTGAGCACTTTTGATTGAATTTTCGGTATTCTTTTTTGTATTCATTATGTTACTACAACTATTAGAGCTATTTTAAACTTTTCGAAATTAAATAGATTTCTATAAAATGTTCCAAAAGTTGGCTACTCTATATTTAGCAATACTGTGTCATATAAACTATAAGCATAAATATCAATAGTTTTGTAAAATATTTATTTTAAATAAATGGCCCAGCACCTTTTCTCTACTCACTCCATCAAAAAGCTATTAACCTAATTTTGTTAAAATAATGCTAACATTGTTGCTAGCAGCATAGGCTCACCAATAAAAGCGCCAGACAAGCTATTTAATACAAACAAAGGCATATATTAGGGATAGCAAAGCATTAGTGGACATAAAATGGATGGAAATGGATGAATGGAAAAATTGTGCTTATGCGAAAGAAAACAATAAAAATAAAACAATATATTCTGCAATTATAAAATATAAAAAATGTTACTAATTTTTTAATAGTATGCAAATTTATATGTACTTTTTTATGTAGAAATAATGAATAAAGAGAGCATCATATTCAGAAAGTGTTCTATCGGAGGATAATACACTCAATAAAATCATGTAATTAAATGAAGAAATTTCAGAATTTCGTAAACATTTATTATATTTAATATGTATTAATGTGCTTAGGAAAGTTATCTATGACAATTCAAAATTTTTCGAACTTAACTTCGAAAGTTTCGGAATTTCCAAAATATCTTTAAATTTAACAAAAGTGAAAGCAATATTGTGATTTGAACAAAATAAAAATTTCGAAACTGGAAATAACTTAATTAAAGGCTTGAAAATCCAGTTTTTTAATTTATATTTAGTTGACTGTTAATCAAAGTTATTGCCAAATTCCCAAACTAAACTTTAATACTAAACATAAAACTTTTCATCAAAATTGCGGAAATTGAAAAGATTATGTGTGCTAAATTCTGAAGTTAGCCAAAATGCATTATATGTGTAAAACGACTAGAATACTGAGTTGACTTATTTTCGACACTTGAAAATTTTAGCCATGCTAGGTTTTAATAACCCTCCTAAATAATATTTAATCGACGACTAATAAGTAATAGTACCAAAGCTTCACCGAATTGCTACCGGACCAGCTTATGTCAGTGATGAATAGTGATTATAAGCTATAAAAATAAGGTCGAAAGTCAACTTCGAAAACGAAAATTGTTTAACAAAATCGATAATTCTTCAAACAAGATATCAACATAAACCTAAGACAAAATTTCCTAACTACCAACTTTGGAATTTCGAAAATGAAGAGCATGTAAGGAAATTTACAATTTTTTAATAAATCTAAATATTTATAAGCTCGGAAGTAAAATACGAAATTTTCGAAAATTAGTATTTCATAATAAAATTGTATAGTTTGATAAAGTACAGGCATTTGCTTATACCACACTTTTTTTTTTTTTTTTGTTTTCTAATAGTAACTGAGAAATGTAGTTTCGAAATTTTCGAAAATGAAAAGTTTTAGATAAAATCATGTCCTTCGCTTTTCCTAAACTTAGAACATACATTGCCTTTGCAAAAATTATGCTCCGGAGTAAACTTCGAAATTTTCGAAAATTTATACTTTATAATAAAATCATATTTTTTGCTAAAACACACACAATAACTTATACCAAAATTTGTTTTTTTATTAAAAAAAAAATAAGCGAGAAATGAAATTTTCGAAAATGTAAACTTTTTAATGAAATAAGGTCTTTCTTTTCCTGCACTTAACATACGTTATAGATTTTGCTAAGAAGTCAATTTTTTTCAACTCATTTATGAGTTCTTGCCCCTTTGCATACTTTCAGAACGCACATTTTTCAGCTGTTCCCATTTCTTTTGAATACCGATCGCGCATGCTTTTGACTTTGACATATGTTTTGACTCATCAAACATAAGCAGTTTATACATATGTACATATATAGTATATATGAAGATGTCTTTATGTACATACACACAAATGTAGGATCGTATTCATATTGGTTGTGCACATAATGTTCGAATGAAGGTTTCATACTCATATGGCACATAAGCAGCTGTATCGGCATATCAGCTTTGATACATACACGTGAACGCATGTACATACATCAATTGTACATATGCACATGTGTAGAAATATTCATATATGAATGGACTTTTACATTTCGCCTTATATGCCTACGCCTCGTATTAGCAACCAATGTTGTAAATGGTATCCCTGGCTACTAATCAAGTTGAAGGTTTATTTTTGTTTATATGTCGATGCCAGCTATTGGCGAGGAGGAAAGCGGTAACAAGAGCCAATACACCTTGTATGTACTGCAACTGCAGCTATGTACATATGTATATACATATGTACAATATGTTTGATGTCTAATTAATGACATACTATATATGCCTACCTACATAAATACATGTTTGCACACATACACATATAAAAACACACAAACATCGAAAAGGCAAATAAAATTTCGAAAATGTTTGTTTCTTTCTGCTTTGTTGTTGTTTTCAAACATTTACTTCTTTCTGTTTTTAACTTTTTTCTTTGCCTTCTAATGAAACAAGCATTTCGTGAGCAGTTCTTTCTAATCTTATCGCTTCGCACTTTTTATGAATGTGTATGCTTTCTTTACAACAAAAACATTGCCTAGCAATATCAGCGTGTTGCCGCAATCATCGTCATCAGCCGCAGCGGTAGTGCTTAAGTTTTTCAGTTGGTTTTGAATTTAGGTCAAATGATTAGTATTATTTTTGTTGGAATTTATTTTGGTTTCTTTGTTTTTTTTCCTTCTTTCAAGCAAATATGTATATAAAAAAGTTACGGCGTGTTTTAATTTGGTTTATTTGCTTTGTTTATTATAAACAAATATTAATGTGTGCCTTTAGAACAGCTGCTTAATTTATACACATTTTATTAGGTTAGACAAAAATGCTGCTCTGAAAGTTCGATAGTAAAGTATTTTTTTATGCAAAACGTAATTTATTAAATTTTAGCAATTATTTTAAAAACTGATTTCGGGTGCAAATATTGAGCGTATTTCCTTATTTACAGACAACTGAACTTCGAACTTTCGAACATATAGTTCGAATGCTGTTAACATTTTTAGTTTGACCGTCGTAATCAAAAAGAAGAAGAGTCATAAGTATTTTCAAAATATAGTACAAGTATTATTTAGGCGAACTTCGAGTTTTCGAACATGATATTTGAAAGCAGCAAACGGCGCTATTTGGCGGCTTACAAAATAAAATTATTTAGAAAATAGAGTATATTTGTAGTTTTGGCGAACTTCGAATTTTCGAACATGTTGTTCGAAAGCTTCTAAAGGTCTTACTTTTCATTTATTAAAAGAATTTTTTTGAAAATATAGTATACATTTGGTGAATTTCGAATATTAACTTTAAAAATCTCAAAAATGCATTTCTTAACAAATTAAGCAATAGTCAGTGAAAAATGTCAATGCATATGATTTTTGTAATTAAAAATTAAAGATTTTTTAACTTTCCAATTTTGAAATTATACTGATAATAAGCATTTTTTATTTACAAGGAATTTTTACTAATTGTGGAATGGTGAGCTATTTTATTTTCTTTTCGAAATTTCCCGTTTTCGCAAATTTTTTGTAATTTTTTCGAATATCCAAATTTTTGACTTTAAAATTTTCTGAAAAAAAACCGAACTCCTCACTTTTTACCAATTTAACATTGTAAGGGTTTATAATAATAATGCTATAAATTTAGTAATAATAATAATTTTAAGGAATTTTAGAAAAATTTCAAGCAATTAATAAATATTTGAATATGCTGATAAGTAGCGTTTAGTACCGGCTTATGTATATCCATAGAAGCCATTTGAAAATTTTCGAACATAAACTTCGAAAATTCGAAACCACTTTTCAAACATAATTTTTCTGGTTTCGAACATATGAAAAAGCTGCTTTGACATTTAAAATTTGCACTTCTAGCAACAGACGTGAATGAATTCAAAAGTGTCTATTACATAACACATATTAACTCCAATTTATTAGTATATAAATTATTTCCCTCTCAGCGAAGAACTCGCTGAACAAATTTTTATGCAGCTTAGTTGCTCCTTTTTTCTTTGCAATGGCAATATCCATTATCTATTCTATTAATTTAAGGTTTCGTAAATGATTTGGATTGCATTTGAAATGACATGTCTTCGTACATAGCAAACTGGACTGCCTTGAGTGGGAATGAATGACCGAACTGTGGCAGCAGCCTGCCGCCATGCAGCGAAACCGTTGAACCAACACGATTACAGCCAACTACAGTCAGCAACAACAACAAACGGAAAAGTCAAAGCGGCGCATATAAATGCCAATAAATTGTTTATGCATTGAAATCATGAATTCGTTACAGAAAATTGTGCAACAAAAAAAATTTCCATACAGAACACAGCAGAATTTCATACATACATACATATGCATATATGTACGTTTTTATGTGGATGTGTATGTAAAATGGTATTGTAAGTCGGCGCTTGCGGCTTAAAAGTGAATTGAGAAGGCCGGGTGATTGTGCGGACACGATAGGCGCGAATGGTGGTGGCAGCCACCGGTTTTTTGACCCGATTGTCTACAGTGTTATTGTTGTACGATGCCGAAGCTATAGCGCGGCATAAACAAATAGCTGAAAGACATACACATAAATATAATTCAATACAGTTTTTTCTAATAATTTGCTGAAATAATAATAAAGAAATCAAATTGTAATAAATCGTATCAAGCGCATAAATCTAAATTTATGAGATCAAATAAAGCTATTATGCGGTTGGGAAAGAAAAAAATACTGGAAATCCAACTTTGGTGAATTACGACTTTTCGAACATAGTTTCGAACTTCTGTAAATTGTATAGAAAATGAAGTCGACTGTTCGCAGTTTATGATATAATGAAATTTTACATCGGTTAAGTACCTAAATTAATCGACTTTAAAATAGTGTCTAATTTCGAAAAAATTAACTGTGTTTTATGCGATTTAGAAACAAAATTGCACATTTATGCTCACAACTACTTGTAATTTTCTTTTGAATCAGTGTAAGAACTTATACTTAACCGAAATTTGAAAAATAATATCTTTTATTGAATTTCGAAATTTTCGAAAATCGAAAAATTAAATATTTCAAAAATATTTGTTACAGAAAAAGTAAAAAAGAACATAATTGAAGTAAGATAAGCAAGTTTGAAGAATTTCGAAATTTTGAACCATACATATTACGAATATTAAAAATAAGTAATTAGAACAAAAGACGTATCTAATTTTTAACATATTTCATTTTTGCATTTAACAGTGTACATACATATGCTTATATTCTCAATTGCAATAAGTCAATACAACACAGAATTAGACATTTTCGAGTTCGAAATATTTAAAAGCAGAAATAAGTTGTAAGTGTTTTTTCATAAAACCTGCTTAACACATGGGCAACTACTGTACTACTGTTTAAACTAACAAAATTATTACTTTAGAGTGCAAGGTACTAATGCACCATAAAGCTTAATGAGTACAAACCTATTAAAATACTTTTTTCTGTTCAACTTGAAAGATAAAATGTAACAAGTTTTATTATTAAACAATTTGATAAAAAATATGTATCAGTATATTTAAAAAATGTTTGGAAACCACTTAAAATTTGAATTATTTAAAAAAGATAATAACTAAATGAATTTTAAACTTTTAAAATGCAAGATAACACAAAATAAAGACATTTAAAGAAGCAGGTATATGCCTTAGCTATAGCTTCGTATGTACATACGTTAATATGAATTTTGAAAATTTGAATTTAAGTTCGAAAAAATTATAAAATACCGAACAGAAAACAAAAATTAAAAAAATTCCTTGAAATATTTATATGAATTTCGACAATTCGAACTTAACTTCGAAAAATTATAAAATGCACCATTTCGTTTTTAGGGTAAAAAAAATTGTTCCGTTATGTTTTTTTTTTGCTTCTATCAACTTAAATAAGATTTTCGAAACTTACACATTCAACAATAAATTGAATAAATACATAAAACAAGATCAAGCAAACTACTGAAACGCTACCAAACACATTTTAAATATGCAATTAAACTAAAAATATAGAAATGTCATCTAAAACCCTGCATCGCTATTAACAAGCGCGCTCAATTAAGTGACAACTATCAGCCTCCGGTGCACACGCGTCGACGGCCTATTAAATGCAGCAGTAAGCGCTGCGCGCACGTAGAATAATTGCCAATACCAAGCAATTACCAGCAGCAAAATTGTTGGCCATGACTTTAAACCTTTGTTTTTGTTGCTTTTATTTTTAGCTATGCATTTTTCTCGGTTTTTCCAACTATTCATAGATTTTTTCGAAGTATATTTTATATAGGTTTTATACGAGTTTAATAGCGGTACAATTTTTACGATCAAACGCTGGTTAATTGTTGCAATCTTTTTTTAGCATGAATGTTTTTATGTCTTCATTGAGATGAAATGGGATTTACAAGTTGGTTTTAGAAAGAGATTAATTAGAATCGGTTAATTGCTCTTACGTCCGGTTAACTGAATAATATTTGTTCGCAAATGCTGACAAATTAAATTATGAATGATTGATTGAGGAAATTTGGGGAAAACCCCAGTGTGGCATTATTTGATGTTTCATACAAAAATTTCTTCGAATTTTATAAATTTTGGTGATGGTGGTAATTAAAACCAGGTTTGATCGTGGGCGTAGCTGACGATGAGAGCATTGAATTTATGTGAATCACGCTTTGCAATGCGCTTATTGAGAATTACTGGAAACAGTAGAGATTCTTCGATTTATTGAAATATTTTGCTTAAAATGATTGGATCAAGAGATATTATGTGATCTCATCGAACTTATATACTTATGTTGAAAGCGATGCTGGTCACTAAAGAACTATAGTAGTGATGAAGTCCTCACTTTACACTCCTAACACTGGATATAAGGGCACGAAAGCAATCCAAGGTCAATACTAAGTACCCATTAAGTTCGGAGAACAGTCAAAGAAGAATTTCTAAACTAGGCAAAATAATCGACACTTTACAGCAATAATAACAGTTTTGAACACAAAAGGACTTTAACTCGAAACCAGGTGTGCCATTACGTGCAAAATAAACGACTCTTAGATCTCATAGTAGAAATACGAACTTTATAGAGCACAGAGAATACAATTTGCAACGTAACAAATTGTATGTAAGTAAGTAATTGCCTCTATAAAAAATAAAAATAACTGTAAAAAAGACATAAAAAATCGTATTCTAATCTTGATCATTGCCAGGTGCGTTTAATGCACTTTTGCCATTCGAATGCACTTAAGGTCTAACAATACTTGGGCACTCCCCAACCACACTTTGGCAGGCGTGCGCTCTCTCAGTCGGTGGCAACGTCAATGAAGTTCAGCTAGCAAAAGTTGTGCGAGTGTTTGTCTATAACTGCAAGTGCTCTTGTTGTTGTTAAAGCAGCAAGTAGTGAAAAAATATTTCGAGTGGCTTTTTAGAGGTATGCAAAATTAATGTTTTTTTTTTTTAATTATTTGCTAAGCCAAATCGGTTTTAACCGATATGCATACTTTCTTTTGTTTTTCGGAATTGCAATTATTTTCAAACTTAATCTAAACTTTATGAATTTTTGATATTTTTTTAAAGCGATATCGATTATGACCAATATTTCTTTTGTTTTTTGAGATAGATTTTTATTTTATTTTTTGTTTTTTGCAAAAGTAACGTTTTTGAAAATTTCGGTATTGCAATTTTTTGCAAAATTAAATTATGAAAAAAATT
>NW_017537045.1:367764-373990 GCF_001853355.1 Bactrocera latifrons | reverse complement strand
ATTATGTGATCTTTTGCAAAAAATTTTTTTTTTCTGAAAAATTTTAATTAAATTAAAAGCTTATTTTTAAACCAAGTAATAACTAAACGAGATAATTTTGTTTTAATTTATGTTTTTAAAATCTTTCAATTAAGCAAAATCAATGATCAATTAAAAAATTTTCTGCTTAATTACAAATTAATTAACTGAGTCAAAAATCACTTCAAACAACTTTTGAAAAATAATTAGCCAAAACGAAATAAAAGAAGAAAAAATCAAGAAAATTAGAAAAAAATTAAATAAGTTATAAAAAAATTATTAATTATTTAAACTTTGCATTGAAAGCAACAAATAATATTTTATATACATAAATGACTGGCTTCAACGCTATAGAAAAGCATAAACAACGCGCGGCAACACATTAATATGCACTAATTACATTGCATGTGTGTGCGTGATAATGACTTGCACTTACACACACATATAAGAAAAATAAAATAAATTAAATAAAAACTAAAAATAATCACATAAAAATATTTCAATGTCAATTTATTGCCGGTGTGCGATGCTAAAGGCTGCGGGCTTTGCGTGCGCAACGCCACCAATGGTTGGTTAGCCTAGACCCCAGACACGGTCCTAAGTCAAGAAGCTGAGAATTTTCGCATTTATTTAGCCAAAGCAACTTTGTATGCTAGTGCAGCGCTTACACAATAAATAATTGAATGAGCAAGCGAATAGAACAAGTTTAGAACTTTTGCGGCGGGGCAACAGAGCGCAAAATTGTGACGGAGAGCGGTAGAAAGAGTGGTGGAGAGTATCAAAGACTGAGCGCCACTGCGCGGCACACACACCCGCGCTTGCAACGCTGCGCCAACTTTCAAGGATAGCAGGTTGAGGTTGTCTATTGCACTCGCGGTGACAGCGACAGCAACAACAACAACAACGCTAACAACTCTAACAACAAAGGCGGCGCAATGCAAGGGTCCTCTCACGCCTCGTCGCCTATTATTATTATTATTATGGATTTCCGTCGCCGCATAAAAAATGTTATGGCTTTTTTGCCGCCGTTGTTGTTGTTGTTGCACAAATTAATTAGCTATCAATTACAAATTCGCAAAGCTCAACGCAAAGAAAGCCAATTTATTGACTGGCTAAGCTAAGGCGACTTGAGCTGCGCTGCCTTGTTGTTGTAAATGTAATTGTAATTGTAATTGTAGTGGTGCCTGCATTGCATTGTTGCTGGTGACCACGACAACGACGCATGCGAAGCAAACGCTATTTAACGGTATTTTATGCTAATTTTGACATTGAACTTAAGCGTTGAAGAAAGAGACAATTACACAGCAGAAATGGCAACAACTTCGAAGAATAACAATTATTACAACTAACATATGTACAAGCATGCATTTGCAGGCATTATACAAACAACAACCACAAAACACAACTAATGTGTAGGAACAGCTTAAATAAGTGGTGACTGGCGCATGCATGTATTTGCCTGCAAAAGACAACAACAAGCACAACAACAAGAAACAACAATAAAAGGCGGATGTCAGCGGTGGTGTTACTGTTATTGTTGTTGTTGTTTTTTCTATTAACACATCTTTGTGTCACATATGTAAGTGCTTATGCGCAAACAAACATGTCATTTTAGAGGTCAACTAGCCCATACCGTACGACAAATAAGCAATAAGCCAACAACAATTAAAACTACAACAGCATTTAACGCTACAACAACAAGAACAATTAAGACGGCATAACAATAGGTGTTAGCCAACTCTGCAATATATTTATAAGCATGCATAAATACAACAAGAATAGCAATGTCAAGTTACTGTTGCGGGCAAATTGAAATGTAACGGTACTTGGTTGGTTGGCATTGAGCGGCAGAAGCACCAACGCGAGGCAGACATGAAAAAATGTACAACTGCATTGATTTTCCCACACAGCTGCTTGCAGAGGTCGGAGATTTATGGTGGAAAATGCGAGCGTTTAATTAAAATAGCGTTAGCATCTAGATGCAGTTACAGAAAGGTGCAAAAAAGTGTGAACAATTATCGTATGATGGCGAGCTAATATTTGCATACACTTAATTGGTCACGATTGCGCAATGTACAGCTAAAAAGTCCGCATAGCAAGCGTAACTTACATAACGTTTAATTATTGAATAAATAATACAAAAATAAACTGTTCCCAGTCTGCAAACGACGATAAAAGGTATTCACGGTTACAACTTCTGTTAACTACCTATTGCTATTAACTTAATTTAGATTAAACAAATACTAGTGTTCCTACGAACTGTTCTCAGTTGAAAAAAATAACAATACAAAAAGAGTATGGGTACAGCATGGAATGTAAATATTTCTGTAAAAAACTCCCGAAGAAGTGCTTCAAAAATAAACTGTTCCCAGTAAGCTTATAACGTTTAAAAGTGTCCCCAGTTGAAATTTCTGATACTTTTCTAATGTTATTAATTTAGACAAACAATTTTTTATATGCGGTAACTGGTACTGGTACTGTTCCCACGAAACGAGTATAATGAAGAAACCACTGTACTCAAAAAGATGATAATAACGAAAGGAGGGGTTAGCGTCATAATTTGTACTGCTAATCAGTTTGCATTATTTTAAAATAGGCAAAAACTAGCTCACTTTATGTAAATTATGCTTAAAAACTGTTCTCATGCACTGTTCACAGTAGATAAAGTTAGCAATATAAAAATATTATTTGCACATCGTTAATGTATGTAAGTATTTTGGAGAAGAAAAAACTGTACTCAAGGTAGCCGGCTTAGAAATTGCACTGTCAATCAATAGTATATATGTAAATGTAAATTATACTTGAAAACTGTTCACATATACTGTTCCGAGATGAAAAAAATGTATACTAAAAATATTAGGGGTACAGGTTATGCTTAGAAGTAATTTAAAATGAAGTAAGTAAAAAGAAAAACTGTTCCCAGTCAGCTATAAAAGCCAAATTGTAGTCGGATTAAATGTGTGATGGTCGTTGGTCGCCAATTATGTTTTGCAACGAAGTAAGTTCTTGCTAAAAACTGTTCCTAAAAACTACTCCCAATTTCCCAAACCTATAAATATAAAACTATTATGGGAGTAGCCTACGCGCAAGAATAGTTCAGCCTAGATGAGCTCGAAAAAAACGGTTCTTATTTCATATTTGTCTAAAATGTTGAAACTGTTACTACGCGAATGCTGAACAAAATCGTTATAAGTAAAAATAAAACGCAATTATAACAGAATTTTCACTAATATTGTATGGTGAATACAATGCTAGGCGTTTATCTCAAATAAAATAAAAAAGTCAAATATCTAATTGTAGAATTCGATTATTTTCATCGTCGTATATCATTAATTTGGTTCTTGGTTAAGCCAAATCGACAAAATTGTCCCGATTCATCACTTACAGATGTTATTTACTAACATTGAGGAGCTCAGATAGACACAACCCACCACTCATAGAAATCAAGGGTCTTAGACTACGTCAGATCCATAGAATTTCGCGAACCATTTACTCATGAAAATCAATAGTTGGGCGTTCTTTGATTAAGCCAGGTCTACGGAAATGTCTGCATTTAAGTCAGTAACTCAATAGTATTCGTATTTGGAGAGGTCCAGGTGACACAATTGTTCAAAACCAATCGATTATAGAAGTCAATAATTCTATTCATGGAAGTCAAGAACACGACGGTCTAAGATTAAGTCAGTTCAATAAAAATATCTGAGTTCTCTATGAAATTACAAACCCAGGGGCTGCAGGTTCTGCGACCATTAATTGAACTTCTTTAGGATTAAATTGCTTATTCTAAGGATTACGCCCATAACGTCAATTCCGCTTCAACTTCAACCCATTCAAAGTACTGAAGCATGAGTTTATTCCTTCCCTCCTTGCACCGTCGCTGATTCTCCACCCGCTCTGCGCTCCAAATATATTTTCATTATTATCCGCACAGTTTACCTTCAACAGTTTTACCGCAGTTCAATGCACTGACCAGCGCAAGATGAGCATCGAGGTCATCCAGAACATTCCAGCGACAACGAAGCGCATATATTTTGAGTCACATCTACATAGTATAAGCAGAGCTGTGCAGATTTCTTATGTGGAACAACGCCCTATACTCGTAGATATGTGGAAGCTACCTGACTATGTGTGGGTATGTGTGTGGATTGCAAATTTTCAAATTTGTGTGCACAACAGCAATCTAAGCTATGCCGTACGGGTGTATGGCTATTGAACTATGACCTTAATTTCGAAAGCGTTGCGACAAGCAAACAGCTGAGCTGAGCTCATGAGCTGGATGAAGCTTACGCAATGCGAAAAAGATGCTTAAGGAGGAGGAAGGGCAGAGTGGCATCAGGTGTGTTTAGAATTGGATGCGTCGGGAGCAAATCGCTTGAATAAAGTGTATTTGTTGCTGTGGAATGCGTAAATTGCAGACAGACGAGCGTTGTATCCTCTGTGTGATCACAATTTGTTTACTTCCACACATATACTATATATACGCAGCTGTCTGTCCGGCAGCGCGCTGCTAAGGCGCTTGCAGAAGCTGTGCAGCTGCAAAATTTGGCAATGACATTATCCCCGGGACTGGGGCTAAGCGTGTCTGCGCGCATGCAGACCGGTGGGTCGAAGTAATAGCGGCAGGCGACACATAGGAGTGCCAGAAAAGGAAGGAATAGTTAAGGGAAGGCGCAAAGTTTGAACTTGCACTTGCCAAAAATGGCTGCAACAACAATGCGAACTGCGGACTGCGCAGTGCGAGGATGCTGCAACTTACAGTTGGTGTCGCGCACTGCTGCAAAGCAGGGTTGCATTGTGGCGCAAAATAATAGTAGCAGATATGGAAAGCGGGCGCTGCAAATAAATAGAGTTAAAGAGTAAGGTAGCGCAACAAAAATGTAGTGAAGAGCACCAGCCGCTGGCATGAGGTGTTAGTAAAAGGCTGCCGAAAAAACGCCAAGCGATAGAAGCAGCGAAGATAGCAGCGCGCGCTAGCAGAGCAAACGCGTCAAATAGTAAAGCGCTGAGCAATTGTCTATTGGTATGTATGTAAGCATGAGTGTTAGCGAAGACGCGCGCCAAACCTATTCACACTGACCTGCCGCAAGGCGTTTGATATTGTGCTTCGTTGCCGCGAGTGTGCAGGGTTGCAATCGATTTGCTGGCGCCGACCACCCGATTGACTACGATGACGCCACCCACCCACGCGCCGCATAAACGAAAGCGTGCTGCGCGTGGGAGGCCGGTCGTTGGGATGGCGCATCAAATGCAGTGCGACGCGACGCAGTGGGGTGCCGCTACTACGGCAGATAGTCACATTTCCCAAGGCAACGTGCCACATGAAGTTCAACGGCCGAGTGTCATGTACCGTTGCGAGTCCAAGGACGCAAACAAACTGGCGTGGACGCGCGCGCACACCACTACATACACAGTAGCAATAACGCGCATCCTGGCGACTGAACTGAGTATGTACAGGGATCCCTGTGTGCGTGTGTGTGTGTCCGCCAGCAGTTTTACGTTTTCACAATTCCACTGTTATGCCTTTCTGTTTTGTTTATTGCGCCAAGTGCCAAGTGCATGTGACTGTAAAGGCGCGCCTGTGTGTGTGTTCGTATCCTTTAAAACTGGGTCAGTGGTGAAAAATATTGGCGTCACTTGGCTTTCGCAATCGATGCGAATGGCAGGCTGCCGAAGCGCGCGCACCCATACATACATATGTAAATAAAATTGCACATATACACATACATACCTATTTATTTACTGGTTTCACTTGTATGTGTGTGCTCGCATTCGCTGTTGCTTGTGGCACGATGACTTGCATTGGCGTCTATTTTGGTGCATTGCTCGGTGTCATGGCAAGTCACGCTGTGTCACAGCCACATACACACATATATGAATATAGAATGCAGTTTGTTGATGACAACGACAAAAACACTCAATGCAAGGCATTTTGTGGGAAATCACCAGCAGGCGCATTAAATGTATGCCAATTGGCACGGGGCGTTTAGCAGGAATTGATGAAGTTAGGAAATTCATATTATTTTCGACTCGCAAAGAAAGTTGTGGTGCAATAAAAAATTAGATTTATGCACAAATGAATATTATTTTTACTTAAGAAGATGTATTCATACATATGTACAAATTTAATAATTTCATTGAAAACCATAAAAATAAAAATAATAAACTTAAATGCTAATTACAAAACAAAAAAAAACATAAGAAATAAAAA
>NW_017537045.1:354279-366265 GCF_001853355.1 Bactrocera latifrons | reverse complement strand
TTTCACAAATATTTTCGAAAAAAGTTTAAAAATTTAAACAAGAAAGTCACAAGTGTAAAAAAAAAAATACTTTAACAAAAAAAAAATCGTAACAAAAATTTTAAAAGGTAAAAACAACTTCAATCAAATCCAAGAAAGAGAAGAAAAAAATGCAATGATAGTAAAAATACCTCAACACATAGGTGCTTTTGTGTTGTATTCCAGAGGTGTAGGCGTAAAACCACCACCATTTACTCAAATGACAAACATTTTTCCTTCAAATTTGCTAAGTAGGATAATTTACTTCGAATCAAGAATTTTTAATTAAATTTTTTCTTAAGTAATTGGTTTTTACAAAGTATTTATGTATGTATTGCTGCTGCTGCTGAGCAGAGGCTCTCTGCATTTGCAGCTTGCAGAACTGCAAGTTATAGTAGAAAATGTGTACAAGTATGTATGTTAAACACATAGAATATATACTAAACATATATACAGATGTGTACAATTACATGCACACACATGAATATACAATGCACAAATATGTGTACAAATGTATACCGTTAGCTGATATTGCATTTAGTTGGCGAAGGACAAGGGTCCAATACACTGACTCAGGGCCATATTGCTCGCTGTGCGGTCGGATGTTAGGACAACAGCACCTAAATGTCGGCACTCACTATACACCTCGGTGCAGTGTAGGAAATATGTATGTATATTTATGTATTTACACACCTGCTCAAAATAATAGTTACACGATAAAACTTAGTGCTCTCAACAGTTTAAAAAACTTTTTATGGGCTGTATGCGACAAGTTATACTGTAAGTTTAAATAAGATAATATGGCATCGCCCTTTCGAAGAGAATGAAGCATGTAATCCCCCGAATTAAAGCGTGTGTCGGTTTTGCGTGAATTCTCAGAAAATAAAATTGCTCAATATAATAGTTGCACATAAATGAAGTTAGCTTTGTGTGAAAACAAATTTAAATTAAAAATTAATTTTATCCAGTTTTTCAAGTTTTTTATCTGAATTGGCAAGTTTTCTTACAATAAAGCACAAAATGCTGCAGATAAATTAAATTATTTTTTAATCAGATGGGTCGGAAGTCACATTGCATTGTTGAAGAAGCGCGGCTGGTTACAAACCTCAGAAAGTAAGGAAAATCGCTTCGAGAAATTGGGAAATTAATGGAAAGGTCTGGTCTCATAATTTTGTTAAAAATGCTTTAGAGCGAAAATCTAGTAGGAAGACTCGTGGAAAGCCAGGAAAGCTCCATTAATGCGATCACAAAATTTAGATGAGGTTAAATTTTGCAAAAAGTCATTTAGATTGGCCAGGACCTGAGGGAACAAAAAAGTGGAGAAACATTTTATGGAGTGATGAAACGAAAGTAAATTTGTTTCGAAACGATTGTGAGAGAAATGTGCGTCGTCCAAAAGGAAAGGAGTTTCACGTTCGATTCACAGAAAAAACTGTGTGGCATGGAGGTGGAAACGTCATGGTGTGGGGATGTTTTTCTTGGTATGGCGTGGGTCCTATATAACGGACAACTAACAAAATGACAGCGTCGGAGTACAAGGAAATGCTTGAAAATTTCATGATACCCTATGCTGAAGAAAACTTACCATTACGTTGGGTATATTAGCAAGATAAACATACCTCCAAACTGGTTAAAAAAATATTTTGAAGATAATAATGTTAACGTTTTGATGTGGCCAAGCCAATCCCCGGATTTAAATCCAATAGAAAACATATGGGGAGAACTAAAAAAAAATTTGGCGAATCAATCTTTCTCTAACAAAGACCAGTTATGGGAGTGCATACAAAAAACTTGGTATGAGATACCTAAAGAAACCTGTCAGACTTTAATCAGTAGTATGCCCAARHGAATAAATAAAGTAATCCAGAATAATGGTGGATATACTGGCTATTAACTGAGTAATGTTAAATATATGAACAACAAAACTGGTTTATCATAATTTGTTTTCGAAAATAATTGTCTTATTAATATTACCTATTTTTTGAGCAAGTTTATTATAGCTATGAAATGTTTTTGGATCTACATTTGTTTGTTTTGCTTTTTTTTAATGAAGTTTATTTAAATAAGCTTGTAAATATTTAAAAAATATAAATGCGTTTGCGTTTTTCTTAAAAATTTAAATAAAACTTTTTATTCATGAGCTTTACTTGAAAAAGTATTGTGTAACTATTATTTTGAGCAGGTGTGTACATATATACATAAATACATGCGTATATGAATATAACTACAAAGTTTTCTAAGTGCGTGTACATTTGTATGCTTCTGCGCCAATCCTGCAATCCTTGTTTGCATTTAAAAATGGTGCATATCATCAGGGGTGGCATAACAATTAATGTGACCTGTGGCACGTGACCTAACATGCCACCAATGGCAATGTTATATTTATGGTTTAAATAAATTTATATATATATGTCTATTAACATCCGTTTTAATTATGGAAAACATATTCATTTCATTTTTGAAAAAAAAACAAGAGAAAACGCGGCTTTGGTGTAGCCGATACCATACCAACAATTCGTTCGGATATTACACTATTGCCTTAGACAACAATCCACGTCAAATTTCACAAGCACTTGATTCCGATCTTTCAGTTTGTATGGCAACTAAATGCTATAGTGGCTCGATATCGGCGATTCCGACTAATGAGCAGCTTTTTTGAGGGAAAAGAATATGTACCATTTTTCATATTGATAACACAAAATTTGAGGAACTAGTTCACGCAGGCCGATGACAACGATATCAGTGGCCATAACAACCGCACCCTTAGCTATGCTGTCTCCAGGTTGGACAAAGAATCGAAGCAAATGGGTCTGGTAGTGAACGGGGCCAAGACGAAATATCTCTTGTCATCAAATAAACAGTCGTTGCAATTGCGACTTGGCTCTCACGTCACTGTTGACAGTCGTAACTTAGAAGTCGTAGAAAATTTCGCCTATCTTGGAAACAACAGTAACACCAACAACAACAACGTCAGCCACGAAATCTAAGGCTGAGTAACTTTTGCCCACAGGTGTTACTTCGGACTGTGTAGGCAATTGCGAAGTAAAATGCGCTCTCGTCGAACAAAGATCAAACTCTACAAGTCACTCATCAAAAAAAAGTGTCTAGATCTTAATGGAGAATATTTTGAAAAACAATAAAGCGTTTTTCGATGATTCAAATTTGTTTTTGTTCTCGAGTCTCGATATAGAAAACGCATATATTTTACAGCGCCTCCGACTTTTTCTTCTGCTTCTTCCTCTCTGGCAAACTTAATGTATCCTTTTCAGGGCATAAAAAATATTTGGAGTGCTGGAAACATGCGTAAACTGGAAAAACTTACCACGTTCAGTAGCAGCAATATAGTCGGAACTACTAAGTGCGCACTCTACTGACAAAAAAAAAATGATAAGCCTCTCTGCTTTTCAATTTTCGCCTTTCATTTACGATTTTCTGCTTTTATTTTCGATCCTAGTTAAGCTTAAAAGCACAAAAACTTTTGTTTATGCATTTAAATCGACCAAACTTTGAACGTTACAATTTCTGACGGAAATTGTGTGACTTCAATTTTAACGCAAACCAATTTAAAGGCATTTTTGACAGCTGACAAGCGGTCAACACTGCCTGCTTTGACATATTACCATAACGGTACAGAAAGTGGCAGCCACGCAAATGTCAAATGCATTTCTGCTATGCCGTTATGTCACACAGTATCCCATGTGTTTTAAAAATAACGCTAATTAATTGAATTAGCTTGAAATTGTGAAAAAAAGGAATATTCAAAAAATGTCTGCGCATTTTGACATTTCCCGCCTGCGGGTGTGAGTGACGTTTACGCCAACTTAAATCTCTAAAAAATAATGAAGCGCATGTCGCGACATACGCTATGCAAATAGATAATGACAACAAGCCGCTGGCTGACTCCGCCAACACCTTTGGTCTTCGTTGCCAGGCGAACTCTAAACTCTTTCAAGTCGCGCTAACAAGAGCCAGCTGCTTCCTGTTTCCTGTGCAAGCATGCGCACACGACTGCCTAACTAACGGTAACAGCTGTCAAACCACATTGGCTGTGAACGATAAAGCGCAACGAATTACATAATTTCCTTTAGGTGCTGCGATTTTATTTGTGGGAAAATGAAAATGACTGCGGCGAAAATGAGGTGGGGAAGCTGCTAAAGCGCGACAATCAGCCAAGCAAAATAAATTAAGGAAGAAATTGGCGCAGCAGCCATCAACAGCGTTGCATTTCGTGTGTGCGCGCATGCGTAGGTTTGCTTTGTTTTCGTTTGCGGCTGCGGAAGTCTGGCATACGCCAATGGCCAAGTGAAAGGAAAACAAATGCGATTTCTGTTGTGGGAATAGGAGACTGGGCAGACAGAAAAAGGTATCATATGTCTTCATAAACGTATTGAACCGCTATTTCGGGGCATATCGGTTCAAATTGTGAGTTAAAGAGAATTTACCGTTGTAAACTCTCGTATTGTCAGCTACAGTCGGTAAGTATTGTGAAGTTTCATGGTCTACTTGTGACATGCCTGAACTTTTTAAACTATTTTACATTTGTTTATACTCTTCCTCTGCTTCCCTGGTGGGGGCTGAGTCGAATACTTTGAAAGCTGGAGTGTTTTCATCCATTCGGACATCTCAATTGCCTATTCAGTCCTACATATGCCTCAAGCAGGTCCTGACGCCAAAAACATCCGCGAAGAAGGCGAAATCTCCCTCACCAGGATTGTGAAAAGTATCTTCGAGGTAAATTACAACAACGATGAAATTATTCGTAGTAAGAATTCTGTGATTTCAAAATACTACAACTTCGTTGGCTGAGGTCGAACAAGTCAAAAAACTTCACTTCCATGGCCAAATGCGCTAATATTAACTGGAAGTTTAAATCTGTCGAGTACTTTTAGCATTGAAATTTTGTCAGTAAATATGAAGGGATACAAGCAAGAATTGGGAATACCTCCCATATAATTTGTATGAATATAAAGCGTGTATAGTTATATTTAGTACTGTTGACTTTTTTGAGCTCTAATTTATTTTTCTCTTGAATTAAAAAAATAACAACAAATTTAGTGTACCTCCCCAATAATTTTAAAAAATTTATGAATTCGTATATATTCACACATATGTACATAGTATTTAATATACTTAATTTTTGGTACTTTCGTCCTTGGTTATTGATAAAGAAATATCTACGCAAATATTTCGCATTGGTCAAAAATAAATAATACTTCCAGTATTACTTTTCTTATTTTGATGAGCTTGCATATGTATGTAAATGTATAGCTTTTGTATTGAGCTGCGGAACTGTCGACGCATTTGATCTCTGCATTATTGTCTCCAGAAATTAAGATGTTTAGAAAAAAATTAGGCCCACCTCCAATATAAAAATATGTTAACTTAGGAGCAAATTTCTACAAATGTGAAGTTATCAACCTGAAATTCAAAATTGTCGACTATTTTTATCAAGGAAATACGCTCTCCAAAAATAACCGGGATTTGCACAAAATAAAGGAACCCGCCATACTAGTCAAATATTTGTTATGAGCTAAAGATCGAAACTGTCTGAACTGAAAATTAATATTGTCGACTATTTTTGTCACGGAAATATTCTCTCCGAAAATTAAAATGCTTAGGAAAGAATTATGCCTACCTCCTATACAAAAATACGTTATTTTATGAGCCAATTTATACAAATGTGAAGTTATCAACCTGAAATTCAAAATTGTCGACTTTTTTTATCACGGAAATATGCTCTCCAAAAATAACCGGGATTGGCATACAATAAAGGAAACTTTCCATACTATTTTACATATTCGCTATGAGTTATCGAGCGAAAATAAACATATGTCGAACTGAAATTCAATATTGTCGACTATTTTAGTCACGGTCTAAAAATTAAGATGCTTAAAAAAATTTGGACCACCTGCTATATAAAAATACGTTTATTTATGAGGAAATTTATACAAACGTGAAATTATCAACCTGAAATTTAATATTGTGGACTACTTTTATCACGGAAATATGCTCTCCAAAAATAACCGGGATTGACATTAAATAAAGGAAACCTTTCCTACTATTTTACCTATTTGTTATGAGCTAAGTAAACTATAACTATAAATAACTATAGAACTGATTTTTGGATAATTTGGATACCTTCAGGTTTGTCCAAATTTTAGAATACCTATTCTTATTATGTACATATATATTTTGGATTGAAATTCAGAACTGTCGAGGTTTTTGATCTCTGTAGTACTGTCTCCAAAAATGAAGTTAATTGAATAACAAATAAGCCTACCTTCCATATAACATTCGATATTTTTATGTTCTAATTTTTACAGTTATAAAGTTATCAACCTGAAATTCAGTATTGTCGACTATTTTCATTACTAAAATATTTTCTGCAAATATAAACAGTATTGTGTAAAAATAAAGCATACCTTTCATAGAAATTTTTATAATTTTGGGAGATTACAAGTTTATATGGGAATCTGTCGAGCTGATTTTTGGAACTGTCCAGACTTTTCGTTATTAGAGTGCTGATATACAAAATTAGTGTCTAAATAGTTCTAAGTTTTGAATACATGTCACATTTCAAGGCATTGCTTCGAACCTAACCTCAATTTGCATAATATAACTAAGCAGCCCTGCTACTGATTATGCATCTACTTCACGCTGATCTGTTACAACTTTGCGATTATCTCGTGTTAAGCATGATGCCGGTCTCAAGATAAGCTACACTAACCGTGAAATAAGCTGCAGTGTGGCAACGCTGGAAAAAACTGAAACAAGCAAGCAAAGACACAACATAACTGTCCACATGTACAACAGCAAGTAATTGCTGTGGGTGTGCGCGCAGCATTAGGTGTGATGGCGGGAAAAAGCTAAAAATTGGCAGCGCGGCTGCAAGCGTCAAAAATGGATGAAAGGAAATATTAAACAGAGTGTACATATATACATGTGAGTGTGTGTACGTGTGGGTGCATGCATGGCAAGCGCGCAGAAGTACGCACGGCGCGCCGCAACAAACATTTTTGGGTGCGCTGCGCCGCCTGTGACATTGTTGCAAACGAGCGACATTGCTGATGTGCCGTTAGAAGAGTGTAAAATCGGCAGATACAAAATAACCAACGTGAAGCGAGCCACAACAAGCCTTACAGCCAGAGCGATGATGTTATCCATTGCAAAAACAAGCACAGCAATTGCTGGGGCGCGCGGCAGCACTCGGTACTTTTTCGCAGTGGCGCTCTTGTTGTTGTTGATGAATGTATTCATGCGCAAAGTAAAGTGAAAGTTGTTTGAATGCGATTACCGTTGTCATTGTTGTACAGCGCACTTACCCAGCTATGTACATAAACATGCACACACAAATACAAATTTTTTCGCATTATCTTTACTCTCATTACTAATGCCATTGTTTTTGCCATTGTCTATTATTAAAGCATTTTTTCCTTTTATTATTTTTTTTTTTTTTGTTATTTCTACTTTATTTACTATTTTTCCTGCATTGTTGTTGTTATTACATTTCAGGTATGCGAACACATCGACATTCGCATTTGTTCAATTATAAATGGCAAACACTAACGCGGTAATTGCACCGGAAAATAGTCCGCTGACCGCCGGCATACTTTTTAAGCGCACTTTACCCCAACTTGCCGACAACATATTGCTGGCTAAAAATTATTGCATCAATTATGTACACTAAAATTTGTGACGCTCTTGATATGGAGCACTTAGGAGCGTGAGATTGTAAGCTTATTAGGGTGGTACTTAAATGTGGGAAACAAGTTTTCGACAACAAGCTTAATAAATTTAAATTAGAAAAAGATGATCAAATGATTGCAAGTATAAATTAAAAAAAAAAAAAAAATTAAATATTTGAACCCATCAGAGTTTCTATAATTGACAACAAAACTTATAGCTAAATACGCTATTGAGAGTATTAGATAGGAAAAGATTGTTAATTTCAGTTTTTACATTATTTTAGAACACTCTTAACGTTTAACATTGCCGTTTAACTTTTCCGTTTAACACATTTTAGTTTTTTTTTTTATTGAGTTGGTGACATTAAAAAATCATCAATTTAAATAATTAGAAAAAATTTTTTGAATCGCCCTACTGAAAAAACTAGTTATTATGAATTGAAACTTTTTCAAAACAATCTTAATGCTTAATTTTGTCGTTTAAGAAATTTAGCTTCGTTTCCTATTGAGTTGGTGACACTAGAAAACTATTAAGTTTAATTTCTAAATAATTTTTGGTGCCACCCTAATGTTTAAATTTGCAATTTAGCATATTATAATTTCTTTTCTTTTCAGTTGCTGACACTTGGAAAGTGTTCACTTTAATTAATAATTTTTTTGGTACCACCTTAATGTTTAAATTTGCCGTATGACAGATTTTAGTTTCGCTTCCTACTGAATTGATGACACTAGCAAATTATTAATTTAAATTTGTAAGATTTTTTTGGAACCTCAATTATGAAAAAAAAAATTGTTTGGCTTAAATTTATCATTGGACATATTTTGATTTCATTTCTTATTGCGTTCTTGTCCCTAAAAAATTATTAACTTTCATTTAAAAAATGTTTGTACCACCCTTACGTTTAAATTTGCCGTTTAACATATTTTTATTTCTTTCCTATTGATTTCGTGATACTAAAAAACTATTAATTTAAATGAACAAATTCATTACTAAGAGTTATTAATTTTTTAGAACAACCCTAATATTAAATTTTACCATTTACAATATTTTAGTTTCTTTTCTCTTAGAGTTGGTTACACTAGAAAATTATTTATTTAGCTTTAATTTGAAAAATAAAAAAAATTGTACCACCCTAATATCTAAATTTGCCGTTTAATATTATATTAATATTAATATCTAAATTGAAAATTTTTCACTTTAATTTTTTATGAAATTTTTTTGAAAATTATTAATTTTACAATTCAGAAATTTTAATAACCACCCTAATTTCTGAAATTGTCATAAATTGTCACTTTAGTATTTTATTGAGAGTATGAGCTGCAAAAGATATTCATTATTTATTTTCTTTTGCTGCATTTATTAAACATTTTATAACCACCCTAATGATTGTAAATTTGCAGTTTATCGCAGTTATTGTAATTGTAAATCGATTTACAATTTTTTAGGCCACAAATTATAAAATTGAATGTGTTTTACACAAAAGCGCATTGGTTCAACTGCTAAATTATTACATTAACGGTAATTGCGGTTAATGCAATTAGCTACGTAGGGTATACTATATTATATGTATTATCATTAAATTTACTAAATAAATACATTTAACTAATTTGTAGTTAATTTCAAAACAACAATAAAATGCAAGCATAGAACCTTTTTGCAACAAAATCTTAGTATAGCTTTAGGCGCAGCAATCAAAGCAACCCATCGCCTAATTTTGTCCATACACGGTTCAATTTGACACTCCGGGAACTCAGCCTACATAAAAGCAAAGGTTTCAATTTTACCCATTTACTAGTGATAAATCTATTTCAATATCTTTAGAGCAATTTGAGAAAAATACATGGGGTACGTTTCATCGAGTGGACAGGTGCCCCACCAATTTTATGGTCATAAATAAATCTCGTATATATATATGTATATCAGTTGACAAATTTGTTAGAGCGTTCACCTTAAGAAGACGCAGTACCCGCCGGGGGAAGCAGAGGAAGACCTCCACTCCGTTGGAAGGACCAAGTGGAGAAGGACTTGGCTTCACTTGGAATATCTAATTGGCGCCACGTAGCGAAAAGAAGAAAAGACTGGCGCGCTGTTGTTAACTCGGCAATAATCGCGTAAGAGGTGTCTACGCCAATCAAGAAGAAGAAGAAGTTCACCTTAAGTTTACTCCATGTGGGTGGAATTCTTATATAATTTGTAAAATCTGATACTTACTCTTGTATTAAAGAATTGAAGTCTCTTTTGTAATAGTAATAATCCTTTGCACTCCGCTGTCCTCTCTCGACGTTCCCGGCCCCTTTCGGAACCACTTGAAAAGAGCGATAAGAGGAGTTTGTAGAAGAAAGGATGGTATACGAACATAGCACGCTCTGTATGTTGTGACTTATATTTATAAATAAAGAAGTGTAAATTTGGAGAAAAAGATTTTCAAAGTCGAGTTCAATCTGGTTGGAACCTTTGAGCAGTACACACAGATCTAACGAGTGAAAAAAACCAGAAAAGTGATGCTTTTTTAGTGAAAGAATTGTTTCTCTTAACTAATTCATACCAGTCCAATATCATTATATTATGTTACTTAATTCTGAAAATACAATCAATGTTTGTTTCTGCTGTAAGGTGGTGCTGAGTAGCTGCTAGGCAACGTCCAATATCGTGCGGAATGCAAAGAGTTGAAGTGTTAATGAGACAGATACTATAATTATTGAAACGATCTCGTAACCGAAGGTTTCAAAGAGGTTGTTCACAAATATCAAACTATTTTCTGGAACCAGGCGAGCGCAAACACACAGATATAGAAAGACGGTTATTCATAAAGTTCGTAAAACTTTTCTCCACTTAATAGGGTCGTCATGCTTTACTGATTTTCACGATAGAACAATTTGGTTCGTCATAGGTGCGATATATGGTTGAAGAACACGAAATCCGATTCACTAATTACTAGATCTCGAAGAAAAATATGGTTTTCGAGCTGCCAAAACTAGAGTGATGATATCCTCGTCAAACGATTTGAACGCAATAATGTCATATAATGATTAGATTGTTCGAACTTTAGGGTATATGACTTTAGGTGTCATATGAAATTTGCTTAGGATAGTTCGTAGATTGATACTCATATACTTAAGCTATTGTAGAAGTACTGAAAACTTACTCGAAATAAGACTAGCTTCCACATTTTGCATGCAATTTCAATTTTTTTACGAAGCTTCGTGGAAATAGTAAAGCTCAATGATAAAATGGCTGCCAAGAGAGCAAAGCTAGGGCGTAGGCCCTTAAATTAATAGTTGAATTTCTAACATTGAACAGTTAACATAAGTTAAGTCCAATATATATTACATTCGATAAATATATTTCTGGTATTTTAAATAAAAACTCATCAAATTATTTGAACCAAGCCCAACTTTTTCTTTGCCAGCAACTGATAGTTCTCAACAAAAAATGAGAAAATACCGTAAATTACAACAATTTTATTATACAACAATCACAAGAAAATAACAAAGCTATAAAAATATAATTGTTGGCTATAAAAAAATACAACAACAATAAATACAATGACAAACATGACTTCAAATCAAACTTCAAATGGCGAAGATAAACGAACGAAGCAAAAACAAAAAAAATTGGCAAAAGTAAAAACGAGAAAATTGCGTAACATTTACCCACTGACGCCAAAAGACATAAAAGCATTACAACATCAACAACAAACAATATGAAAATAGCAAAGCAACAACAACAAGCGCATTAAGCAATAGTAAAAGCCAATCAACACCAGCCAGGAAACCTAGAAAAGTGACAAGCAGCAGCAGCAAAAACAACTATTGCAAACAAAAAAAAAAAACGCACAACGTAAACGCTGACAAAGAAAAATACACACAACAACAACAAAAATAAAATATAAAACACGTTGGATGCAGAAGAAGACGTAGACGACGAAGTCAAACCGCATGCCAAACCAACAACAACAACAAATTGCAGGCAAGCAATTGCAATCAAACGGCAAAGCATTGCAAACAGCCAACAATAACAGCAAATACACGGTAAAAATGTGTGCAACATTACGTGGAAGAATGCAATGTTGTTTGCGGCAACAGTTGTTGTTGTCCGTTATTTATTGTTATTTTTGTTGTTGCGCTTTTGCACTGTCTATGCGCGATTGAAAGGAAAATTGTAACTTGCCAGACAACAATAACAACAAACACATACCGTTATATTACATATATATAATATATATTTGCAGATATATCAGTATATATTTATAATAAATCACCAAAAAAAAAAAAAAAAAAAA
>NW_017537045.1:347589-349608 GCF_001853355.1 Bactrocera latifrons | reverse complement strand
CCGTGGGAGAGACACGAGGTGGGAGTAGGTTAGGTGTAGCGGATTAAAGTCCCGCACTCCGGCTTTCGACGCTTCCTCCTACTATACAAACAAAAAAAAAAAAAAAAAAAAAAAAAAAAAAAAAAAAAAAAAAAAAAAAAAAAAAAAAAAAAAAAAAAAAAAAAAAAAAAAAATATGTACAACAAAAACACTAACAAAACAAGCATTTAAAAAGCAATAAATTAATTTTATATCTTTCACCCAAATTCGTGGCATCGTGACAACGCAACAATTGCAACAATTACACCCGCAAGCAACAATGGCGTTGGGAAAGAAAGGCACAAGCCATACAAAAGCATTCACACACACACACACACAAACAAACACACGAACGTTGTTATCGGTGTGGCAGTTGGGTAAATGTCAAAAGTAAAGTTCAATAACCGCACTTTTATTGGAAGTAAGTAATATTATTGCACGCTTGCACTCTCGATTGGGCTGCTTGCACAGCTGCTGGCCACACTACACACACACACACACACACATGTGTGCCATGATGACACACACGCACACCAATGAGTCGTAATTATGCGCCATAAAAAGGCTTTCTTCATTGTGCCGAGCCGTTGAAGTGCGTGAATAAATATTTATAAATTCGACAATTGGATGAGCTTTTATGTGTAGCGTGTTGCTTTTGTTGCTTTTATTGTTGTTGTTTTTTGGGTTTTTAACTGGAGTGATAAAAATGTGTAGTTGGGCGTATGGGAGGGCAGATAAAGTGAGCTAGTTACTCACATTAGTTTTAGTTTGAAATTAATTTTGGTAATACTTTTAATTAAAAAAATTATAAATTAGATAAAGTCCTAATTATTAATTTTAATTTAGCTAAGTAAGATATTTTTTTAGTAATTTATTTTGTTTAGTAATTTTTTTTTAGTATTTTATTTCTTAAATTTCAATTTGTAGTTAGAAATTAATTTTTAATTACAATTAATTAAAAAAAAATCATAAATTATTCAAAAGTCATAATTATTAATTTTACTTTAGCTAAGTAGTTTATTATTTTTTTTTAGGATTTTATTTCTAAAATTTCAATTTGTAGTTACAAATTAATTTTTAATAACAATTAATTAAAAACATCATAAATTATTCNAATAACAATTAATTAAAAACATCATAAATTATTCCTGTCTCTTATACACATCTAGATGTGTATAAGAGACAGGTTAGTTAATTTTATTTTTGTTAATCATAACAATATTAATTTAGATTAAATGTAATTTTTTTGAAATTTATATATTCTTTTTGTAGTTTTGCCTATTTTAGTTTTACAATTTAATGATTATAAAATATATTTGCTGCTAATTGTATTTTTTTTTATTGATAATTTTAATTTTAGTTAGGAGTTAAATTTGTTTTTAATTTTGTATAGTTTAACTTATATTTACAATTATTTTAATTTTTATGATAATTATTAATACTTTAATTCATACTTTTTTTAATTTTAATTTGAATTTTATTTTGAGTTATGAGTTTAATTTGTACTTAATATTTTATAGTTTTACTTGAACTTATAAGAATTTGAAATATTTTTTATTTTTAATTTGAGGCATGACTTTAATTTGCATTATTTTTTCGAGCTTAATATAGAGCTAACTTCATTAAAATTAGTTTGTAATTAAAAGAAAATTAATAAAAAAATTAATTTTTAAAATTATTTTTTAATTTAATTTCAGTTTAATTTTGTACAGTTTTACTTACACTTCTATATCAAATATTTAAATAAATATTTCCTAACTTAATTTTATTTTTAAATTTAATGATATTAAATTATTTTAATTTAATGTTGATTTAATTAAGTTATAAGTTTAACTAAAACTTAATCTGTTATAGTTTAAATTATTTTTTATTTTCTAATTTTATTTGAAAGTTAACTTTGTAAAATGCATTTTAATTTTTTTTTTAAGTTTGTATTGTAGATGTGTATAAGAGACAGGCTTGCACAGAGCTGCTGGCCACACTACACACACACACACACAC
>NW_017537045.1:332300-347315 GCF_001853355.1 Bactrocera latifrons | reverse complement strand
TAAATATTATTTTTTATTATCTGCATAATTTCAGTTTTTTTTTTAACTTTTTTGTAATAAAAATTTTAATTTAAAAAAAATATTTTTAATTTGCTTTTTTATGCACAATTTTTGTTACTTTTCTCGATTTCCTCACACTATACCACATAAAACATTATTTCCGTTTCCTCCTCTCCCGAAAGCTATGTGCTCCGACATTTCGCGGTAGCGCAAAGCAAATTGCGCTAAAAGCTTGTCAATGCTCACAATAATACATAAATAATAAATAGAAAGCGCCCTCCATGCGCCACCCTGTCCGAACTACCTACCAGCCTTACGTTGTTGTAATGGTTGTTTACGGCAATTGAAATGTCAAAGAGGCCACAACATTAACAGCCGCATTCAATGGCTGTGCGTCTGTCCGGCGGCGCAACAAAAGGTGAAAGTGATATTTATCGATGAAATCACAACAGAAAAGGCATTAAAGACGGCGAAACCTTCTTCATTGCCAACTGGCACATAAACCCATGCATTTATTTGTTTGTTTGCATGTATGTTTGTGTGAGTGTGTGTGACAAGTGCTATGGGTTTGTGGTACAAAAATATTTACACTTTATTTTAATCACTTCATTTGTTTAAACAATTACCGCGTGCTCAATATGCAAGACACATCACATTCACATAACAAAGGTAGCAAAAATAACATTAAAAAAAACAAGTGGCAACGCTTAACAGGTAATATTTGTGCACTCACACACTCATATACAAATAGATTTTCGCCATAAAATTTCTGTTAAGTTCAATGTGAACCTTATGTAAACTTAACAACATTTGGCCGAAACCGTAGTGCGCGCCTTGTGTTTGTTGCTTTTGTTGTACAAAGTAATTTAATGTCAACAAAAGGTGTATAATAATATGAAAGAGCCATAACAATACAAATGGAGATGACGTGAATGCACGAATCGTGACAAAACTGCTTGTAGCCTGCACAGCTGAGGGAAGGCTGGAGGTAAAGAGGGGTGTTACAAGTTTGAGGAGTGTTAGAGTAGCTGTGAGATACTTGTAGGCCAAAGAGGGTGTAGAAGATGTACTTATGAGCATTTAAAGGTTGTTTACTATTCCAATTCCCTGGAAGGCTGGCCTGATATAAAGATGAACCTAAGGTCTCCAATTATAATAAGGATCGTTTCCAGAATCTCAAAACCTGAATCTTCATATATTTTTTCTCTATTCGACCTGAAAATCTAAGGCTAAAAAAAAATGTGGTTCGGTAAGTGCCTTAAACTCTCAACTGGGAATAAATAATATTGTGATTTTTGTAAGATTTTGACTAACCTTGAGCTCATTAACCGTGTGTTTGAGAGCGGTTACCTCAATATCGATCATAAGAGATCCAGTGAACTCTATGCTCTCGGGAAGAGCATCGAATGCCGAAGTGCGGGCCTTTAATCCGCTAAACCTAACCTACATACTCCCATCTCACGTCTTTTCCACGGCACCACTGGACAAATTATTACTTGATGTAAGGATTTGACGGGTTTCCAACAGGCAATTGAACTAACGACGGTGCTGCTGAAGTTGTATGAAAACTGACTAGCTGGGATCATCTTAACATTCCCTTCTTGATTGTCCCGAATTGGAGAGATCAAGGCTTAAACACTTGGGAGATCATACTTTCAGATGTCGCACCGAGCTGTTGTAACTAGAAATTAAACGAATAAGTAAATTTGTATTGACCACAGGGCGTTTTGCTTCTATGGCTTCACAAAATACTGAATATGTTAGTCCAAGTACGATTTCTGAATCAGCTATCGAATCTAACTTAACCTAAGGATTCGAAATAAAACTCGACTAATCAGGTAATGGCTTCCGATAGAATATCCTAGCCAGAAAATCTGGTATGCTCTTGTAAATCCAACTCAATTTATATATCTCAAATTCAACAGCGACTTAATTGAACGAGTCCCTTTGACGTTAGAAGTAAATTATTTAATAGGAAAAGTGGCCCAAAATCTCACTTATTGATTATGGTAACTATCCAACACTTGGGTTCGCTCCAAATCTAAATCCAAGACCAAAAACC
The DNA here is from genome assembly GCF_001853355.1 of Bactrocera latifrons. NCBI lineage: Eukaryota > Metazoa > Arthropoda > Insecta > Diptera > Tephritidae > Bactrocera > Bactrocera latifrons. The sequence continues at coordinate 345,253 of NW_017537045.1, read as the reverse complement.
ATTCTCACAATAAGACTGCCCCTCGAGAAAAAAAATCGAGCATAATTCAGCCAGGAAAAGGCTATACTGTATTATTGTCGATAACACCGAAGTAATTTTGGAAGAGAACACCATATGGCTAAGTTTAGAAAAATATATTGCTATTTAACTTGCTGCGGATAAAGCCGTAGCGATCGTTATGTTAGCAACTGCTAAACAAGACTTCTTGTAAGCCTCTTTGTCAGTTAACGCAAGATTTCACAGAAGCGAGTGTCACAGAGTAAACGAGCACAAGTGAAAATTCTAGGGCTCCTTACTTTAACTTTTAATGATATTAAGTCCGCTATGGTTAGGGCTTCTTACTCAAATTTTAAATGCTCAAAATACAACTTCCTGCAATTGGACGCCGCTATATGTCTTCAAATTATCCAGGCGCTGACAAAGTACAACAGTTTCCATCCGCCTAAGTCTTAACAAAGTTCAAAGCAGCAAAGCGCAAACCACCTTCACTTTCGGTAACCCCATTGCGCACTTCCTTAATGCACTCAACCTACGCAAAATACGTAGCGCGCGTTACAAAAAATAATGCACAACAGAGCTGACCATTAAGTCAAACTGGGTTAATTGCCATTGAACGGGTGGCATTTTGTGACCCTGCAAATGAACTAGGTATTACCAAACGAACTTCTTCCTTACGACCACACAGGCATAATGCAACGACGAGCGTTATTCGCGTCTTTCTACCCCGCGCATTAGCAACTGCTTCGCAAAGACCCAACGAGCTCGTAGGACGTGAATAATACATAAATCAGTTAACGCCAAGACGTTCAGTCTCTCCCATTGGTACGGCTTGCTCTTCCTTTTTTGTGTCATTTATTGCACTGTTTTTTTTTTTTTTTTTGTTTTGCGCTTCGTGCTTTGTTTGCCTTTGCTGCACTTCGCACTCGAACATTTGGCGCCGACACGATTTTGTGCGCAAGTTTGAAAGTGAAAACGATGGCATTAGGATGATAAAAAGCGCATGACGAGCACATGAGAGGGGGCAGAGCCATGACCAGTTGGGCGATGTAGGCAAAACAAGTTGCTCGTGAATGAGCGTTGGCTGACTGAAAGACATACAAATGTTTGTGTTTGGCGGTAGTGAATGGCCATGCGATGTGATCAAGTCGCGACTCCGTTGTGCGGTAGGAAATGGGCTCGATCGTCGGGTGGCAGACGGCAGCTGCGCGGCTCCCTACTTTAGACGCTTGTCGGCGCTTTAGCGGACGTCATCACTGCAAACACTTCAAAGGGCACTATGCTCCACCTTTCACCGTTTCCTCCGACATGCAGCGCAGCCGACGCCAGCTGCAGAATCACTAGAGTTATTGCCATTTCAAGTTGATTATGTCATACAAGGAAGCGAATGCGCTTTGCACGAACGAAGCGTTGCATGGCCGCGGAAAATGTGGCCGTTGGGCGACGGCAGGGAAAATAGCTTGAAAAGCGTTAGCGTGTTGTAGGAAAGAAAACAACAAAAACAAATGAAAAGAAAACCTGTATGCGCGCCACCACCAGCTGTGTTACTACTGCCATCGTTTACTTTTTTGGTTTTTCTTCCCTTTTTCGGTGTCGATTGCACTCGTCGTCATCAGCGGGTAAAATTTGCAATTTGAACGCGAATTTCGATTGTGCAACGGTAAATTGATGAGTTGCAAACGTAACGAATTTTCATGCTGTATGTTGTTGCTTTTGGTTTTTGGTTTTAGCTTGTGGCTGGCGTAGGCTGTGAGCCGCCCATTAATGTAAATAGCTTGCGATATGCCAGCTGAAAATATTTTTTTTTGTGATTGGCAGCTATCAAAATTTCAATTAAAATTTTAATGAAGATTTATCCAAAATATGGGTAAAAAAGAATGCATTTTGTAACTAACAATATTCGGTGTTAAAAAATACTTTCGCTTACGCGCGAGCTTAAAGTAGACTTCAGTGGTGGGTGGCAGTGCTTGTATTGATATTTCAAGAAAATAGACTAAACTACTAAACTCACAGTTGATGGTCCATAAAGGAGAGGTTTGAACCATTTTAGAAAGTTCAGAAAATCAAATTCTGGAAGACAAGCGAAAGCTAGTAAGAGATATGATAGACTGGAGGAGGTATCGATAGTGAGGACACAGGATCTGTTAAAATACGCGTTAAGCGCAAACATCCTAAAGGATGTCTAGTTCTCATGGATCTGGGATCGCATAGAAGCAAAACTGGGCTATGTGTGGCTTATTGGCCTATCAGTTTAACCTAAACTAATCTAATATATAGAACAAGACAAAGCACGTAGAAGGTTAAATCCTTCTAGGGTTAGATACTCGAAAAATCCCGTTATTGTAAAACTAGCCAAGGATATTCGCAAAAATTAAATGCTTGTGTTGCCACCCAAATTAAAAGTTTAAATCAATAATTTAATTTTTAAACTAAAACTTTCAAATTTAGCTAAAACTTGAATTTTTTTTTACAAAAGTGTAAAAATTTTTTGTAGAAATTTTGTGTATAGGGTTGCCGTATATCAGCACAAATAAAAAAGGTTTTTAAAATATTGATAATATACAACAGAGAAGTAATTTTACAAAAATGTTACGTAAGGAGTGAACTTTTGATAAAAGCATACATATGCCTACAACTAGCGTTGCCACCTAACCAAAAAATATATATAAACTGTCAATAAAATAATTTAAACATTAATGAAATAGTAAAATAAAAAAGGATTTGGTTACAAAAAAATTTTGGGTACAAATACAGTAATAATTTTGAATAGTGCTGCCACTTAACAAAAGTTATTCTTATTATTTCAGACGAAAAATATTATTTTGAAATGTAGTGCAGTTTTGCTAATAAAATTTAGCTCACATAACAATTTTTATTATTAGATGTACATACATACATACATACATATATACATATATATGTATATGTAAGCCTAAATAGCGTTGCCACCCAACCAAAAGTATAAAAAGTAGTACTTATGAAATTTAGTGTATAATATTACATGAAATATATTTTGATACAACAAAGTGCAGAAACATTTTTTAAATAGTGTTGCCACTTGATAAAAATTTTATTTTTTCACACATTAACTATGCTTATGACATTTAATGTAATTTTGCTAATAAACCCAAGATCATTTAATACGTTATTGTATATAGTACAGTACAGTACAGTATACTATCGGGCAACAGGGCTTCCACTTAAAATAAAATATTTTTTGTCTGCATAATTAATTTTATAGTACTATAAGTATTTATGTAAGTGTTGTTGCGAAATTGAAATACAAAAAGTATTTTCTTATAAAAAAATTTCGAACTATTTTTTACAGGGTTGCCAACAACAAAATAATTTCGTTGAAAATGTGTAATTAAAAAATTAAAGTTGGTAACTGCGGTAAAACTAGGGACGTGTTTAGAAGCATGGAACTAAAAAAATATGTGGTTGCCACCTTTTTGTAAAAATATTTTGTAAGTTAAGTAAATAGCTGTTTTAGCTTGAAGATTTGAGTTTAAAAAAGTCATCCAATTAACGACGTATTTAAAAACAGGAAACAAAAAACTTGTACGGTTACCACCTTTTTATAAAAATATTATTTCAATTACAAAAATAACTGTTATAGCTTTAAGAGTTTAGGTTAAAAAGTGTCATTAAATTAGAGACATGCTTAAAGAATTTAACAAAGAAAAAATTAAAGGGTTGCCATCCTTTTATAAAAAATGTATTTCAATTAAAAAAATACCTGTTATAGTTTGAAGTTTTGCATTTAAAAAGGACGGATGAAGCAAAAAACAAAGTGAAATAGAGTTGCCACCTTTTTGTTAAATAAAAATATTACAATTAAAGCAAGCATTGTTAAAACTTAAATATATAGGTTTAAAAGGTATACATTCTGAACACATTTTTTTTCATTTCCTGTATCAAACCAAAAACAACACACAGACATCTGCTTTCTACTTGCAAAGCAAAATGTACACTTTGACCGCGCGCATACACAGAAAAGGTCAATGGATAAGGTCTTCTACGTAATGACAGCCAAATACTTTGCTGGAAAATGGCGAAAAATCTGCCGAAATAACTGTAAGTCAACGCCAAATCGTTACGTAATACGAACTGCATGAACAACAACAAAATAAATAAAAATAAATCGCAGGAAAGCGAAGCAAAACAGCAGGATTGTACAAGTTGAGGCCTGTTTTTGTTGTTGTAAAAGGAGCTTTCTGCTTGTGTTTGTTGTTTTGAGGCAGCCAAGCTGTTGATTAAATCAAATGAATGCGCGCAGTTGAAGTGCAAGCGTGAAGGCGCAACGGCACGGGCAGCGTCATAAATCTAACAACAACAACAACACGCAATTTTTTTATATTAAAATTTTTTTGCCGCATATTTATGCCACATTTACAGCTGCCATGATCGCCAACACGTAATCGCCGCATTTGGTAGAACGAGTTTTCCACACATATTTTCCAGACTTTTCCGCAACGATTATAAAACCAGAAAAACCAACAACAACAACAACAACAGCTGCAGAAACGAGTTAAAATTAAAGCGAAACCATGGCTGGCGGCTGGCTGCTCCAACACGTAATGTCGAACACAAAAAACGAAAACAACAACAAAACGCCAAAGTGAAAGACCGCGCAAGTTGCAGTTGCATGCCACATGTTGAATGCATGAGAAGGCAATAAAATCAAAAGCAAAGCGTTGCAAGACACAATTGAAAGTAGGAAAAATAGAAAATGGGTAGCTTGGTTGCTGGGTCGAGTGGCTGTCCGACTAACGGTGTCCGCCTGCTTGCCTTGCTGCTTGCACGCTTGCGTTGTTGCTGGCCGTACAAGATCAGAAAACAAGAAAATTGCAACATGGAAAAGTCGCCGCTTACATAACAGCGCATAGCACAGATACAATGTGGGTCTCAATGTTGTTGCCACAAGGCACATTAGCAACTAAATGCGGCTAATAAAGTTGTACGGGCAAAATGTTGTTGCTGTTGTTGTATGGTGAACGTGGTATAGGAATATGAGTATGTTCTGTTTTGCTGTTGTTGTTGTATGGAGACTTTGCTGTTATATTGCGACTTTGTTGTTGTATTTTTGAATTTGTTGTGTGTTTTTTTTAATCTCAGCTTTATTGTTGTTATTCCAGCTTTGCTGTTCAGCGTTGTTGTTGTATTCGACTTTTTTATTGTATTCTGACTTTGTTGTTAAGAGTATATATAGTTGTATTGTGATTTTGGTGCTATAACATTGTTTTTTCTTCAGTTGTTGTAGTAATGAAACTTTGTTATTGCATTTTCGCCTTTGTTGTTATATTTAGGATTGGCTGTTGCCGTAGTGCAATTTTTGTTTGTTGTTGTTGTAAAATAACTTTTTTGTTGTATTTTCACTTTAGTTGTTGCATTTTTAAATTTGTTGTTGCAGTTTTGAACTTGTTGTTGTTGTATTTTTTAATTTTTTGTTGCATTTTTCAACTTTTCAACATTTTTGGACTTGTTGTTGCATATTCGCCTGAGTTGTTTTATTCTTCAATTGGTTGTTGTTGTTTTTCGACTTTGTCGATGTAATACATACGTATATGGTTGTTGTTGTTGTAAACTTACTTTTTTGTTGCATTTTCACTTTCGTTGTTGCATTTTTTAATTTTTTGTTCCATTTTTTAACTTATTGTTGCATATTCGCCTTAGTTGTTGCATTTTTTAATCTGTTGTTGTTGTATTTTTTAATTTTTTGCTGCGTTTTTGGACTTGTTGTTGCATATTCGCCTGAGTTGTTGTATTCTTCAATTGGTTGTTGTTGTTTTTCGACTTTGCCGTTGTAATATATGGTTGCCGTTGTTGTATAGCATGCAACGTTGGCCAAATGAAAGTGAACAATGCGCTACAAGCGCGAAAAACGCGACAGCCCAGTGTTAGCGGCATGTGTTGCAAGCCGCTAGTCATGTGGCAGCGCGTATAATAAAGTTGTACACACACTTATGTAGGCGAGTGTTTGATTACAGGCTGCCAACAGCCAATGCTAGTTAGATGCGTTACAAGTTGCGCTGATTACTTAATCGCCAGCGGCAAGGCAAGCGCAGCGCGCGGTGGTATGCAACGAAAGGCAAAAGAAATTATATGCGAAATATTGCACAGTTATTTCGCACATTGCAATGCATTTGCATTTTCATTTTCACTTTATTAGGTTACAGTGTGCTGCAATTGTTGCATGATCATGCGGTTTCTGGCTTTGACGTTGGCCGCCCGATGCGCCGCCACTATTGCAATAGCGCATGTTTGCCATTCGGTTGCCTGTGCCAACACAACACTCACAAACTCCACTTTCTTTGCCGCTCACACCCGACCAGCTGTGGCAATCGTATGTCGCGCGTTATAGCCGATTCTACTTCTTCGGCGCAATTGTGCGCACATAATTTTCGCTTCGACTTGGAATAAAGCTTTTCTTTGTTGCTTCGGCCAATCACTGTTGAGTTGCACTTATATTTGCAGATTTTTTTCATATGATTTTTATTTACAGTTACGATTGCAAACGGCGCTGTTGGCGGTGTTATGCAACTTTCTGCATTAAACTCTAATAAATATTGCGACTACACTTGGTGTGGTGTGGTATTAGATAAGCCGATACTTTTTCTATGCGGCTTAGACTGGTGCACTTATGTGTAGACTCGTTTGCAATTAAACGAATGTGGCGAGTTAAGATAAGCAGATCGCGTCAGAGATTTATGATATACGCAAAGGAAAATACAAGAAAACGATAGTGAAGGTAGCAAACAGGAATTTATTGGCAACTAGGAGCCGTAAGAAGCTCGTAACTGTGGCAAGATGATTTAGTGTCGTTATTAGGTCCGAGAAACTGTCAACCGAAGAAGGCGCTTTTAACAAAAATTAAATTTCAAATAAAAGTCAAAACTGGGGAAAACGCCTTTAAAAGTGAATGCGTATCTTTTAGCCGACTTTTGAACCTTTTTGTTTTCATATAAAATAAGATAGAGCTCTAAGAAGCTCAGAACTAGGGAACGCACCATCCAGCAGATCTTTTGGACCCTTTATGTTGTTGCGTTATTAGGTCAAAAAACCCCGAACTGAGGTAGGGACTTTAAAATAGATATATCTATAACCTTTCATTTCGATATAAGGAAATTTCGAGTTCTAAAAACTCATAACTAGGGATAGTGCTTTAAAACGTGAGATCCAAGTCAGTATGAGTTTCTTTGATCTCGAGCCTTATATAGTAACTGCTTTAAAAAAGGATAGTCCAAACCATTTAGCCGACCTAGGGATAGTGCTTTAAAAAGTGAAGTCCAAGTCAGTATGAGTTTCTTTGATCTCGAGCCTTATATCGTAACTAGAGTAACTTCCTTTAAAAAAGGATAGTCCAAACCACTTAGCCGACCTTTTGTACACCTTTTCGTTGTGAAATAAAGTATTTTAAAAATGGAGGTCTAAACTTAAATGGACCTACTTTAGATCAATAACTGAGGATGGAGTTTTAAAAATGTAGGTTTTAACTTACTTACTAACTAAGACCTAATTTAGATTCTTTATTCTGTACCAGAAATTGGAATGGGCGCTTTAAAAATAATAATATTGATATAAAATATTTTTGAAGGTGTAAAAACGCGAAAAGGCTTTTGGATTATAAGACAATTCAGATATCCATAAATTCGAAACTGCAAAAGGAACTTTAAAACTGGAAAAACAAACTCACTCTGAAATATTTTAAACCTTCTCGATACTCGAGACTCAAGACTTTTTAGCCGAACTGCCCTCGTCCCTTTGAGTTATAAGACAATTTTAATCTTCATAAAATCGAACCCGGAGAAAAAACTATCTAGATGCAAGCTAGGGATGGCGTATTTTAAATTAACGTTGAAGCCCTTAATTTGATCTATTTTAGAACCTATCGTTACAATTTCTTGGTTGTGATCTGTTCTACGTCCTTTTCGACTAAAAAAATTTTAGGCTCAGAGTTGAAAAATGTTATTATGTTGAACGACCCCAGGAGCTCATCTGGGAGCGAACTTTTACGGTTACTCTATCCTATAGAGGAAGCTACATGTGTAACCTTTAGAAATTTTCTTCCATTTGTCGTGAGAACAATTCCAACCTTCAAACTAAACTTTGGAATGGCCAAAAAGTCCATCAGCGCACAAAAGGATACGTTCGTCTAATTTACTGTAGAGACTTGAACTTAATGAATAAGGCACAAAATTTAAGTGTTCTAAAAATAATACTACACATTAAGATAGTGAGAATATGTAACTTGTGATCTTTTAATACATTCCCCAGTATTAAAAAATTTCGAAATTATAAAACTCTTTATTTTTCTATCAGAAATGAATGAGGCCCGTGATCGCTGTAACCAAAAAACGTTAACCGCTCAAAATACTTGACTGTCTGGTTACAGTTGAATGTAGCACAAAATGCTAGGTTCCCTTCGATAAAGAGAATAGGGAAAGACAACCGAAATTGGCACAAAATTTACGAAAGTCTCTCAAGGACCGTAATAAGTACCTTGTGGCAGTCTTGGACAGCAAAGTCCACGTGGAAGAAAGAGGGAGAAATGCTAGCAAAGATTATATGCGTGCCACCCATAGAAAAAATGGCGGGACGACTACTGGCATAACATATAGAACCTTTGGGCATAGCTCGGTGGTAAACATAGAAAAATATGGCTGACGAAAAGGCAGGTTAGCTGTGTGCAACAAACATCCATACGAATGTATCGAGAATGGACGGTGGTGTTGACGTTGGTACGGCAATATAATGTCTAGAGTTAGGTATAAGACAACCGTTTAAGTTGCCGGAACAATGCATTATTTTTCAAGCTGAGGTCTTTGCTATTGCGAAAGCCGCGTGCTGGCCTCTAATGCACCTGCAGGCAATTTCAGAGTCAACATCTACATAGACAGTGAAGCAGCAATCAAAGCCGTAGCAACGTATCGCATATCTTGGGAAGAAGAGCAGTAGTGGAAAATGTTGCCAGAAGTAAGCAAATTCACTTCTACTGGGTGATAAACCAAAAAGGCATAAAAGGCATCAAAGGCAATGAAGTAGTGGACGAGATTGCCAAGAATGATGTACGGGTAACAACTAAAAACGTGATCAATATTGTTAAAAGCCATGCATTGTCTATACGACGATCGAAACTGAGGCCGCAGAGTCTGTTAAAATTCACCTTAAGCGCAGTTAAAGTAAAGGATGACTACTCCCCTTGGACCAAGCAAATGAACTCAATTTGGTATCGCAAAGGACCAAAACTAGTCTTATCCAGGCAACTGATTGCGCTGAGCTTCTTGTTTTTCAAGATTTTGTGGGTTATATCAACGAATGATCTTGATATCTATTGTATTTAAATGTGATTTTTCTTTCTGAGTTTATATGTTTAGACTTGCGGGAAAACAGGCGAAATTGACCAAAACTTTGTTTGCTTTTGAAAAGAATCCAGGAAAAGAAATAAAGTGTGATTTTCCGCGAGGAGAAGTTTTAACAAGGACCAGATTACAAAGAACTTCTTAAAGTCCATTCTGTACTTCCAGAAATACATCTATTTAAGATACGCGGAGCAAATTTCTTTAAAGATGTATGGATCTTAATTGTTGGGACCTTATAGTTTCATCTACTGAAAATATGCTATGACCTCAAGTTTTTTAGCGATTTATTATCTTTGATTGACCTTCTATAGAGAATTACGAGCTTCGAAGTAGCGCTTAAATCTACATTCGGTCATCTTTTGGAACCTCTACTCTCTTTGAAGCCAATGTTGATTAACAAAATTCCATACTCATATTTACATCACTCTTTTTAAACCGTTAGCGATTCACGCTAATCAATCAACGAGCGAAACGCTAGTATTTACCGCATTGGATCTGCTCATATTGCGCAATCTCGAGCCGCAGGCCAAAGACAACTTCGCCAGTGAATGCACAAGAATCTCTAACAAAAATAAAATTAATTCAAATAATATGTAATGTAAAGAAAAACAATTGCAAAAACAAACGTAACACAGAGCGCAAACGACATGCCGCAAAAACCACAAGATAACGGTGCAAAAAAAGTAAAACGCATAGAAGGAGAGCGAAGGCGAAATGAATGATGGAAAATTCATGACGATCATCGTCGTTGAACGTGAAAAGCGGAAAAGTTTTAAAAAGAGGGCAACAACAACAACACAATAACTCAGGTAACAGTATGTAATGGCAGAGTAACAACTAAACACATAATCATAACAACAACAACTACTCTCAAAGCGAGGTAATAAAACCTGTATCACATGGCGGGTTTTGTAGCAAACGCGGACACAGGAGTAAGGCAAGCGCGCTTGTGGCCAAAGTAGATGCACGTATGAATGTGTGTATGTGTGTGTGTGTGTGTGTGTATGTGTATGTGGGGCGCTCATGAGATTATGGCTGGAGTGCAATTGAAAAGAGGAAAGCATGCGTTGAGACGCGGCGGACGGCGCACCGGTGCTAAGTTGCAAGCTGTGTGTGGCGTTTGAAGTGGTTTGTGGCACAAATTCAAGCAATGCAGTTACTTAGCTACATATTTATGTATGTATATGTGTATGTGTGTGTGTAAAGTCTGCTTTGCTTGTGAGTTGGTGTGAGTGCGCCGCGTCGAACCACTTCAATTGCGATTACGTAAGAGCGTGTGCAGCGAAATTGCAAGCGCTTTCCGGCAACAACAGTAATAACAACAACAACCTCGACAAGAGTAATTGCACACGGTTATTGCAGCGTTTTTTATTTGCAACTTCACTTTTACAAGTTTTTCGTTGCATTTTTTTTTCTTTTTTTTTTTCTTTTTTTCTCCTGCTCACCTCTTTCCACCGCAGCAGCTGTTGGCAATTTTCCGTTTTCTGTGCCAGCAGTGTAGGTTGTGCGGCAAGATGTTGCACAATAGCTGCACAGTTAGCGTATTGCATGTCCGTCTGTCTGTCGCAGCGTTTGTCTGTCGTTTGCACAGTAGAAAATGTAATAGTTGCGCGAAAATAAAAGCGAAAAGTGCAAATGCATGAAGGAAAAGCGCTTGCTTGCTGCAGGCGTGTGTTGCATGCCGCAGCAGCGCTTTTGGAGTTCAACTGGGGCAAAGTGGGTGAACAATTTTTTAGTTTTTATTATCGTGTACGCCAAATGTTCGCTTGCATTGTGTGGCTTGATTAGCGGAGCCTTCATTGCCTTAGCGCGCCATGCATAACCTCTTCCGATAATTTGTATGTCATGCCACATGAACGCGCTACACATTTTTTGGGGGTCTCGAACTGGCAGTGCCGTGCACTGCTTTATGGCCATTTATTACTGCTTATATACACACGTACATACATTTATTTTCGCTTGTAAATATATTTGGGTTTTCACATTTCATTAGTTTTGTTATTGTGCCTGACTATGCCACAATGTTGCAACGCCATTTCGTTAGTTTTTAAATGTTTTTTTTTCTCTTTTGTTTTTGTTGTAAGGTATTATGCTTTGCTTGTTTTTGCATTTGCCTTACTTGTGTATAACTTTGACCGTATACGCTGATTTATTAAGGAAGTGATTTTTGTGCAGCAAGCAGTGTGGCGCTTATTGTTGCACGCAACATTCAAATGAATTAAGAAAAAGCAATAAAGATAAACCTGCATATGTATGCGCACAGTAGCACTGAGTTAAGTAATTAAAAAAAATATTAAAAATAAAAAATTTGTTTATCCCAAAATTTTTTAATATTTGATTTTTGGTTTGAACCTAAATTTTTTTTAATAATATGATATACATCAAATGTAAAACAATGTTTATTTTTGGAAATAACTTAAAGCTTTTCCAGAAATTGAAACAATTTTATTTTTTGAAATTTCTAATTTTTTTCGCAAGTTTTAAAATTTTCCGTTTCTTAATTAAATTTTTTTAAAGAAAATTAAAATTTTATTTAGAACATTGTATTTCCGAAATGGTAAAAGTAATTAAAAAAAATCCAAAAACGATATAATTTTCAAAAAAAAAACCTTAAAATTCACAAAAACAAATTAAAGATTTCTAAAAAAACAAGTATTTTCAAAATATAAAAAAAATTTTAATTTTATAATACAAGTTTAAAAAAAAAATTAATAAAAATATAATTTCGAATTAAAAAAAAAATCATAAATTAAAAAATGAAAAAAATTACAAAAATAAATCAAGAACCTTCCATAACTTTTTAAGCATTTTATCTGAATATTTTCTCGAACTCTTTCGACTTTTACTTAAGTTAATTGTAAATTTTCACTCTACATAGTATGTATATTTGTAAAATTTTAAGTATTCTTCTCTGAAAATTAAAAACGGTTTTGACAAAAAAACAAAAAAAAAAAAACACAGAACAAATAAAATTTTGAATTTATTTTTGCAACCTTTAAATTCGGATTTTAATTTTAAAGCTTTTTTAAATTTCGCAAAATAAATTTTTTTGTGGATAAATTTTATCTAAAATTTTAGTTTTGGAAATCTTCAATTTACTTTTGTTTTTCGAAAATTAAACAGTTTTTGAATTTTTTTTTCAAAAAATTTAAATTTTTGCTCTGAAAATTAAAAACGGGTTTGGAAAACCAAAAACAAAAAAAATCTGAATTTATCTTTGTAATTTTTAAATTTGATTTTGCGTTTTAAAACTTTTTCAATTTTCTTCTTTTTAGTTTTGGAAATCTTCAATTTATTTTTGGTTTCCGAAAATTAAATAGTTTTTGATTTTTTTTAATGTTGTTTATTTTAGCTAATTTCATTTTTTCTACTTTAAAAACATGGAAAAAATATGCATATTATGTATTCCATTGAAATGTATTTAAAATAACAAGAGTATTTTTCAAAAAATTTTGTTTATTTTAGCTAATTTAATTTTTTCTACTTTAAAAACATGGAAAAAATATGCATATGTATGTATTCCATTAAAATTTATTTAAAATAACATGAGTATTTTTCCATTCCCGAAATTTAATTTTCTAAAAAAATCGAATT
>NW_017537045.1:326628-330630 GCF_001853355.1 Bactrocera latifrons | reverse complement strand
ATTAATATAAATTTTTTTTTTAATTTGGTTTACATCATTTGATCAAATCATCTGATTACATACTGTACATTGTTGGTAGGAGCAGCATATATTATCAAGCCACTCTCCATTTCGATAGAAACAATAACAATGCTACTCAGATTGAAAAATATGCAGCTTTTAAATTTTACAACCACACATGATCTCTCTTTCTCTCCCTCACTCTCTCAACTAGAAAATTTCCTCCGCAAAGTAAAATCAAAATTCTCCTACCGCTCCAAAGCTCCAACTCAATAAGCACTAACGCCCGTCAACTGCAAGCAATAGCGTTGCAGTGATGTTACAGCTAACATGTAATCATTACAGCTGCTTTTGCTTGCTCAGCTGTTGATGTAATGTTAATAGTGCTTACAGCAAAACATAACATCATTGTGTTATTGCACGTTGCTTGTTCACTATTGCACATATTCACACCCATACACATACACATTCACGCATTTCCATAGAATTGCTGCCGTCATTGCACCGGTGCTGAAACGACCTCCTACAGGTCTTTGACCCAATGAATAACAGTGAGAGCAAGAGAAAAGTTAAAACAGACAAATAAAATGTTCATAACATTGGTGCTCAGCGTGGATGGCTGAGTAAAAGTGCAGTTGAATGAAAAAAGTAAAGCAAATAATTAAAAAAAAAAAAAATTAATAAGAAAAACGAAACTGAAGGCAAAAACAAAAATTGGTCTCAAATAAGTGCTCTCAGCTTGGTATATTGCTCACTGTAAGCAAAATATTTCAATGAGTGTATATTGGGTGAGCGACTGTGTGCTCTCTGGGCAATTTTCAATGCTGTGGCTTGGTGGGGCTTTTGAATGCTATAGAACCAGAAGAATTTACGGAAAAATGAAATTTTGATGATATCTTTACATTTTTATTAAAAAAATTCTGACAAAGCATTGCCTACATTTTGGTTGATATTGAACAGGGAGCCAGTAGAATTCAAACAAAATTATTTTTAGTAATATTAAAAAATATTGGAGAGGCTATATACTTTATCGAAAAAGAAAACTTGGCCTACATTTAGGTGTACACTGGACTAGTAGCCTGTAGAATGCTCGAAGATACTTTACAACATTATACTTTGTCTAACGGAATTAATGTTTGGCAAATATGCGGGCCTTAGCTGAGATACATACATGCTCGCCATTAAATTTAATAAAAAAAGAAGATAAAAACATTGCCTACATTTGGGCGAAAAAAATAGACTCTCGAAAGTTAAATGTTTAAAATAAGATTAGTGGTGTTTTAAATCGGAGACGGCAGTCCTTTACATTTTGCGAATTGAAAAAATGAAGAAAATATTTTTTTATTATGTTTTGCCAAATAAAAAATTAAAAAATATTGCCTACATTTAGGCGAATATTGAATAACAAAGCATTATAGCAGTCGTATAGATCATAACTTTAAAGATGAAGCTATTAAATTTCTTGTCCGCGCCCAGTTAGGCTAAAATTTATAAAAGCCACTGCATTCAGACAATTTATTACGTATACGCCCAGTATACCCATTCAAAAAATATTCACATTCATTTGCAATGGCTGCAAACTACATAATTTGTAGAGTAGAGTAGAGAGTAGAGAGATGTACATGTATAATAAGGAATATGAACATACTTTGGTACGCATTCCTGCGCATCTGCTTCATTTTCTTCATAAATTCTTTTATATTTTTTCAGGGTATTAGGTGATTATACTAAATTTGTATACGGTTGAATAAATAAATGCAATAAAAATACAAAAATACGAATAAACGTAAACATATATCTGCATTAAAAAGGAAATTTAGGTAGAAAAAAAAATGCTTGAGAAGAAATTAAATATTTCAATTATTTTCATGCAATCGATATTTCTATTTTTGATTTTTTTATGAAAATTAGCTATTTTTCTGAATTTTCCCGTTAAAACGATAGTATAGAGTTTAACGCAGTATACACACAAATTGTAAATAAAACTCGTTTTGTAATTAAATCGACAAATTAAGAAATAATCGAGCGAATTACCTTTTTTCTTGAATAATGGAAAAAGCCAAAAATACATTTCACTGCAAATTTTTGAGAAGAAAAAGCGTTATTATTAATTTATTTTCAAATTAGTTTATTCGATAATATTATCGATAATAATTCTCGATAATTGTACTAATAATTATCGAAAACTATTTTTGAAATGTTTAAATGTTTTACTATTAATTATTGATAATTATATTAATAATTATCGATTATTTTCCAAATAGGTATCGATTATTTTTATAACAGTTATCGATTAATTTTCAATAGTCAATAATTTAGCCTTCGTTCACAACCATCATCGTTTACATCATCGTTTACGAGGGCTTAAGCTGGTTACTTTCTCTAATATAATAGATAAGAAAGTTATCGACTCATCGAAGTGTAGTAATGTTTAGGAATTTGAAATTAGTATGAGTAAAGCTGAAAAATAAGCAAATAAAATTATCAAATGAAGTATTAATCGCAAGGTTATAGGTTCCAACGAGGTTATTTGGATGAGACTACTAGAATTATCGACACTACTCAAGTACAAAATTCAAGAAAATTTAAAATTTAGATATATTCTAAAAAAAATCCAAATCCACTACATTTGTTACTTCTTCAAATCATTTTATGTTATATAAAGTTTACGATAATATTTTTTTAATTTTAATAATAATATATCGATAAATACATATTCGGACTTGAGAGATAACCATTTTACTTTCACTTAACAATCATAATCATTTACTCTGTAACAGCTATTTTCAATTCCGATAACGAATTTTTCAAAATCTATTATGGGATAATTTCGAAACTTATTCGTTATACTTAAGTTCGCAATTCAGAATTTATCGATTATTATTTTTTAGCATATAAGAAGTGACGGTACTGTAATATCGATTAAAAAAATATGCAAATTAGTCGTAGTTTTTTTTTAAATTTTTTTTTCAATAAAAATAATCTTGATACTTGTATCTTATATTTAAAAGCGGCATTTTGAACTATCGATTATTATAGATAATTTAAATAATGTAACTTATTTGTTCCATCTTGATCAGAATTAGTAATTATATTTAAATTGTTTATACCCATAGTGTAAACTGGATATTAGCATATGCTTTAATGGTCAGACCAAATCTACAGCCAACCATGTGGCATTTTCACCTTTCATTCGTTTTCTTTCATTTTTCTTCAACTCTTGCTTATTTAGTACTATTTCTCTGTCAATTACTCTAACTTAACTTCAGCGCATAGATTTCCTAAAACATGTGCTTTCTTTCGGTCTGCAAAAAAAATAATGAAAATAACAATAACAAAAACAAATGCATTAAATCATTGCTGTCTATGCTCATTATCATGCTTTGTTGTTATTGTTTTCGTATTTCCATTTACAACAGCTTGTTGCTTTTATTGCCGTTTGTCATTGCCTTTCCGACCTAATTTCAGTGGCTATTTTTATATGCCTCAGCAACCGGGACTAAATTATACAAACTCTTGCAGGCGAAATCTAAAGCAAATGTGGCGAGTTGCATTTGAAATTTGTTGTTGCATTGCAACGTTAAAAAACATGACAGAGTTTCATAGCGAGACTGGCATATAAATATACTGTAAGTATATAAAAATATCTAGGTACGTAGCTGCGAACATTTGCCGAGTATTGCATATGTTGAGGAGCAAAGGAAAAGTGACTTCTGCATAATTAAAGATCTCAAATAATTTGAAGTAAAGGTTATATGTAATGTATTTATATGAAGTAATAAGTAGATTCTATATGTCATTTAATATATATTTTTGGTTTGGATTTTCGCTGCGATAGCAAAACTAACATCTAATGTTGCCTACATTTAGGCGACATGCCAGACAATCTGGCTTTTCGAGTTTATTCATTTCTTCTTAATTAATTAAATTATGAAAAACTTGAAAAGAAGGAATATGTAAATAAAAAATGATTAATAAAAAAAACTACTGAATAGCAAAATA
>NW_017537045.1:321915-324479 GCF_001853355.1 Bactrocera latifrons | reverse complement strand
ATGAATTAAAAAATTTTTTTTTGTTTTTCTTAAAGTTAGTAAACGAAATTTATTAAAAAAAATTTTTTGTTTTTCAAATTAAGATTGTTTTTTTGTTTTTTCTTAAAAATTAGTAAACGAAATTTATTTAAAAGCATATATTTTTTAAGGATTTTTAAAATCGTGTGGCATGATATGTTAAACTGCAGTAAGCAACTTATTTCCAGGAACAAGTCAACTATCCAACTAACGGTCACATGTGACACTAAATTGTTGTTTTTGTGTGTACGTTTTGTACATATAACTCAAGCAAACCGTCTTCTTCAATGGTATATATAGTATTTGATATAGTATTTGTACAACTATAAGCATTTGTGTAGCCATCATTAAGCTGCACCGCCATTGCACTTGCCACAATGCCACACAAACAAGTAGAAAATCTTTTTTATAGACACGCATAAATCCCTCAGCCTGACATTCCAGCAAATCAAGTGTCACTGATAAGAACGCCACAGCAGAGTGACTGCATTGAAATTGGGGCAAGTAGTGCGTCAAAGAAAAATAAAGTAGCAGACACTAATTGGTATTAAACTAAACTCCACAAGATAGAAGTCAAGTGTGAATGTAAGCAGAATGCAGGCAAACACACACACATATGTACATAAAGCATATATACATATTACATATACATACACGAATGTATGTATGTGTATACACAAGCATTGAGCTTTAGATAAGTGCAACATATTGGTGTAAGCAACTAATTGCCAGACACACACAGACGCACACATGCTTGCAGCTAACAAGAGATAAGGCGAAGACATATTTTTTAATTTAATTTTTATTATTTTTTAGAATTATATTTTTTCTTACTCTTCTCAAGTATTAGAAGTGCATGCATAAAAGTGAAAACAACAACAGCTTTATTGTTGCTGCAACGCGACGGGCGGACTAGCAAGCAAACGAAAGTGTCGATATGTGTTAGAGGGGGCCAATGGAGGCATAAAGCTAAACACTCACATATGTATATCATAATGAAATATATATGTGTGAGTGTCTACAAGCACTTTGGTTGCCATTGAGCGCGTCGTGCTTTGTCCACAAAGGCATTAAAGTGCGTCTTCTGCTATTTCTCCCAGCCCACTCTTATTCCACTTCAAACGCTGCCTTCTTCACACCATGCTATCGCTTCTCACATACCTACATAGTATCTATATACATACATACATATGTATGTGTGGCTACTATGTGCTTTTAATTATCTCTTCTGTACATTTAGTACAGTTATAAGGAGGTGCCATAGACACAGCGCTGCATTTCGCCTTCACCTCCAATGGCTAGCCAAAAGCAAAGCAGTGCATAAGTGCATACAAATGCATTCATATTTACTCACGCATTATGTACTATGTATGTATATATGTATATACTTATAGCCAGTAGAGCGCATTAATTTTGTTCTAGTTGTTATTATTGTTTTTGCTATTCAACATCGCCTTCAACCGGGCGCATAATTGAAGTTGAACGCTTACAGTGCCACAAAATACGCCTTGCACCCAGCGAGAAAAGCATTTGCACCAATGAATTTTATTACTGACTCGTAGTTTCCATATCAAATGGTCTATTATTTGCAGACTTAATCTGTATTCTTTCCTGGTAGATGCTTAGCGTTGAAGGCTACTATTAGACATAGGACAGCTGGTTACATGAGGGCCTGTGGATGTGCAGTCTTCTGTGCGGAACTATCCCAAGTGGGCAAGGCGTAGAATTTGCCCTCAGTAAGGCATGCCTATCAAAAGAGACGACTAAAATCCAATATACCCTATATCTTCATTTGCATTGAAAATATAAAAACCATAGTCTTGTCAGATATAGTGCTATATACTCAGCTAGAACTGATATTATAGATTTTGAATGAGATTCCTTCTAACGAAAAAGCCATTTGAAATACAAATGACAAATGCCACCGGTCACTCAGTTAATGGCTGATCAACTGGTAGTAGCAAAAGTTACGACCGGAGACTTAAATCTTATGCCTAGGAGTTCGCTACCATCTGCTTATTGGATTTGGTACTTTCCGAAGGTTTAGGTGGTTTAAACGTAAACGCAGGTAACGATAATTCACTGTGGAGTCACAATGCGCTAGATCCACAGCACGGCAGTTGTTTTAAGTCGACTTCGAACCCTACCAAAATGGAAAAGGTGTACTTCCACCAAACCAATTGAACCCCCATTTGTAACTTGACTAAAAAAAAATTACTCGAATTCGGGTTTTTTATATTCTGAAACGCGATTTTCGTTGTAGAAAGCAAAAACGAAAATTATATGTATTTATTCTAGCACAGGGTGGTACAATTTTCGCATTATTATAAAGTAGATTCGAATTTCGAATAAAATACATATACAAATCGAGGTACAGAATAAGGCCCCTGCTCCGAAATACACACCTTTGGCCTAGCAAACTTCGTAGGATTGATATTAACCGTCTTATTAAATTTGTGGTAAGCTCGTAAGCTCAAAACGCTTCGATCTATGAATATCTGGTAAAACTTTTAGGCATTTATGGGTAACCTTTGTTGCATTTTTTT
>NW_017537045.1:319342-320855 GCF_001853355.1 Bactrocera latifrons | reverse complement strand
AAAGACGAAAACTTTTTTTAATATTGATTCTGATGAAGATTAAAAGAAAAAGTGTTCTATAAGTAAATAATTAGGAAAAGTTCATTACGTTTCAATTCTAATCACATATTCTACATACCTTTCACACTTACATAAATACATATGTACATGTAAATACACACACAAGCACATAAATATATCAAAGCGCTTTGAAAGCAAAATATTAAAAATAGTTGGAATAAGAAAAGGACAGCTACATAATTAATAGATACATGCTAAACACACATACATACGTATATATACATACTATGTACGTACGCACATGATATTTGCAGCCATATCTCTATGCTCTATGTAAGTGAGTATAGCCATCAATAAAGCAGTACATAAATTGTGCAAGTAAATATAACTAAACGTTTTGTGTTTTTACTACAATTTCTAAGCACACACACGCACATACATCCATGTGCATGTACATGCAATTGTGTGAATTCTATGAAGTTGCAACGAAAGCGAAAATAAAGCAAAAACAACGACTAAGGGAAGCAAAGCAGCATGCTTTCAAAGCACAACAAACACACAGTGGAGGCATTGTAAGTTTAGTTGAGCGCATTTCCACCTTATACATGTGTATGTGTGCGTGTGCGTGTGCTGCTGTGCGTTGTAAATAAGACGCAACAGAAATAGGTTAAAAGTTTATGGCAGCTGCCGTTGGCGTAAGTTAGAAGTTTCAATGCAATGTTATGTTATACACACGCACAAACATACTTACATATACAAATAAATACGCATATACATACATGCATATGTTAATACAGATATTAAAAATAAATATGTTTTTATCAGGTTCTATGCCTATATGTGTGTATGCTATTATGTATTTATTTATATTTGCGCACGCATTAGTAGGCATGCATGTACCGTTACATGTCTTAGCGCGCATTTTTGTTTACTCTGAAAGAAATTAGCTGTGTAAATAGCGGAAGCACAACGCGGTGGGCGAAGTTTCGTTTTTTCACATTTCATTTATCAGTGAGAAGGTGTGGTATGTTTTCACACATACTATTAAAATAAGATAAATAATAAAATAAATAACTAGGTGCATTTTACATAAACTACACAATACAATTTTAGTTTAAATTAAAAAATAATACAAGTATATTTAAGAATTGTTTATAAGTCAAAATTACCGTTCTTCACTAAAATGTTTTTTTTTTTAATTTTTTTATAAAGTTTTAATTTTTTTTTAAACTAAAATTCTAATTTTTTTAAACTTTTTTTAACCTTCTTAATAAACTTTTACTTTTTTTAAACTGAAATTTCACTTTTTTTAAACTTATTTTTTTGATAATATTTTGTAGTTTTGTTTTATTCTGTTGAGTAAAATTTTTACATTTTTTTAACATATTTGATTCAATTTTTAATTTTTTTTACAGTTTTAGCAAATTTATAGAAATAAAATTTTTCATGTTTTCTTCAATCTTTTCGAAAACTTTTATTACTTTTGTTTTATCTGATTTATTAATTTTTTTTT
>NW_017537045.1:291845-317357 GCF_001853355.1 Bactrocera latifrons | reverse complement strand
TAATATTTTTAATTTTTGTATTTTAAGGTTTGATTTAAGGTTATATATTTTGGGATGCGCATAAAAAATGTTTATTAGTCACCTTGGACTAAAACGAAGAACCATCAAGAACAAGAATTGGTCTCCAGCGACTTCATGTTCTTAGAACTCCAAAGAATACTCACTGGGAAGAAATTTTCGTCGAATGAAAAGGTCAATGCCAAAACTGAGACACATGTATTTTGAAGCAAATGACAAATTGTACTAAAAAAAATACAGCACTGTAGTACTACTATACTATCTAATATGTAGACTCATCAGGTACCACATACTCTATGCTGTAAACTTCTTAATTACATACTTATGTATGTACATACTCGTACATACATATGATCTTGTTAAATAATTTCTTTAATTTTTCTCGAACATAGTAAAGTTCGTCCTCTTTATAACAACTCAATTTCAAGAAGTGTTCAGAATCAGACTCTTCATTTTTCCAAACAAAATATGCCATAGGTTGAATACTAAGTCAACCAAACAGATTTATGTACACCAACTAGAAACAAATGCATTCCTTTCTATTTCCAGTTGAAAAGTATCTTCATTGAGTTGCATTAGTCGCAACAACAACAACAATAAAAGCAATAAATATGTATGTATGTACTTAGTCGCTGATAGATTGCAGCTGCTCCATTTTCATTCGCACCATTGACCGCTGTTTGCTATCGCTGTCGTCGGACACAGCACTGAAAAATCATAGACACTCCCTTCATCACTTGAGACGGGTGAATAAACATAAATAATAGCGCAGACTAACATTAATAATAATAACAACAACAATTTTGTAATGAGAAATGATAATGCTTACATAAAAACAATACATTTAGTTATATTAGTGGAAGACACTTACTAAATATGAGACGTCAAACCGAATGACGGACCGTAGAACGGAACGTTTAAATGTGTGAAAGAGCAGGCAATGGCGGGAATAATGTAAATAGATCGATGTAAAATTGATAATTGGATCGGCTAAAGTAAATGCTGCAGTTGAAAGCGAAGTAACTGTACTGGTATTCTTCGTTGGTGGGTGCTGCAAGCTTAAGCTTCAACTTTTAGAGCTAGTTTAAAATTTTCTCTACTATTTTTTTCTTCAGCCGCAGCCAATATTTAAGGAGTTACATGCGTTTCACAGTTTAAAAAAAGCGAATTTTTTTTGTCTGAATAAATTCTATTCTAGAATATTGTACCAAATTTTCAAGTTGATCCGACTAATAGTTTCGGAGATACAACCTGGAAAAGGTGGACGCTCGAGGTCAGGTATAGGCTGGGAGGGCAGTAGGTAAAACTTTAAATGCGTTTTTCTCAAAACTATGTTTTGAAAGTCCGTTGTCAAGATTTCTCGCGAACTGCTTAACCGATCTTGATGAAATTTTACACAGGTCTTCGAGATATCATTTACAAGGTCTTGAAAGAAGAATTTTTTTTATTACAACTATTAAAAAAAAAAAATATTGTCGAAAAATTTTCATCGAAATTTGGATTGTTTTCTATAAAAACGTCTGTCAAAACTACGATTTAAATTTTTTTTTTTTTTTTGTTGTCCTTCGTCCAACCTAGTTTATTGTCTTTACCACGTATTTTTTATTTTTATTTGAGATGATCCTGAAAGAAGTTCTGCTGACAACGCGGATGCACCTTTTTCCCCGAGGGACTGCCGGAAATGGCGTCGTAATGACTGCGATTTTGATATTTTTT
Source organism: Bactrocera latifrons (assembly GCF_001853355.1). NCBI lineage: Eukaryota > Metazoa > Arthropoda > Insecta > Diptera > Tephritidae > Bactrocera > Bactrocera latifrons. The sequence continues at coordinate 315,623 of NW_017537045.1, read as the reverse complement.
TTTACAAAATGTTTATTAAATATGAGTCTTTTGAATAAAAAAAAAATTCATTAAAATATTTCATTTTTTATATGTAAAAAAATTATTGAAAAAAGGCAGTTTTTTGCCAAAGGAAACCCCTTAAAGAGATACTCTTCAAAGAAGAAATGCCAAAGTGTGTTGTTTCGAATTATATTAAGCATTCGCCATTAAATTTGAAAAGTCTGTGTTTTTTCCTTAAAAAAGTAGGGAACCTCGAAATGGAACACCTTTTACATAGATTTGCGGATGACGACTGTAAGTTATTGAGAACTATTCAAAAAGTTGTAGACTTAAGCTAAGCAGCATATACATACATATATTTCAAGATAAGATTCCATTAGAAAAAATAGGAAATGTACAGTGAGAACTTTCAAGTTTTGTAGAACCCAAGGCATATCAACTATTAGGTATACTAGAAGGAGTGGGTATGATAGTACTACAATCCTTGGTAAAAAGAGCCAGCTTAATTAAAGCTCTAAAAATTTCGAAACTCTACAATGTTGGTTTTATTAACCAGAAATATTTTAAGTATGCTCTTATGAATACTCAATGGAAAGTCTCTATTGAAAAGTCGACTGCTTTGGGCATGTTTTAGTGGACGATAAGAAAGGTTAAAAGAAGTAGTATTTCCTAACTCCAGTTTCGCTTCACGAACTTTTGTTCAAGAGAAACTTGCGTACTTGCTTTGCACTAAATAATGAAGCATTTGTATACCGCTTCTTGAGGCTATCCACTCATTGAAAATTACAGTCAATATATTATATAACAGAAATTTAACAGAAATTCCAATGTAGCGCTTGTAGGTGGAGAAGAAGTTTACCAAAGCAACAACCGCCCAAACTAATGGTCTAATTCATGAACTTGACTAAGGCGTTTATTTCATAGAGATGACCACTAATTAAGCAAGTTGTCAGCAGTATAGCTCTAAAAATTATATATTCCAAGGTCTCACTTCCCTTCGCTTAACATTTTATATATTGTACGAAAGTATATGGGCCGTTTGCCCACCACTGACTCCACACCATCAAGTTACTTTCCTAATTAACCTCAATTCGCATGTCTCACGTCCAGCCACAAAAAATACCAAACCCAAAACTCACACTTTGTGGGCGGAAATATATTTCTGCACATATCACATTTTGCAAACTTTCCAATTCATCACCTAAGCAATATTTTTCAAGCATACAAATTTCAAAATTTCAAGAAATAACTGTTTACATTTAACATTTGCGCTCGGGAAGCACTAGATTACACGAATTCATAAAAATTAATTTAAATTTAAATTTGTATGAGAAATGTTAATATTTTAATTACGCAATTACAAGGTGTTTGATTATGCATACGAGGGGGAGAATGAAGGAGGAGTGTGATTCAGCAAGATATTCACAGAGCACATGTAGCAACTGGACTTACCGAAAAGATCCAAATTGGTGAGAATTTAGAAGGCAGTGATGTGGAGGTATTGTTTTATGTTGAAACCTCATTTAATATAAGAGCTAGGAGCTTTTTGATTAGTTGGTCGAAGTTGAAGACTTTTAATTGTTGTGTCTTTATGGAATAGGCACTTTAAACTTGCAGTATTTACAAGATTTCTTAACAATAGCAAAAGGCTGTGGCTGATCGTTGAAAGGTATGACATATGAACCATAAATATCAAAGCCAAGTTTATTGGATTGAGCCTCGTACTGTTTTGTGTTGGGTTGTGGTTTCTGCTATCGATATAAAAAGAAGAAACAAAGATTAAACCTGACATAATATACCGGATTGGTGATTCTAAACTCGGTTTATTCAAAAATTATCCCTCCTGGGACATCGTAAAGAAGGACTTGTAATCAAGGGCTCCGCGGTGATCTTCAAACATATATCAAAAGATCTATGCGAACTCGCACGAAATACAGTGATGGAATAGAATAATAATACTGTTCATAATATTAGGTACTATTTGATAACTCAAGGAATACTAGAGGCTCGATTGCACTTGTATTCAAAGTCTCCTGCCCGATATTATAATAGAACTTCAGACAGATAACAAAAAATCAAGCGCTTAATGTTCGATAACTCAAGTAATATATTTATAATATTAGTACTACTTCAAAACTCAAGGAATATGTGAGACACTATTGGGTTTAGTATCCTAGAAGATGCATAAAAGATCTTCCAAGGTCATAAAAATTACTTTTATCACAGTTTTTATAGTTTTAAAGCGCCAGTTGTCCATTTTAGTGCAGAAACTTCTTAATTGTTCTGCATTTTTTTTCAAAACTAGAAGCAATAGCTTGGAGAAGAGCATCGAGTAACAAAGAAATATCTTATTCCCAAAGAAATATCCTATTCCCAAAGAAATATTTTATTCTTTGTTGCCGGATTCTCCTCTCGAAGCTTGATTAGGTTATTCAGAAATATGAAAGAAGTACTTAGTAGGGATTTGCCTAACACGGAAGGTAATTAATGGTATGGAGCAAAGATCACTTTTAAAGAGTTTTCACAAAAAACACTTATTTCTCATCACACCCACGTAAAAATTTTTTCATATTTTTTCCAAACCTCAAAGTGCGATTGTCACGGAAAGCTGAACAACGGAAAGTGCCAGAGATGAAATAGTGATGCGAAGCTGTAAATGTCAGCCAAACTGATTTATCATTTCTTCAAAACGAAGAAAGAAGAAACTGCGCAAGAAGCCAGCTAAAAGTAAGCGTAAAAATGTGAAGCTAAAAACAGCAATGTACACAAACAAAATGCTAAAAATAAATTGTCAAATTCAAATTGAAGAAATTTGTATAATAACAACAACAATAAACAAATAATTTATTAATATTTTTTTTTTTTTTTTGAATATTTGTGTAACTAATTAAGCACACATTCATCAACGAAAGTGAAATGTGGCAACAAGGCAGCTGCCGCCGAAGGGCGCGCAGACGTTGACATGACAATTATTTAGTTGGTCGCAGCCGGCGTCGGCGTACATACATATGTAAAACCGTTAACATTGCGTGCGCATGCGTAGCGCATGTGGTTGTTATTGCCATAACTAGCGGCGCTGCTTGGAGCTTGAGTGTGTACGTGCCGAGCGAAAGCTATTGTTTATTCGATTTTCGTATGGCTGCAGTGAAAAAACAACGAAAACAAATTGTATAACGGTACAGCAAGGAAGGGCTCTGCGGAAGCGCAGCTCAGTTACTTGCCGCTGATGTAAGCGTGCGCCACTGAAGCGTGTGCTAGTATACGGTTGTGTGTGCGGCGAGCTTTTTCACATAGACCTTCAACGATGGCATTAACCTTTCGTGTGACCGCGGACGTGCGTGTTGTAATAGCGCGTTCCACACAGTTGCTGCCAAAAGCTGCGGAAATGGTCAGTAGCATTTGGAAATTAGTTCATTTGAAACTCAATATTTTTTGGTGCACAAGTACTATACAAACTCGTGAACAAGACAATGTGATTACGGGGAATTTGATACAAATAATGCAAATACTGGAACCAGAGACGAAAGCGATTGCACCCAACCAGCAACTTTTAAGCTTCGCTGCATCTTGTCTTCTAAACAGTATGCAGTGAAAATCTTTGCTGAGACAAGATAGTTTTGTGTGCGTTATTTGGGGTCTTCTGAACCGATCTCATGGAAGATTCCATAACCAATTTGGCATAGTACCGCTTAGTATGCTATTTTAACAAAGATATTGACAATTTATAACCAGAGCTTGCAAGTACTCAATATATTTTAGCCTTTTTGTGGCTTCTTTGTGAATCCTTTAAAGGGTTTAGTCCAAATAAAATGTACTCAAGTGGACGCTAATTGAAAGATATCATTGCTTTCGTAAAATTTTGAAACAGTTCAAAGACACTGCCCTAGAAAGCAGTGTGAATCTATCCACTAAGCCTTTGGTACGACATTTGTTTCTCAACTGAAACGGATTGATGCTCATTTTGCTTAAATAAAGGTCAAACATCTGTAACCATTAGAATTTAGACATATAAAGGAACCGGAACTGCTCAGAAATCCTATCTGCTGCTAGTTTGGAACTCTACCTGGTATTAATTTGTTTCATTGTGGCTTCTTTCCAACAAAAGAAAATTTTCAATGCCTTTTGGTCAGAATAAATAGTACATGAGGCCATGAGTGTGTCTTGGAAAGCTGTGTACTGCTATCACTCAAATTTATCACTCTGAGATCGCTTAAAGAGTAGTTCGGAGAAGCTAATTTCGAAAAATGTATCAAAGTGGGTTAGAAAACCAATTTTGTGAACCAACTAGAGTCGCGGAACTTCTATGAAACCCAGGGAATGAAAAACTATGAATACTGAAAGCGGAAGAGTATTTTAATAAGTTTTCTTCGAAGGTTCGTTGCCATTTGCAAAGTCCATTTATGAAGCTTTTGTTGAAAGAACCAATATTGCGATCCAATTAGCGTCGTGGAGTTTCTAGAGATCTCAGAGAATAAAATATTTTGAAGACCGGAAGCTGATCAACTAACATAGAAAGTTCAGTTGCATCTGCACGAGCCTCAAGCTCTGGCAATAGAACTGCCAGAGAGCTTTCATAGACCAATGAGCACGGTGTGACGGCTTCTACCGCTAATCCCTCAGAAATATGATCTGATATAGAACAATCTATTGTGAAAGTGGTACGATATTGTGGAAGGCAGTAAATATTTTGGAGTTTCAAGAGCTTTTATAAATCAATTGGCTTTGAAAATGTGAAGGCAGCAAATATTTAAATATTTGGAGTGTCTATGGATCAGAACTTTCTTTGTAATGCATTTTTTTGGTTTCAGTACGAGCAGTTGAGTAAGAAAAAAACTATATAGAGTTCGATGAGAGCAGCTTTTGGGAGAAAGCAACTTTAAAGGGTTTCAAGAGTAAGAAGTTTCTCAGAGTGAAGACTAAAATATATTTTGTGATACTTTGCAGAATCATTGTATTATTGTTGTTATGACGGGTACCTAATCTCCGTTAGGATGGTAAGTATTAGCTAAGTTGTCATCAATTCATTCAACGATAGGCCAAAAAAAAGGTGCTGTTTGGACGGGGTCTGACCAGAGGATGATGGGTGTCAGATGTGTAGGGTTAGCACAACATGCAAAGAGAAGGGTATGGGGACATATTGCTTGATTTAATAGTTTGTCAAAAAAGTCTTGCGGTATTTTTATTGAATTTTTGTTCAATTTTCAATTGTTCGCATCTTCGACCACCTCTACACCAGTACGAAAACGGTGAAGCCAACGTTGTGCGGTGGAAATGGAAACTGTATCGGCTCCATAAACTGCAAAAATTTTATTGGCGGCTTGAGATGCATTTTTGCCTTTATCGTAGTACTATTTTGCTCCATGTTTGCGACACTATAACTCACGAACGACTTAAAAGAAACGACAATCAATCAAACACATATTAGCGCGTAAAATGAGCTTTCCAAAATGGTATAGCATGGCCCGATACGACGAATAAAACTAGAACTACGCGCTCTCAGCGCCAACTAGCGAAAATATCGCAAGACTTTTTTGACAAACTAATATGTTCTGTTTTCACGGCAACTCAGGCTTTTTGTCTGCAATTTATGGTAGTTTGACTCTAAGTACGCCATTCACTGAGAGGGAGTCGGTGAAGGTGTCAATAGCTCCACTGAGAATGGCAGTCACTGTATGTCGGAAGTTAGTTGCATTCAAAGTCTGATCGGTGTATTGTTTTACGTTGAGGAAGAACCTCTTGATACTCTTAGAACAATGATTGTGTAGGTTTGCGAAGTTTTTCTTAAGAGGCCGATTAAAATAAAAATTTTAGGAAGAAATTTCAAGCTAATTTTTTCATTCCAACTTTGAGCATTACTGCGAAAGAACTCTGCCTTGAACGCAAAAGAAGTGTTCCCTCATTAACCGGCCAAACCTGCTTTGGTTTGTTGTAAACAAAATTTTACTTTCATTGTCTAAGCAATCCACCAGTACTATTTGGCACACGGCTCATATTGCCAATGCGAAATTTTACCCGAGTGCAAAAAATTTTCCTGCTGCCAGTTTCCCTTTCGCACACCACACAATCATCGGACGTATGGAAAACAAGCGCCGCGCATTGTTGGCTTTCATATATAGCCCCCTAACACCCTTCAGACCATAACACAGCCGGCACTTTCATGCATACAGCCTGCATTTATGCGAAACTCCACGATTCTATTCTACACGCTATCTGCCTCGACGTGCCCAAGTGTCGTCTGCGTGTGCGTTGCATGCCACTCGGACAAACTATTTAAGCGGTCATAGTCCCATTAAACTTTTTGCGCGCTGCAATCGACAGTTGGGCAGTCAGGCGTATGAGTTAGCGTATAGAAATAATATCTGTATAGATATGTATGTATGTATCCGTTGCAAGGCGCCCACCCAAATGAAAGTTCTAAAGCATGTAATGCTCCGCGCCTACTGCACTCCCATCGCCTGCAAAGGTCTGCATTTGTGAAATTATGTGCTTTTTATGATTTTTGCGGGAACTTTAGAAAATGGCGCCGTCTCCACTGTACTATAACAGCACACTTGTGTGGCATTATATGCTTAACAAATATTTGCGTACGCTGAGTGTACATAAACACATGATTTACATATTACATGGAAATTGTTTGTATTGCATATTCATACATTTGAAGGCAGGAAGATCCCTATAAGAAAAATTTTAATTCACTAACAAATTTTTCTCCCAAATTTCGGAGATAACGTTCTAATTGGTCGGGTGGAGGGGACACCTTTTCCACCATCTAAAACCTCTGCCTTGCTGTGGGTCCGGCACCCGTCCACGGCGCGACTCCACAATGAATATAATTTTTCAATTCTTTTAGGTTTACGCAACAGCCACCATGAATCTCCACAAAAGACCAAATCCAATGAGCAGATTAGAGTGAAATCCTATGGCTAACTGCTTCCCGTGGTACCAGATTGAAGTCTCCGGTCCGACCTTGTAGCTTTTGCTTACCACTTGAGCACCCATCAAACTCAATGACTGGTGCGATGTAAACAATTTCTTCTGAGATTGTAATTTTTCCATAAGCAATAATACATGCAAAACTTGGGGACGATATCAGTCAAATAAAACTGTTTTCTATACAGGAACTGATTCACGTCCATACTGTAAGGCTGGAAATCTTACCAGACGCCCTCTGCTGAAGCTGTATGGCAGAAGACGAGGTGAAAACTACTCAACACTTGCTTCTTGATTATTTCGCGTTTAGAAAATCAAGGCACTTGTGAGCGTATGCCTTCGGACATACCACCCATCTGGTTGTAATGGAAATTACACGCCTGTTCAAATTTTTATTCGCCACTAAGCTTTTTTCCTAATTCATAAGTTCGTACATATGAGTTCTTGTTTTCTAGCACACCACGTGCGATCTCTCTAAATCAGCCGTCTAAACAAGAACTTGATTTGGACCATTCAGTTTATATAATAGCTAATGGCGTGGTGTTCTGATATTGGGAGTTCCGAATGAGCAACTGCTTAGGAAGAAAGGAACTTGTGCAAAATTTCAGATCGATATCTCAACAACTGAGGAACTATATTATACATTTTTTATATGGTCTAAAACATGCTTTCTGGGTTATTCATTCAAAATGTGGTCCTGCTGGATAACAAAAATAAACATTTTTCAAAAAAAATATATATATATATAAAAAAAAAATAAATTAAAAAAAAATAGAAAAAAAAACAAAATAAAAAAAGGAAATTTAAAAGTAAGATAAATCTAAGTTCATAAGTAACCGAACAGTTGGCCACTAAGCGTTTTTGATAATTTATAAGTTCCAACAAAAGAATTCTTCTTTTCTAAGGCCTCACAAATGATTAACCAACTAATCTAACCTTACACTGAATAAGAACTGATTTTTGACCATTCCAGTTATGTGGTACGGCATAGGGTTCCCATATTGGCGGTTCCGACAAATGAATAGCTACTTGGAGAAAAAAGAATGTGTGCAAAATTTCAGATCGATATCTCAAAAACTTCTGTATTTTCAAGAGCCCATAGCGCGCAGCTTTGTCGCTTTGGTCGATCGGGCCGCTTCAGTTTTTGCACAAGTTATATTTTGTATGCTTTCAATTTAAGATCTCGACATAAAATGTGCCCAGTCGTTCCATACGTCAGTCCGAGTTGCTGCGAACGATGCCGAGTCAACGCTCTACGGTCTCAACTACGACTGCGTGCTGAACGTAGTCTATTCGGTCGAATATTATCCAATAATAAATCCTGAATCTCAGTATGGATGATGGTGTTGCGAATAGTATGCTCAGTAGGCCGCAAACTCTTTACAGAACGTGAATTTTCATAATAAAGTTGAACGAGTTTTAAACATTGTCTTTCCATGAAGAAATGCCAAACAATACTGAACAAAAATAACATAACAGCTCGACACGAAAAAGAAAAAAGTAAAAATCAAAACCCTCTGCAAATCATTTTTTTCTAAAATATTTTCTACTGGGTATGCACTCACACTGCAGTCAGAATGCGGCCAACAAATGCCAACTGTCAATGGACAAGAGCCAAGTGCGTGCTTTAACAAAATGCAGAGCAATTCACACATACATTTGTACTATATATAAAATATATAAGCAGATAGTTGCAGGAGAATTGTTATTTTACATTTAGCTATTTATGAAAATATTTGGTTATGTTGACTACGAAAATATAACTGTAACTTGTTCGAAAACACAAGGAAATACATAATAGCAAAACAACACTTTAAACTTTCTTTTGGACTATATGGTGTCTACGTTCACAAGTAGTAGAAAGCTGGAATGCATAAAGCTATAAAAACTATTGGTCAAATAAAGTACTAATCAGAGAAGAAGAAAGAGAATTTACTCGCCAAGGTCTGTTATTTCGTCGAACTAATTCTGTGCGAATCGATAAGTACTTAGTCTATGTTTACACCCGATGCATTATGTTCGTTATCTGATACGTCTAGAGCTCGATGAGATACTTGGCCATATAATTTATACATAATGGATTCAAGGTCCAATTATCGGCGTGAAGTTAGCTCACAGTCAAAGGTTTCTTTAGATTGAATTAGACGTTGACATATGGCGCTCCAAAAGGGTAAGAGTGCCACGAAGTTTGTAACACCCAGACGGATACGTGTAGTCCTAATAAAATGATCGCTATTAACCATATTCAAAAACTAGACGAAGGAGTACAGAATTCACCTCAATATTGCAGTCGATGGCGTAAAATTCAGATTATGAATCACCCTAAGAGTTTAGGTGTGAGACTCGACAGCCTGTGCTCCTTCACTACTCACATGACCGCGATTATTACCAAAGTACAGAGGTGAAACAAAATCCTCAAGTCACTAGCCGCCAGCACTTTTCCAGATGGAAAAGACAAAGAAACGTTGTTGGGAACAAACACGGAAATCGGTTGACCGGTCCAGAACTACGCCACACTAATATGGTCACCTGAATGCAGTGATACGCAGACGATGAACATATCAGAACTTTGCACTCCAGTTAAGGAGCATAATGAACTCTCCAAGTCAACTGCTTGAAGCGAAACCGCCTCCTAGGAGCATCAAGGGGTCCTTTCTCAACTACGTTGATGACATAAGACAATACGCCAACCCGACGTCGGAGGCAACTAACTTCAGCCATGTATTGAACGCCATTCGTCAAGTCATAAATACCTTCACCGACTCCCTCTCAGTGAATGGCATACTTGACGTCAAACCAACACCCATTGAACTGCTTGTACACCTTCGTTTTGATTACTGCAGCAGGTTGAGCTCCTACTTATCCAGAATCGACCGGGATATATCAAATATATGCCCACGCAACGAGTCCCCGCATGACACTAACCACCTCTTTGCATGCCCAGCTAACCCTACATATCCAACACATCTCTCTCTATGGTTCGACATCGTCGAAACAGCACGTTTCCTTGGCCTACCGTTGGATGACCTCAATGACAACTTATCTGAACCTTGTCATCCTAACGGTGAACAGTTAACCGTTACAACAACAACGAACCTATAAAAAGTATGAATGTACACATATGTACATAGAAGACAAGCGTGACGAGATGAGCGGATTTAGTCAAATCCCGGCCGTTTGTCTGTATATACGCGAACTAGTCGCTCAATTTTGAGATATCGTTTTGAAAATTTTTACAAGTTCTTTCTTTCCCAAGAAGCTGTTCATTTGTCGGAATCGCCGAAATCGGACCACTATAAGAAACAAGTTCATGTATGGAAAACTTTTTTGTTTAACGCAGTATCTTCCTGAAATTTTGCATGGATTGTTGCGCAAAATAACGGTACAATCTCCGAAGAAATTATTCAAATCTGCTCACTATAGCATATAGCTATCATACAAGCTGACCGAACAAAATCAAGTTCTTGTATGAAGCACTTTCCTATTTGTCGAGGAATCTTCACGAAATTTGACGTGGAATATTGTCCAAAGCAAACGCTAGAACCTCCGCACAATTTCTGCAGATCGAACCACTATAGCATACATATAGCTGGCATATCAACTGAACAATCGGAAACAAGTTCTTGTTTGGAAACTTTTTTTTTTTTCTTTTGTTTTTTTTTTTTTTTAATCAACGAAAATTTGGCATTTTTCGCTATTTTTATGATTTATGTAGTCAAGTCAATTTCCCAAAAATTTTTATGGCACAAATTATGCAATAAAAAAATTAAGCGAGTATTTTACGCAGCGAATAGGTGCAAAAATCTTAATTGCGGCGCATAATCGACGCATTCCGCAAAAACAAAATGCAATATGCTATCTTTTATTAATGATTATTACGACTAAATATCTGCTGCTGCTGCTGTTGTTGTTGTTTTAATTTTTTCTTTGATTACATCAGCAAAACTAATTAATTAATTAACTAATTACAACATCAACTAGGAAAACAAAACATGAAAAGTGCAAGAAAAACAACATGAAGTGCACATACTTGCATAATTTTTGCAAAGCGAGAGTGCAGCAAATGCAACAACAACAAGAGGCGAGCGGGAGGGGCAAAAGGCAAAAATGCACATACAATTTGCAGAAATTAACACCAGCCAGCAAATGGAAGCTTGCATGCAGAAATGCAAGTGATATATGTATGTGTATATATTAGGGTGATTCAAAAAAAAAAACAAATTTTTTTTCGTTTGGTACTCTGAAAAATGTGTTCCTAGACACCTCTAAGGAAGCCTCTCTAAGAATGAGTTCTTAATTGTAGCGGGAAGGTCCTCCTACTTGCAATTTTCTGTTTTTTCTTATTATCATATAGAAAACTTTATATCTCGCTTCCAACTACTTGAAAAAATATCTTATTCCTTAGATTTTGTAGGAAATTGAATGCTATACAAAGAAGGTCAGAACGATTTTTTCGTAATCCCAGCCGTTTAAAAGATATTAACAGTTAAAGTTTGATTATTTTTGGGAAAAATTTTTATTTCTTATGAATTTTGTAACTCAATGAACTAAATTATTATGAATGATGAGGTCCTATTTTTCAGTGTACCAAACGACAAAAAAAAATTTTTTTAGCAATAAATTTTTTAGCAATAATTTTTTTTTTTTTTTTTTGGAATCACCCTAGTATATATGTATATACATACATATATATGTATGTATATGTGTCAGCAAGAAAAGTGCAAGCAGCGCACAGCCAAATAGCTCAAAGCGCCACTGCAAGCGGCGAAGTGTGGTGAAGTTAGGCGCCGCAAACGGTAATTAGTTGCATGCAAAGAAACAACAATAACAGCAAGCACAAGTCAACCGCCTTACGGTTGGCGGTGCGGCGGCGTGTTGTGTGTGCAACCACTAAGAAATATGCACTGAAACAAGTTTTATGCAACAATTTCACAGTCATAGTCACAGTCATATTTGATCATATGTGCAATATATACAACAGATGAGTATTCATATAACTCATATAACGGGTATTAGTGTCGAATTTGCGCTTAAAATGTGATAGCGCTACACAGATACATGCAAAGATTGATAAATTGCATTTGCTATAATATTAAAAACTAATTTTAGGTCTTCGCTGCTCGCCTCCTCGTGTCTTCAAAAATTAATAAGTTGAAAAAATGCATGAACGCTGGAAAAGCTGTTAGATTGCTGCTGATGAAAAGTGTGGAAAATTGCAATAAATCAGCTGTTATGACATAACGGCGCATAAAAATATGATATTCGTTGATAAAACCGATAAAACAAAGCGAAATTACACGGAATTATGGCGAGTTATGACATTATTGGGTAGCAATAAACCGTTAGTGGGGTTTGAGGGCGCGGGTTAATGAGTGATTGCAACATACATACATATGTACATTGTATATGATATGCATATGAGGAAAATAGTTAAATAAAGATATGATGAGTTGAAGAAAGGGTTGTGAGAAGCGTTTAAAGTTATGATTGCGCTGGGAACCTCTTTAGATAAAACGATGGCGGAAGAAGAAGGAAGAAGGGCGGCAAAAGAAAAAAACGGATAGGAGTAGAAGAAGGAAACTAATCAACTGTAGATATAATAATTGTGAAAGCATATTAACTAGTAGCTGTTATTTAATAAATAAAATGCTGCAATTTAGACAAACAGTTGTTGATTTTTGCTAAAAAAGTGTGGAATGGCGAAAACTAAACAAGACTAAAGAACGAAGGGTATGACAAAATCGAAAAAATTAGCAAGAAACCGAAATAATTAGCAAGAAATCGAAATAATAAGCAAAGGAATGAAATGAAATGGAACGAAACAAAATGAAAATGGAACAAAACAATTGGAAATGAAACAAAACAACTGAAAGTGAAATAAAACTACTTCGGTTCGTATAAGCGGAAACAATAAAAATTTTTGTGAAAACAAAACTGTAACCAAGTATGCAAAGGAAAAGGTTGATATAACTTATATAAAATGTTGTTGAAATTGTTGATTTTTTTTTACGAAAAGGTCTTGAATGGCGAAAAATCAAAAAGGCCAAAGCAAAGGGTATGACAAAATAGAAAAATTTAACAAAAAACGGAAAACTAGCAATGGAACGAAATGGAATGAAACGACACAAAATGAAAATGGAACAAAACAATTGGAAATGAAACAAAACCACTGAAAGTGAAACAAAACTACTTCGGTTCGTATAAGCGGAAACTATAAAAAAATTTTGTGAAAACAGAACAGTAACCATGTTTGCAAACGAACAAGCGTTGAAAGTTTTATGAAATGATTCTTAGTGAAAACTAAATGAAAGTGAAGCAAAAGGCATGAAAAATAGAAACAAGTATTAACGATATCAAAATAATAAACGAAGAAACGAAAAGGAATGAAAGGAAACAATATGGAAATTAAACGAAACACGAACGAAAGTAATATAAAGGAACAATTTACTATAAAAAAAATGTACATATAATCAAGTATGCAAAGAAACAATTTGATATAAATATATCAAATGATTCTTAGCATAAACTAAATGGGACTGGGACCAAAAACCGTGAAATGTACAAAAAAGTAGAAATGGGATAACAATAATGAACAAAGGAACGAAACATATGGAAGTGGATCGAAAAATATGGATATGAAACGAAACACTTTTGATTGGAATATGGCGGCAGAATAAGAATGTTGGGCAGGCCCTAAAAACGAAAGTAAACTAGTTGAAACAAGTTGATATGAAACGAAATATGTAAACAAGTAACTAAACAATTGCAGCGAAACAGGTGTGGAATCTAAAACAACAGAAAATAAACATCGTTTTCTAATTGATTTCATATAATAAAAAACTTGAACTGAAAAGAAAAATTTTATCGAGACGAAATATATAAGATTGAAACGAGAAAAGTTGGGGCGCAATGTAAGGAAAAGAACGGAAATTCAAATATATATTAATAGACATGAAAAGAAACGAGACGATATGTAAATGAAACGAAACACATTTGATTTAAACAAACATATTACATCGGAACGAAATGAAACGGATCGGAAAGAAATAGAATGTATGGCAACTCGTGTTTAATTCGACAAGCACTAAAAAAAAGTTGGCACAAATTGAACATTTAATATTGGAACACTTGAAATGAAACAGAAATATTAAAGTTATAGTAGGTTGCCCACTACATTGGCATAGAATTATGAATAATTTTTAGTATTTGGCAATTATACTTAAGAAAAACGGAGTTTAAGGACCTTTGAAAATTAAAAAAAATTACTTAATTGGGTCTACTACGATATTAATATGATAAAATATTTTACCAATAAATATGTATATCCGACATTTACATCGGATACGCCACAAAGGCCGATCTGAGTTATGTTTTCATATTTAATTTTCAAAAAAATTATTGGAGCATACCTATAAAACTTTATTTAGGCTTTTGATATGCCGTTGAAGGAATCTAAAATCAGAACAATATTAGAACTGAGGCGCTGAAATTTAGATTGTTAGAATCCAAGGTTCATGCATTTAAGCCTTGCGAAAGTAAAGCAGCTGAAAATAAAGTAGCAAAACGGTTCTAGATATAGTTCAAACTATAGTATTCTAAATAAAACTGGTTTCTCTCAAAAGAGCCGTGGTTAACAATTCTACGTACGAAGGACCTTGAAAGAAAAGTCGATCTCATTAACTTAACATAAGACCGAGTCTCTTTAAGACGTTTCGAATCAGTATTTTTGTATCTCAATCTGTTTGAAAATAGATAAGTTGAATTTGCAACATGAATATAGCAAAGAACTAGTCCACAGTATATGGAAAAGCCTACTTGAGTAATAGATTCACGGTTAGTCTAGTTGAAACTCCTCTCTTCCGAAAGTGTTCACTGTTAAAACTATTTATGTAGGCGTGTAAGAAAGAAATCGAAAGCAACTAAAAACTCACAATATGAAAACTGTGGCTAGAAATGCTCTAAAATTAAGATCATTGAAAACGAAGGTTCATTCTAAGCCTTGTGAGGCAGCTGAGAATAAAATAACGCAACGATTCCAGCAAACTATAGCCTTCTTCTATAAAGGCTGGCATTTTATAGAGAACTACTTTTAAGATTCGAATAAAATTTGGATGCAAGACACGCTGAACAAAATAATACCACAATACAATATTTTCGGAAAGAAAGGCCTTGACTGCTTTTCTATAATGAAAAAATTGCCTAAATTTTGAGTACAAAATAATTTTCAGATAACGTAGGTATAAATAACTAGTCTCGAAAACTAGGGTATACTGAAAATTATTGCCGTTCTTGCAAACTCTAAAGTCTAACTCGGGATTGTAATTAGTACCAATTAAGGAACCACAAACGTACTACGTAGGTTTTGGATAAAAAAAAAAAATAAATAATATTTTAGCAAGAACAAAGCCATTATATTACTAGTTATTTGTCGCCGGAAAGTATCCATGAAATATTTACCAATTTTCAAAACACTAAAACAGTGGATTTGAAGTACGAAGTTTCTAGATGTTCGCATTGATCTCAGGCGGGAAACGTCTTAGAAAGCTCTACTAAGTAAATGAACCCGCGAAAGAATAGTTGAAAAAGGCTTTAAAGCTCTAGTAACTTGAAATTTCAAAACTTCCTATAACTACACACAAGCCTGTAGTTCTCTACAGATTTACGAAATATTAAAAAAAAAAAAAATTAAACTGTTAAAAACACACGTTTCTCTTTCTACAAGACTTATCCACTGGGCATAAAAATAAACCAAACTTGACGCAAATGTCTTAAGAGCAGTTTAAATTTTTTTCATAACTAAGCTGCTAGTCGCTACGCATGCGCATGCCCTTCATGTTTTAATTTTTCCGGTTTCTTTTTGTTTGTGCCTCGCAACGAAGAAACTTCAAATGGGCCAAAGTAAAAGTGAACCGGCAAGTTCAAGTTTATTTTTCATTTACTGCCCAAAATTTAAAATACAACAACAATAAAGTGATGAACAAAGAAAGGAAAATTAAGCGTAAGAAACCGCACAATGCGAAATGACAGTGCAACAACAACAAAGAAAAGCAAAAAGCAAAGAGTGAAAAGGTTTTAACAGAAATTTTAGAGTAAATTATTTTGACCCTTGAAATTTTTATTTTATTATCTTTTTGGACTAACCGGCTCGAGAAATTAACATTTTTGTTGCTGGCCGAAGCGGTGTGCGCGCGTGTGCGTGGCATAACGATCAGTGAAACGTTAGCACGAGACACACTTCGGTTCCGCGGCAGCAAAGAATGACAAAGCCGGAGTTGAAGCGCGGCCTAAGCCTCACACCACCTTACCTTATTAGCATAATAAGTCGGTAAGCCACTACAACAACGTACGGTTTTTAAAAATTACAATAACAACAACAACAGGTGTTGGGTAAACCAAGCAGCGTGAATTGCCTAAGAGTCTAAAAGAGGCTTCAAAAAAGTTCAAAATAAATTTTTATTTTTTTGCTGTTGTTGTTGTCAATGCGTCAATCAGCAGCCACGCATAAAAGAAAGTGCGCGGTAGCGTGAATAAAATGAAATTTCGGCCTTTACTACAACAAAGCACACAGCATTGCGTGTACAGTTCAATTTAGAGTTACCAATTTTGGGCTTAGCGCTACGGTAGCAAGCGACAGAGGTAGGGCTAAAACCCATTAAGCGGGCATTGACATCTCATAGCAAGCTGTCGAGCAACTAGCAAATGGCTGATATTCATAGCAGAGCTTTTACATATACATACTTGTATGTATGTATCGAAGTGATTTTGGAAAAATTCGAAAATTTTTTTTTATTTGGTTAATTTTTTGGGTATCAAGCGTGTTAATGCTAGATTCGTACCAAAATACCAGAATTTTGGCAAAACCGATGTCGAATAGTGTTCAAAAAAGATGTAGTTGAGGACCCTACATTCATCAAACGCATCAATACAGGCGATAAGGTGGCTGAGGGTAATAACAAGAGTACGCAAAAATGGATTAAGCGTTGACATGCTATCATTGGTTCCGGAGCCTATTTTTAGAAAATTTTCTTTTATCAATCCAGATCAAATTTGATCGGTGAAGATAATTTTTTCGACGCCATTGTTGTTATTAATAATAAGTATTATTTAATGTTCCAAGGTAGGGAGCTTTTCAATCAGGTTTCATTATATGTGAGATTATAAGAACCCCGCATACAACATGAAGTTAACTTCGAAACCTCAATTTTGCACTAGGCCCTTAAATGTAATTAGCATGCTAATAAATTAACCAAATATCAAGCTTTTAAGCAGTTTTAAGCCCTGAACTTGATATTTTGAAAAAGAGCCCTTAATAAACTCGGCCTTTCGAAGTTCTTGTTGATGCCGTATATAACATGATACCATTTGCGTTATCAAAATCAGACTTTACGAACTTCCTCTGCTCTTTTTGATTGGGAAATTCACTGGAAACAACAGTGAGTCATGGAAATATTTTATAAAGCAAATTTTTCGAGCTCATGTGAGCTTCATTTCGGAACCTTGATCCGATGTGTAGTACTAAAAAGTTGAAACATCAGAGCTTTCCAGACCGGAATCTTTAAGTTGTGTAAACGGAAACTTCAATTTTCGTTCAGGAGCACAATAGAGCATAGAGTTTGGAGTCGATGCCGATTAAAACTGTTTGTTTAACTACTAGAAAAGTTTCGGAGCGCCATAAGCATGTTAGACAGACAATTTGATAAAGCAGTCTAGTCAGCAGTTATAAATAAGCAAATACACTGATCATTTAAATATCCTGAGAGATCTCAAGGCTGCGAAATTTACACGAATCATAAGCTGGGAAGACAGTTGTTCCCTCAATCTCAAAAAAAAAAAAACTGATTTTGGTGGTCAAAGTATTACAAGTGCGACCCTAAATGCATGTTGTTGCCTCACAACGTCAACCAATTTCTTCGTTCTATCACACAAAGGTCTTTCAGATATGTTTATTTTCACAATATGTTGGCTGGACTGGTCTATGAGAGAGTGGAAGACGGCGAAAGAGCTTAGCAGAGCTTTCAAGCCAAATATATACATACGATATATGTGTAAAGAAAGTCCAGTCTAGTCTCAAGGCTCAAGAAATAAAATCTACACGGCGATCAATTCTTTTCCTCTTTACTAATAAGCGATACATACGTATGTAAGCGTGAATATATTCAATTACCACATAGTCACGCATTTTTCGCATTGACCTTGCCTCATGAGCTGAGCTTTGACTATTTACTTCACACTGGCTTGCCATAAAACATTGTGCCACTTCTCCAGGTTTTTCGAAAATAACACATATGTACATATACGAGTACATATTCCACGCACCGTTATTTATGTTCGACGTAACGTAGAAATTGGCCACGCCACATTTGAATTCAAGTGCGAACATCGAAGCTTGTCAATTTGGTCGCTCGTGACAACAGGGCAACGCGGTTTTTTGTTGCTGTCGCAAACGACTGACTAACTGGCGCGCTAGTGTCATCGCGCGGTGCGTCTTTCCTGCGTTCACTTCTGCATTTTACGTAGCGTTCGCGGAATTTTGGATGCGTAATGCGGTTTTTTCGTGTGCGCACAAGAAAGAGTGCATTTCGGTCGCGCCGAGGGAAGAGGTATGTATATTCATATATATATATAGTAAATACATATGTATGTATGTATGTGAGAGCAATTGAAATATAATATAATATAAGCGCATAAGTCCGTAGGTAATTATTTAGGAAACTACTTTTTTCGGGTTTTTTGTTGTAATTTTTTGCTTATACCCCCTTTATAAGCGAACCTTGTAGTCCGCAAGTTTTTGAGATATCGATCTGAAATTTTGCACACATTCTTGTCTCCCTAGAAAACTGTTACGCCGATAACGGACCACTATACCATATAGCTGCCATACAAATTGCATGATCGGAATGAAGTTCTTGTATGAAAAACTTTTTCGTTTGACGAGATATCCTCACGAAAATTGGCGTGGTTCATTAACTGAAGCAATTTTGAAATCGCTGAAGAAATTGTGGAAATCATGCTACTATATCATATAACTCTCATACAAACTGCATAATCGAAATCAAGTTCTTGTATGAAAAACTTTTTCATTTGACGAGATATCCTCACGAAAATTGGTGTGGTTCATTAACTAAAGCAATTCTGAAATCGCTGAAGAAATTGTGGAAATCGTGCTACTATATCATATAACTCTCATACAAATTGCATGATCGGAATCAAGTTCTTGTATGAAAAACTTTTTCATTTGACGAGATATCCTCAAGAAAATTGATGTGGTTCATTAACTGAAGCAATTCTGAAATCGCTCAAGAAATTGTGGAAAGCGTGCTACTATATCATATAGCTGCCATACAAATTGCATGATCGGAATGGAGTTCTTGTATGAAAAACTTTTTCGTTTGACGAGATATCCTCACGAAAATTGGTGTGGTTCATTAACTAAAGCAATTCTGAGATCGCAGAAGAAATTGTGGAAATCATGCTACTATATCATATAACTCTCATACAAACTGCATGATCGAAATCAAGTTCTTGTATGAAAAACTTTTTCATTTGACGAGATATCCTCAAGAAAATTGGTGTGGTTCATTAACTGAAGCAATAATGTAATTTTCAAAGAAATTAATAAAATCGTGTAACTATAGCATATAGCTGTCATGCAAACTGTACGATTAAGGTTCTTGCAAGAAAGCTTTTTGAGTTGTAAATGGTATTATATGCTATTAACGCTTTTTTTTTACTATTTTACTTATTTTTTTAAATCTTTTCCGTTGTTTCCGTTTATTTTGTTGTTGTTGCCATTGTATATTTCATTCTCTTTTTTGCTGCCACTCTTGTGTGAAAGTGAAATTTCTTTAGTGCGTATTTTTCGAGGTCTCCACTTAATTTCTTTACCATTATTATTGCAGTCACACACACTTTCGTTGTTAGTGTGACAGTTGTTGTTATTACGCGCCTTATTGTTGCCGTCGGCTATTTGCTGCCTATGTACCTGCTGCATTTTTATTACTGCCAGTTATAACATTTCGCCATATTTACTTGAAAACTCAACCAAAAAATAAAAAAAAATTAATAAAAAAAAATGTTTTGTTGTTTTCATATTATACACGTTGTTGCTGCCGCTTCTGCCAGTCCGCTTTTTCTCATTTGTGCAATTATGACGACCATAACCTTAAAATTATATGTACTTACGCATTGTAAGCAATTCGAGAGGTTTATTGCCGAAAAAATATATCGAAAAAAAGAAAAAAAATAAAAACAATAACAACAATATGAAAGTGAAATAGCCACTTGGAAAGTAACAACAACTTTTATATTTACGCTTATTATGCATGCAACCCTGTGTCACACACACTTGTATTTATAATATGTACTTCATATGTACAGTAAGTATACACATGCATATAACTGTAGACATACAGTATATTTACACGGATGTCATAATTTCTTATGCGACAACTTGTCTTGGAAACCAGCTAAGTGAAAGGTGTAAGCGCACATCATAACTGTAATCGTTTTGACAGTGACAATGACTAAAAGGTCGCGCTGAATTTTGGCGTTGAACAGGTATTTCCTTCCTTATAATATACACATACTTACACAAAGGTTAAATAAATACTAGAGGTGTGAAAGTTTATAAGATTTTTTTGAGAGATGGAACAACTGTCTTCCCAGCTTTTGATTCGTGTAAATTTCGCAACCCAGAGAACTTTCAGTATATTTAAAAGATCAGTGTATTTGCTTACCTATTACTGTTGACTAGACTGCTTTATCAAATTGTCTGTCTAACATGCTTATGGCGTTCCGAAACTTTTCTAGTAGTTAAACAAACAGCTTTAATCGGCATAGACTCCGAACTCTATGCTCTATTGTGCTCCTGAACGAAAATTGAAGTTTCCGTTTACACAACTTAAAGATTCCGGTCTGGAAAGCTCTGATGTTTGAACTTTATAGTACTAAACATCGGATCAAGGTTCCGAAATGAAGCTCACATGAGCTCGAAAAGTTTGCTTTATAAAATATTTCCATGACTCACTGTTGTTTCCAGCGAGTCTCCCAATCAACAAGAGCAGAGGAAGTCGTAAAGTCTGATTTTGATAAGCGCAGTAGGACCATTGGCGCGCTGTTGTTAACTCGGCTGTAATTGCGTAAGCGGTGGCTACTCCAGTAAAGAAGAAGAAGTAGGTCTGAATATCAGGTTCAGTGCTTAAAAATGGTATAATGAACGCAGGACCGAGGTAGGCTTACGAAATTGGGTTTATTAAGTTAACTTTATACTGTGTTCATAGTACTTATAATCTCACATATGTCGTCCCCCTCATATTTCTTTATATTAAAAATCATTTATCATAACTTTATGCGTGAAATACGTCTGCTAGGCTTCGCGCTGTCATCGTCTACCGCGGCAAAAGAGAAAGGTGCCAATTGCAAGCATGTGTATTAAGTGTGAAAAATACTAAAACAAATTTCAATAAATTTGGTAGCCTAAAGACGAACGAAACGCTTAACGGTTACGTTAAAACATCAAAGCATCTAATAAAGACAAACACAGAGACGCAAAAATTATGAAAATAATAAAAAGGCACTAAAAACATTATTGTGATTTTACAAAATTCACAAAGAGTGGCGGCTGCTGTAAATTTTGAGAATTTTTCGGATGCCGTGAAATACTCGTATGAGTGTGAGAAGCTTTAGAGCGGTCCGTCATAAATTTTGTTAACGCTTTAATACATTTTATAAAATTGTAAAATTTTTACAAACCAATTTGGCGTCATTTACTTTTGCGTTTCGTTAATGTTTTACTTGACTGCCATCAGCTGTTTGTCGGTCTGGTCTTAGCGATTGCGTTGCTGCGTAGGCTTGCCGCTTGGCTGCCTAAACAGTGACCTACTACCTTCTTAGCTGGCTGGCGGTGCGTTTGACAAACAATGATGACTTAATCGCTTGATGATTACATAATTAGTAATTACATTTTTAGTAACTGAAATTCAGCGGGTGGCGTTGTTTTTTGACCAACGAAACTCTACATGCGTTCGAGAGTTTTAAGAGGTTTTTGTCAAAACATACTAAAAATATAAGTATGATTGTTAGCTGCCTAAAAGCAGCCGATTAAAAGCTATACAAATTTCAAAACTTCCTTACTAGTTTCTGTAGTTTGTGGGCTAATAATAAATCCGTTCATATCGGTTATTTCAACCAGATGGTACTCCATATAACTATTTTCTACCATATAACTAAGTTACCAGGATAAGCTTGGGTTAATGCTAATTCCGTCGCATATTTCAACCCAAATTTTAGATTTTGTGTTGGAAAAAGCTTAGTTTCAAATATTATATTGACGAAGGAGTGCGAGTTACGAACTTGAGCTTCAAATATGGGAGGTTTCGAATATCAGAAATAAAATATTTTAATACAAATTATGCTCCACAATCTTCCAATGACATTTTCTGTATTAAATTCGTTAGCAAGATATGGCAGTATTGAGAAAATCTTTTTTCGTGTGCGACCTCTGTGAATGGGTGAAAATAACTCCCAGTTGGACTTATAAGGTAGATCTTCCATTAAGGTGACGAATTTGTAATGAAACTGCATTGTACAATTATTCAAATAACTTCAAAAAAGTCTATTTAGAATAAGTTATCAAATCTCGTCTATTTTCTTCCGATCGGAAAGTGCTGCTTATGCTCCCGTGTTAAATAGCTTTGCGTTCTTCCAGACATCATCTCTACAGGAGTATTCTAATTTGAATTCGTTATGCCTCTAACCGATCATTGTCAGGACTAAGCTCTGTCGGAGAGTTGAGTAACATCTCTCACTATTTATTTTTATCAGTGCCGATAAAAATTGTGAACTAATCTCAACACATGCTCTAGGGTTGTGCGGTTATTAGGAACCTAGTGGTTTAGTCGTAGATTTCAACGAACTTTTGTATGGAAGTTAGTTACACAGTTCTTCACAAAAAAGTCATGTCGATCTCCACTAAAAAATTGACAACTGAACGCAGAAACCCATAAATAGTTTTGATTGCCGAGGTTATTAAATATTAATAATTAATATATGTAATAATATTGAGTCTCAGATTACCTCGCATTTCCAGGAGTCAAAAATGGTGTAACTATGTTAAAATCAGAAATAAAACATACGAAAACAACAAACACATGTATTAAACATGTACTTCGGTAAAGGCATATTGAGAGCTTAAAACTGAGAATGCAGCGACGAAATGCATTACTCCTGCTCGTGTTGGCAATCAAAACCACGCGAGCGATTAATGAAACGAAAATAATAGCAGAAGTCTAGGTACTCTCTCGTACAGTGCTGTCAACGTTGACAGCGCAGCAGCTGTAACTGGGGCAGCGCTGCCGCTGAGAGACTAAGGTGGAAACAGCGTAGCTGTAGCAGCAATGGAGAGCATTACACCGTTGAGCGCTTTGAGTGCTATACAAAAAAAAAAACAACAACAGTTGAAACAGTAACAAAAGCAACAGCAATTGAAGAGTAAACAGCGAACAAGCAACGCCAACGAAGTAGCAACGGGTTCAATGGCTGACCCAATTTCACAAACGACAACCACGTTGAATGTAAATATGTTTGTATGAAAGTGTTGTTATAATGCTATTTGTATGCGTGTGATTGTGTGTATGGTATATACATACATACATACGTATGCACTGATGGCTGTTTATACAGAAAAACGAAATTATACGACGTTGAGCGCAACAAATAAATAAATAATAACAAAAGCAAAAAAATCGGAAAATTGTAAATGAAACAAACTAAAATTAAAAATTCTAAGTTAAAAAACTTAAAAAATATAAATTAAAAATAAAAAATTAAGAAGAATAAATTAATAAAAAACCAAATAAAAACTAAAAA
>NW_017537045.1:284657-291623 GCF_001853355.1 Bactrocera latifrons | reverse complement strand
TTCAAAAAATTAAATAAAAAAAAACACATTAAAAAATTAAATAAAACAAATTAATCAAATGAACATAAATGAAATGTAAAATTAAAAAAAAGTAAACCCAAACAATTTACAGGAATAATAGTACAAAGCACGGCAAACAACATACAAAATGCGGGAGGAAGTTGGAAGAAAAAGATGCTTAGAAAATAGCACATGTGCAATGGTGTGTTGGTTGAGCAAAGAGTAGAAGTCGAAGTGGGGCGAAAGAGAAGTGAAGTAAACGAAAAAATCTGCTCTAATGAATTAGCCAAGTGTGGAGAAGTCATATGCTTTGAAAGCTTCTGAACAGCTATAAGAGATAGTAAAACATGATCGCTAGCCGCTTGCGTGGGTGGTGACTTCCAAGTGTATGTATGTATATGTATGTATATTTGAAGCTTAAAGAGTGTTGTATTAATGACACACGAGCAGCAAAAATGCCGAAAGAAAATGTTTTCTTTGGCTAGAAAGTACATAATTGTACAAAAGCTTATGTTTTGAATTTGTGCAGATTATCATTTTCGTGTAGATCACGATCTACTACAAGCATAAACTTTCTATTTACTTTTAACAAACTTCAATTTTATACTTTCCAAACTATTTTGTGCACTACTTTGCTCAGCTTACCCCCGCTGACATTCAAATGGCCTGTTTAGGTTCACCATGATTGATATGCTGACATATAGAGGGCGGTGATGTGAATGTGCTCGCCGAAAGTCGGAAGTGACAGTTTATTTGTGGAAATTTATTATATTTGTGTAACTGAAAACTTACAAAAATACATAGAGACACGCACACATATGTATATGTACTATTAATTTAGAGCAGACAATTTATGCCTTTGAATACAAATGAAGCAAGAAAAAACGTCAACTTCGGCTGCACCGAAATTAATATACCCTTCACAGGTGCATTTCTATGTGTTCCGTTTATATGGAAACTATATGCTATAGTAATCTTATCTGAACAATTTCTTCAGAGATTACATTGTTGCCTTAGAAAATAATCTATACCAAATTTCGTGATTATATCTTTTCAAAAGCAAAAGTTTTCCATACAAGAACTTTTTTTCCGATTGTTCAATTTGTATGGCAGCTACATGTTATAGTAAGCCGATCTGAACAATTTCTTCAGAGATTACATTGTTGTCTTAGAAAATAATCTATACCAAATTTTGTGATTATATCTTTTCAAAAGCAAAAGTTTTCCATACAAGAACTTTTTTTCCGGTCGTTCAGTTTGTATGGCAGCTATATGTTATAGTAAGCCGATCTGAACAATTTCTTCAGAGATTACATTGTTGCCTTAGAAAATAATCTATACCAAATTTTGTTAACATATCTTTTCAAAAGCAAAAGTTTACCATACCAGAACTTTTTTTCCGATTGTTCAATTTGTATGGCAGCTACATGTTATAGTAAGCCGATCTGAACAATTTCTTCAGAGATTACATTGTTGTCTTAGAAAATAATCTATACCAAATTTTGTGATTATATCTTTTCAAAAGCAAAAGTTTTCCATACAAGAACTTTTTTTCCGGTCGTTCAGTTTGTATGGCAGCTATATGTTATAGTGGTCCGATATCAGCAGTTCCGACAAATGAGCAGTTTCTTGAAGAGAAAATGACGTTTGCAAAATTTCAAAACGATATCTCAAGAACTAAGGGACCGAAGTACATGACTAAATCAACTGAGCTCATCATGCTTTTGTTGTAACGACTGTAATGTTTCACTGGGCTATGCTAAGTTATGTTTTCTTATGTTTCCATTAAGTTATGTTTCCATGATATTCTATGTTCAATAACACACTTTTCCAACCACTGCGAGCTTACCACGCTCCATCACATTAATTGCATTCAATGCAGCCTAGCGAAGTTTACGAAAGGCGCACACCCCACGTAGCCTGTGTCATAAGTTTTATCTGCACAGTGAACCCAACCCAACAGCCACCCGCTCGCCTTTTACCAATATATCAGAACAATAAAAGTGCCTACCTACAACGCACTGCGCTGCGCTCCAACTCTTTAAAGCCTCATTATTATTGTTGTTGCCTAGCATATGTGCACGTAGCTCTGCGCCTAGATATGTAACACCTTACCAAGTCTATTTGTGTGGTGGCTTCTGTTACCAATTCACGTTATTCTCGTTGTAGTTGTAGTAACAGCTTGCTGCTGTTATTGTTGTTTTAGCCGTTACGTGAAAGTTTGTTGAACTTTCGTTTTCATTGCAGTCCATCAACGCGGCACAGCGTCACATACTTATATGCTAACGGCGTTTTCTGTCACATGTCTCGCTTTTATTGTCACTTTTTCACATTATCTTTTCCATTTTAAAGCTTTTTCTCGTAATTTCTGTTGCTTTTGTTAGCATTGTGTGCTATGCAGTTGCATTTATCTGCGCTTTTTTTCGTTTTCCGTACGATTTTTTGTGCCAGTTTTTGTCATTGCAGTTTGCTGTTGCAGTTTTTGTGTCCGCCACTCGGTCAACGAGTCAATGTTGCACTAGAGCGAGCAAACAGGAGGGTGTCACGGCAGTCGTTTAGCGGTTTCGATACTTTTACTTCCTGGTTTGGTACGAAAGCTTTGTTTAAGGGGGCCTTACGTAGCTTTGTACCGGTCTAGTGGAACCACAAATTTATTGAAAATCGGAAAATGCAGGAAAGCTCTAAGTCCGATGGTCCCGTGTTAAACATTCTGCCACGGGTGTAAAGTTAGGTGCACTAACTTTGACTAGTGGAAAGTTTGTGACGAAGTTCTTCAACAACCTTTAGAACTTTGTTAACTTTTTTCCTATTGGATCACAATTTAAAGTACATCAGAAATTATTGACTACCACAAAATGACTGAGAACGTCAAACCTCAGGAGCTAGGTTCAAAACACGACTGAGAATGTCAAGCCTGGTGATCTTGGATCAACGATTTTACTCTGGAAAAGATGTTAACTCCAAATTAAGGATATAAAGAGTTGTGTAAGAATTTCGTACACACGCTTTTGAGCTTGATTAAAATTTTTTCATATTAGATCACTGTCATAATCCGTATCCATGAGTAGTCTTTAGTCTTGAGTTTGTTTATTGGGCACTAATATCAATTTATTTGATATTTCAATAAGCGCTCTTGGACTAAGCTTACAAATTATTTCTATCAAAAATAAATGTTGCACTTTGAAATAGTTTTTTTTAGTGGAAATTAGAGTACTGTGGACCTTATAATCGGTAAACCTGTTGCAATCTTCACAGCCTTAGAAAACAAGTGCTTCAAATGTAGTGGACTCATACTGCTGGGAGTTATGTGGTAGTCACATTACAACTTTATCGCCTATCAGCAATGACAAAAGTCAAGAAATTTTGGAGAGAAATCATTCCATCTGCTAAAAAAATCTTAAAAGCTATTTTTGTACTGGGTTCTACAATATGCAACCTTAAACATGTTAGTACTCAAGAACGTTACGAGATTCTACATTCAACGAGTATAATGGAATAATTTTTCGATATAAATCGTTATAATTTTCGATATAAAATGTGGTTTGGAGTTATTTTGAAATATGTTTAAAACTGTACTTATTCCAACTTAAAACTACTAAATTTTTCGTAGCCCCTGTCGTTTTTGTACGATCCTGGAATATATTTCTTTCAATTGTTTTCTACTTAGCAGTGTTTACTAGCTTCTTCTTTCACCCGTCTCAAACATTTTATTGTCTCTTCCAGCTTTTAAGCGCCAACATGCCTTTACATTTTTCGTAGCCCCTGTCGTTTTTGTGCGATCCCGGAAAATATTTGTTTCTATTGCTTTCCATTTACCAGTGTTTACCAGCTTCTGCTTTCACCCTTTTGCACGATTTTATTGTTTCTTTTTGGTCTTATGCTCCAACATGCTTTGTAAGTTCTCCAAGTAGGCTCGCTATACAATCACTCAGCGCTGCATACACAGATTTTCCTCACAATTTATTTTTATATCAACTCAAATATTTATATACATAGTATGTACATATGTACAGTTAACTTTACAGATTTTTGCGTCTATATTTATAGTCTCCTTTTTTATTTTGTTGCACGTATAGGTTTTCATATGGCCACTGCCAGGGTGCTTGGTGGTCGGTCAGGAGCCCAGAAAATTGGCAGCGCGCCAAGTAAGTCAACTCATTTAACGGTCAGCACACATGTACAGCCATACAGAGAACACATTAGTGAGCAATCGAAAGCGCCGCACACATGAAATAAAACTTCATTATTGCATTTGTAATGACTCTACGGCGATTACATAACGTGAGCGCATGTGTGTGGCTCCACACATGATTTCCGTCTATTCACACGCGCCGCTCGACGTTTACTTTCATAAATTGCCTGACCCTATTTCATTCTATACTTTCTTCTATCTATCCCGAAAATGTTTGTGCTTACTTGCACTTCCTTGTTTACTTCACAACGCCAACAGTTTTCAATGGGAAAATGTTTGCTTCTACCATAAATACTACAATGGCAACCCTACTTTGCTAAAGCTCTACACAATCTCACCTTCTTAGCCTTCCCTCCAATCACCTTTCTTTTTTCCAACTTTTTACCATTTTTTTTGCTAATGCCGCTCATTCACTTTTCATTCTATGACCATCGAGTTGACAGCCTTCGTGTTCTAGTCAGGGCATTGGCACAGTTTTGAGGTTGTTTCGCTGCACTCCATTTGTCTTCCTACCCAATTGCTGTCGCCATCAGCAGTCTACTCGCATGCATTGCTTGTCGCAAGTCCTTACTTTCATGTCGGTACGTGTGGACAGTGCGACAGTTTCGGTGAAATTGGCGCGTAATGTCATTTATTTTTTCCGAAAGCAGTACCGAACGAAATGTGAAAGTCCCTCAGTAGAACCTCTTTTTTTTTTTTTTTTTTAATAATTACAGCCTAGCTTCGGACGAAATGGAAAGTCCCATCACAGAAAGATTGTATTGTATTTCAATGGTAGACCTAACGCTTCAAAAATTAACCGAAACAAATAGTTTATAAGGGACAGGAAGCAAATTCTATATCAACCGAGATTTTATCTAGTTCAAACTGTGCAGTGCTCGAGAAAAATCTCATGCTATACTTGTAGTAGTTAGGCGCCTGAGGAATACTTTATACACAGAGTCACAACAATATCCTTCAAATAAGAACTACCTCTTGACAAAAGTAACCCTAAGCAAATAATTTATACCGTCTAGAAAGTATAGTGCGCAAGCTGAAGCGCTTCCTAGAGATCTTTAGTAAAATGTAACGAAATCTATAATTTTTAAATTGTTATTGTTCGCTTTGAAACATACATAGTTTGAAAGCAGACTTTTACGGCTTTGGAAACAGCAAAAAACTTTTGTCATTCGGAATTACGACATTGTAGACTGAAAGGTTACACACTGCGAAAAAATGTTACAGAAGTTTATCAACGACAAGCTCTGGATTGAAAACGCCAAGAAATTCTTAAGGGAGGCCGCTCAGAAACCACATATGTAAAAGGGATTATCACAGAACGAAATCGATTAATGCGGGGGATCATGTATCGAACTACAGACACTAGCAAATATAAAGGAGCAGATCGAAATGCTTTATTGATGCTGTATGTTCCAGTGGAAGATTAATTTAAGTACTCTGGAATATTTTACGAAAAAGATAAAGTCTGTGTGACCCTATGGTGGCCGCCTCAAGGGTGTATGAATTGGAACCTTGAAAGGTAGTTTGTATGATTTATGTCAAAATTAGGATTCTAAAAGCGGTCTAGGTTTAGACTTTACATTATATTGTAAGAGTTTCTTTTTTAAAGTTGCTTTTCAAGAAATATTAAATCTCATCATTTCTATAAAAATTATTTCAAAATTATTTGGAATGACTCACCGTTGCAGCGACTAGAGATCGCATGCTAGAAAGATAAAGAAAAAAATAAAAAATTAATAAAAATATTATTTTTGGTAATTTATAAAAATACTGTTTTTCAAATTAAAATTAGTGTAAGTATATAATTTCACACTGTTATTACATGTAAGATATGCTCGATAAAAAGGATTGCCATATAGTATTGCCACTTTATTTTATTACTTGAGATTAGTGATGATATTAAAATACATATTTTTAGAATATTTTTTAATAATGTCTTTATAACTAATAAAAATTAAAGATGTTTGAGATGGGTTGCCACCAGATTAATTTAATTGTGTGAACACGTGGGTTACCGTTTTTGTTTTAAATAATTGGTTTTAATTTCTGAAAAGTTTCTGAATTTTTATTTTATTTAATTAAAACAGGGGTGCCAGTTAATAATTTTTTTCATTTATTTGAAACGTCAAACAATAGTGAACAAAAATAACATGACAGCTTGACAAGACTCACGCGTGATCTGACAAAAAACGGCTATTAAAAAAAGTGCCACTACTTAGATCACCCGTTATATTTTCCTTTACAGGCCATTGCACATGATTGGACATATATTTACACAGACATATGTAAATATATTTTATATTTATGTGCTTGACTTGTATTTGCATGACATTATGTTCGAATTTGTAAGGCAAAAGTTCAATCTCCTAGTACCTTCACTAACAAGGGCTGTATAAATGTATCTCCTAGTATATAATAAATGTACTATGCATACTACATACATTGAGTTTAGGGGAAAAACTTAATCATGAACACAAATATACCAACACCAGCGAAGGTTGAGGACTTAGGCTGTTGTAGGTATAGACTTAAGGGCGCATGCATAAGTAAAAGTGCTGATTAGTATTATTCTAAAAAAAATTGTCGATATTAGATTGCCTTTATTTGTGTGCGAACTAATATTTCTTAATTGTTAGTTTTTATTATGATTTCTTTTTGCCTAAACTTTTTCAGTAATATTTTACATATGTAAACATAACAAAAAAAAAAAAATTAATTCATAAAAATGTTTTTTTTTCAATATACAATTTTTTGTACCTGAAAAATGTTTATAT
>NW_017537045.1:279326-284257 GCF_001853355.1 Bactrocera latifrons | reverse complement strand
AAAAATTACTTATTATAAAAAAAGAATTTATATGAATAGTTTTCTCTAATATTAAAAAAAATTTTTTTTTTTTTKTTTTCAAAAATCAAATCAGGAGACAGCTACCAAATCTAGCAAATCTCAGTTGGCCTTGCAGTAGGTTAATAACTGTGAAATTAATTTTCTTTGATGAAATAGCTATTTTCCTATTTTCAATGTGTTAAGTTAATTTTTCCTATATTTTGATTAATTTAAAATTATTTTTTACTCATATCCATTCTTTCGATAATTTTAATTTACGAAATAGCTTTTTTATAGTAACTTTTTTTTCTAACTTTAAAAATCCATATTAACTGTCAGCCAGTCAGCTGGCAACCCTAACCTACTTCAAGCAAATTATTATTTTTTTAAATTCAATGTTTTTCTTATTTAGTGGTTTGTTTAAAGAAAATAATTTTTTTATTTTTGAAAAATTATTATTTTTTAAATTTTTTAAAATAAATGAAAAATTATTATTTTTTTACATTTTTTAAAATAAATGAAAAATTATTTTTATTACTTATCAGTGCTTACTATAAATTTAAAAAATTTTTAAATTAAAAAATATTGTTTTAATAATTAAATAATATTTCTATGCTTGAGAACTCATAGTAACTGCCATTTGGCAACCCTAGCCTACCTCAATGTGCCTGGCATTAGGTTAGTAACAGCAGAAGTAATAAATGGTGCAATAAAAATGCTTTACAACCAACAAAACGTACACACACACACGCATGAACACCAGCCATGACAGCAGCAGTTCAAAAGCAATAAGAATTAAGCTTGCTGCTAATATGCGCCCGCCTTCATTTCCACCAAATTCGCGCTGCATTTGCAAATACACAAATACCTGCATACACACACTTCCACACATATGTGTATATGTATGTATGTACACAACCGTGCACCCATAAATAACCAACGACAGCGCCAAGCTTGCAATGGCGAGGCAATGTGCGCAAAAACATGCGCGACAACAACAAAGTAGCAAATACGAGCGTATTAGAATTGCATTAGAAAAGCCAACAAAGCCGGTGCAAGGCTGTGATGTCAGTGACCGAACGAACGCCTTGGTGCGCGGCCACAGCAGCGCCATGCCATGCCGACGATGCGACGTGACCGATGCGGTTGGTCGGCGCTGCGACGTATTCGAAAGGACGTGAGCGCGCAAAGCTGAGAGGTGAGAGAGTGTGAGGCGCTGCTCCATGTGTGGGAATTTGCAATGAGCTGCAAAAGAAGAAACACGCCAAAGGTGCCAATTTGTTGGCATGAGTAATGCAGTGCAGTGGGCAGGTTTGTGGAGATTTAATACCTATAACATATGGTGCGAAAAATTTACCGTTAATATGTATGTGAATAATTGATTTAACTATAGCTAAAGATTAAGTCGTTGGGTATTCAACTTTTAAGAAGGTTTTGACATGAAAATGCTAAAAAGCTTCTGGAAAGCTATTGGAAGTATAAAAAAACATTAACCAGTGAAAGCTCAGAAGCTTTAAAAAAGTTTATTACAAGAATATTATCATTTTAAATAATTTTAAAACACGTTTTACGAGTGTTATAACGTAACAGGATCAAAGAAAGCTCCGAAGGCTCTTAAAAGTTTGAAAATCCCGAGATGGTCTGAATTTTGCAATAAAATCCTAATTAAAGAAATATTACGAATCATAAAGGGTTTTAAAACATGCTATAATCTAAGTAAAGCTCTTAGCTCCGTTTAGAACTAAATGAATCCGCGAAAGCTTCGAATTTTACTTATACATTCTTCGTAATAGCAAACGTGTAATAGTTTTAAGCCATGTTTTACAAATTATATAACTTGCGATTATCAAAAATTCCCTATGGAAAGCTCAGATGTTTAGGAACATCTCAGAAATATGGGCAACCGTAAATAATTTTAAAACACGTTTCGCGAAGGCTTTAATATCATATGCCTTAAATGATCTGATAAAGCTCTTAGTCCCGTTTAGTGCTAAAAGAAGCCGCGAAAGCTCTGAATTTTACATATAAGGTCTTCATTTTAATGTCATGGAACTTAAAAGCTCTGAAAAAGTTCTTCGCTTTTATCTCACCTCAATTTTTAATAAGTCTGTTTATAGCGAAAGCTTTTTTCAAGTGAAAGCTTTAGACTAATAAGTAGATAAAAATATAGTTAAGAGATTTTTAAATTTTAAATTTATTCAAAGCTTTTTTTAAGTAAAAGCTCTATTCAAATGAAAAACTATACTAAAACTAAAAGTTATAATTAAAGTAATAAAAGCATGATATTTATAGTGTTATTAAGAAGACCTTATAGAAGTTTACAAGCTCCAATTTTTAAATATATTGAAGTGAAAGCTTAAGGAATATCAAAATATATTTTTTGTTAGCAGAAAAAGCTTCTTTTATAACAATTTCGTAACTTACAATAAACGTCACACATCAGTTCAGTTACGATTTTCAAATTTCCTAAAAGCTTTTTACAAATAAAAGCTCTAAGTAAAAGTGAAATAAAATATTATTTAGGGATACTTCTTTCAGAGACCAAATCTCGTCGACTGCAACCAATACCAGAGTTAAACCAAATACAAGTAACTTTTACACCTGCTATTTTTCAGCACAAAAACTAAAGGAAATACCAGCAGGAGAGAGAGCCCATGACATAGCTCTCTCATACGCTCTTCTGCGCATCAAGTTAGCTCCAAGCTTGCACGTAGAGCATAAAAATAGCAATCAAGCACGTTGCAACGACGTCAGTCGCTATAACAGCTACAACAAACAACAACAATAAATTTGTCAACAACAAGCAGATTACACGCTTGCCAGCCACCGTCAACGACATGGCGGCGTCCACAGTATGCATCCAAGGGCGTTTATTGCCATTTGGGCATATGTCACCCGCTACTTGCTGCTGCCGCCATTGCCGTTATTGTTGTTGTTGTTGTTACGCTGATTCTGCACGTTGCAACAGCCCAGTTGCCACACATTGTCAATGTAATCGTTTCAATATGTAGAACAACAACAACTAATACGTGCATATGTGTATAAATAGTTGCTACCCGGTTGCTGTGACGGCAGCTGGCTGCTTGGCAACAGTAGAAGAGCCAAGAAGAAAGAGTTGCCAATGGCAATGCAATCGAATAGCAAATGAGCGAGCTGACAAATCAGACAAACAGCCGAGACGAGGTTTTTTGTAGATGAGTGTGCCACTGCAACAACAATAAGTAATAATACAACTGCAACAACAACAAAGGCGGCAAAATACAACAACAACGTTAATAAAAATTATTAACTATTGTAGCAACAACAACATTAATGCTAATAACAACAACGACAAGAACAAAAAATACAACAAGAACAGCAAGTATTGCAGTGAAGCAAAAAAAAAAGCAACAATTGTAGTAACAACAACAACAATTGCAGTAACAACAACAACAATTCCAGCAAACGCTACCGGTAAGCTCGTAATATCAATAACAACATTTACAACAAATACAATACCAACAAGAACAACATTTGCTGCAGCACTTCACGCTCGCGCTAAGCCAATTTATGCGCAATAAACATGATTTGTTCGGCGCAGATTTTCTACCGCCAAGAAGTTGCAACCGCTAAGCAACTAAGTTGCAATCTAGCTTTTGTTTATACATACATTTTGGTTTTTATTGCTTTGCATTGAAATATTCTTAGCGTTAGTAACTCATGCTGTTTTCGATCATTTTTAACTTGTTCGCAGTAATTCGATGTTGTTCTGATTTCTATCTCACGCCTGAACTTCAGGGCAAAAATTATCGCCACCGTGAAGTTTGAAGGACGTCTTTTTTGTGCTGGTGGTTGTGTTTTTTTTTTTTTTTTTTTTTGTTTTCGTTTTTTGCTACTTCGCTGACAGCATTGGCTTTGGTGACCTCAAGCGCTGTTCAAAGTTGGAGTTTTGCTGTTTCTGTTGTTGTAGTGGTTTTTGTTGTAAAGTCAAGTTTGATTAGTGAGCTGCTTGTTGAAGTTGAACAATTTTAGAACCGTCAACATGTTCTGGAGTTACACGACTTTGCGTAAAGTCTTTTGTTAGAAGTTTGGGTGAAAAAAAGTCTGAGCTGCAGTAATTGCGTGCAGTTAGCTCAAGATCGGAGACCTGAGGTTGTAAATTAACTACTAAACGCAAATTGTGGGTATTTTTAATGAAGTTTTCGTAGGAAATTCTTAAAAAAATCACGAACACTGTTGTGACATTTTATTTTTATTTAAGAAACTGTACCAGAGAAAAAGTTCTGAAAGCGTAAGTCAAATCTATTTGAGTAATTTATAGATAGATCCTTATATAATTAAATTATTGAAGCTTTCGCTGAAATTTTTTTAAGTTTTTTCTTAATTTTTCTAAAGCTTACAGAGAATAAAAGCTCATAAAACTGAAAGCTGAATATGTATTTGAGTAATTTATAAATCCAAAACAGTCACTAATGCAAAGAATGTATTGTGTCTTTCTCAAAAGAAAATATTATTTACATATTTTCTAATGTTTCTTAATGAAAACATTACTAATTATGTCGTACACTGAAAAAAAATTTCAATGAAATTAATTTATATTTTTTTAAATAATATATGCATATATATATAAATATTTCTTTTACTGAATTATTTTTTTTTTTCGTTTAATAATAAAGTGTTTTTTATAAAATATTATTCTTGTTAAAGTTTAAAAAAAATTCCTTATAAATTAGATCTGAGTCTTAATTTTTGATGAAATATAATAAAAAAAAAGATTGTTTTTAAATAAAAAGTCATCAAGAAATTTAAAAAAATTAATTAATCCCGTTTTTGTTTCTTCAAAAAAATTTAAAACAAAACTCTAAATAAATATTCGCAAACGGAATTTTATTCATTCTAAACGCAAAAGCTTTTTTTAATTTTTTTATTATTGGCCACGTTTCTGTTTTGCA
>NW_017537045.1:274213-278595 GCF_001853355.1 Bactrocera latifrons | reverse complement strand
TTTAAAAACACATATTAACACTTTTTATAATTTTACGAATTTTCTAAATTATTTTTTATTAATTAATCACAATATTTTTTTTATAATTAAATCCAATAACTGTTTTTTTAATGTTGAAAAATATTTACAAATTGCTCTACTGTGCCACTGTAGATATTTATACATCTGCCCACCGTTAACCCGAACACATCATTTCACCTTCCCAGAATTGCTGACATCTGTATCAATACAATTCCATTACTCCAGCTCTTTATCTACAACTCTTACAACATCCAATGAGAGAATGAGAGCAAACAGTTGCAATGACATTTCTATTTGCTGAATGTGACAGCGCTGCCCACACACGCAACCATTCACTTATTTCTGGAGCAGCTTCCAACGCGGCAATGGTTAGTTAAATACTTCGATTAAATAAAAAGAAGCAAAAAAGATCTCTACTACTTAATCCCCCGTGCCGCTGCCAGCCGAAAGACAGCTCATTTGTCTGTCAAAATGCAACATTGCTTGCTTATTTGCGCAACTGTTAAACTGTCAGCGGCGGTGAATGACTTTCAAAGCTACAGAACTCTATGCAGCGGCGCTGAATTTCTGGCAGAATAAATAGATTCGAGTAATTGTTTTTGTAATTTGTTGTTGCTCAAGACAAAGCATGGGAAATAACAACAAAATGAAATAGAAAATCGAAAAGAAAATTCTTGCAGTCAAAATTGAAAATAAAAGAATGCTAAAAATGCAGTTAAGCAATAGCGACGTCAACGGCAAAGAACAAAATTACAAAAAAATAAAAATAGAAAAAACAACAACACCGCCTGCCATAGTCGCATGCTATAAGAAAAAGCTTTGAAAGCGCGTAAAAGTAGGTGAAAGGTTGAAGAACTGCCATGATAAAAGTTGCAACACCGCCAACAACAACAACAGCACCACAATGCCGAGCACAGCACACCTCACCACATACGCACGCACGCCAATATACAGCAAGTAAACAAATGTAGCAGCCATTCA
The DNA here is from genome assembly GCF_001853355.1 of Bactrocera latifrons. Classification (NCBI taxonomy): domain Eukaryota; kingdom Metazoa; phylum Arthropoda; class Insecta; order Diptera; family Tephritidae; genus Bactrocera; species Bactrocera latifrons. Next base: position 277,593 of record NW_017537045.1, on the reverse strand, counting down.
ATGCATGCACATACAGATATACACATATACATATGTACATATATATGAATATGTGTTGGCAGTTGCCACCTGTTTGCACCCGTCACCCGTTGCAGCCGTAACCACAATGCGTCGATAAGAGCAGGAAAATTCAACGTCTGCCGCCAACAACAAGAATGTATAACTACGGCTCGTCTCGTACGTCTCGCGCCAGCTTTTGTTGGCGGAATGTGACCCAGTAGGAAAAAGTTTAACAAAGATGAAATTGTAGAACTAATCTTTGAAGTAGTTCAGAACTAACTAGTTTTTAGAAATCTTAGTAAAATTGAAGTTAATTTTATTCAAAGTGACCCAGTAGGAAAAAGTTTAACTAAGATGAAATTATAGAACTAATCTTTAAACTAATCTTCTAACTAGTTTTTAGAAATCTTAGTGAACTGTAGTTAATTTTTTTTTTTCGAAAATATAAAACTCGGCCCACAAAATGATTTATATTCATATAAAAAAAAGAAAAATGGTTAACTTCGGTTCCACGGAATCCTTCACAAATTCCATAAGAGTACTTGATTTGGATCAATCAGCTTGTATGGTAGCTATTTATTACAGCGACTCAATCCGAATATTTTCGATAATTATAATAGCATGGAAAATAATTCGAGTAAGATTTCGTGAAGATATCTCGTGAAATGACTGTATTTCTACAAAATGTCTCACAGATTGACCGATATTTTCGACAAAAGTAGAACTTTGCTCCGAATATATGGTAGCTGCGGACTTAAATAGTTTTTGTGCAATTTGGAAACTTCTGAAAGTTTTATCGCAATGCATTCAACGGCGTTTGAGTTACATTTCGGAAAGTGAGAGAATCAGTTGTAATTTAAAATTGGATTATATGGAAAGTATGCGTGATTGTGGTCTGATTTCGTTTGTTTTCTCGCTGAAACATAGGAGGTATAGATAGGTCAAGGTACCACTATGTGTGGTCGATATCGGCCGAATCGTAGTTTCATCGAAATGTGGGCGTTGCCTCGCCTATCGTCCAATCAAAAATTATATCACTATTAATAAAAAATAATATTATTCAACAATCAACATTGCAACTAATAATTCCTGCAGGGTATAAGTATAACAGCAAATACCAATACACATCTATTGCAATTGTAAAAAATAAACGCCTAACGAACTGAGTATTTTTTCTACAAGAATTAAAACAAAGGCATAAACAAAAGAAATGGAGTTCTAAAGAGAGTATCTATAGATGAATGAAAGCACAAGCCGCTAGAAAATATAGATGTTATGAAAGAAACCCCATTAGATTATGAAGCAGAGCCACCTTCCTTCGTAGCGTTCAGTAAAAGTTACAAATATTTCAAGGCTTAAAAAGCATATATAATTGTATATAAGTTAGTGCGTAAGGGCCTGTTAAATTGACTTCTGTTGGCTTTAGCGCTGAAGTGTGGACTCTACAGTTGAATGTTTTCGAATACTGAGTCCACGTTCGTTATAATAAGCACACTTTAAATAGAGAATATACCTTTAAATAATGCTTAGGAACAAGCAGTTATCTTCAACTTCAACTTAAAACAGTAGACCAACTTAATATACTTCTTCTTCTAATTAAAATTTCAAACAATAGAGTCACTATTTACTAGAGTAGAATATATGGCATATCTGTTGGATCAATTTGACTGACGTCTATTTTATTCTCATATATCTAAATAAATTCTAGGATTTCTGTGAAAAAATATTAGAACCATGATGATACCTTTTATAGGTCAAATTTTTATTTAGCATACAAGAAGTCTTGACACGAGGCTTATAATAACACAGCTTCGTTCTCAGAAAACCGAACTCCTCATCAGGAACTTTGAACCCTCAGAATTCGAAAAATCTTTACGGTATCTATTTACTGTTTGCATTAAGTGGAACGACATTAGCGCTGGCTAGATGAAGCCAAAAGAGCTGAGATTTTTGAGTTCAGTTACATTGGTTTATAAGAAATTATATCATTTTGTTTGAGATTAAAATATGTCGATATTGATTTTGTCATGTTCAATTTGACCTATTTTGTAAATATCTAAGTACATTGAGTTTAACTCGGTTGATTATGGGTTTACGTTACAAAATATCAACTCGAGTCGAGATTAGAAGTAGTATGCTCTTACCTCGACAGCTATACGGAATGATATTATTTCAATGTTTTGTACCTGGTTAGCACTTTTCCCATGGATTTTGAGAGCTAATATTACATTCAGTTGAAGTGTATATTCAAGTTTTTTTTAATACATGAAAAGCAACCGGAACGGACCGGGATTTATATTCAGCCAAAAACGTTCAACTCGGTACCGACCCTCGAAATTACTTCAAGAATGTTTTCTGCCGCTCCAGCAACAACTTATGGACCACTTATTTTTCTATTGGAGATAAATTCAGTCCCTTCAGCTCCACTCTGAGTCCCTTTTTGACGCGCTACATATAATCGGAAGTGAATTTTCCGAGTACTTACATGCAGTGAGAGACATGAAAGCTTTTCTGTCGTTGTCTACGTGCATTAAGCACGTTTAGCTTCAAATTATCTACAAAAAATGATTGCTCATCGATGGCTTACAGCTTAAGTATGTTTCTTATTTTTCATTTGTGGTAAACAACAAATAATTGCAACATACCACAAACATAAAGCTGTGCCAATCAAGGGAAAATTACAAAAAAGAACATGAGCACATATGCACAGAAGTATGTCTATGAGTAAACACCGTTTTCAAGTGGCCACAAGTGTAGAATGAAGACACCCAGCGCTTCACCTGCTCGCGCGCATTCCTGCGTCGCTTGCCGATGAGTGGAAAATAGGCCATAGGTGTCTGAATCATATTGACAACGAAAATAATGTTTCGAATTATCTAGATTCTAAAAAAAGTTCCGTTAATTGCTTATGCTCAATATTCTTGGATTACGACATTTATTTTCTACTTTTCTTCTTTTTCTACTTTGCTGTTGACGCTTTTATCATGTTTGGTCGGTACTTGTGGTATTTTTTTTAATATGCTCTAGGTTGCCACTTTACTTCTTCTGCTCCGAGCTGTGCACTTCTTTTTACTAATTAATATTTTTATAGTTTTCGAATGCATGCCGCTGTTGTTGTTGCTATGGCCTTAAAAAAATTACGACGCATTGCAGTGATTCGGTATTTTCCATCGGAAAATTGGGTTATTTCGTAATGGCAGTGGTGAAAAGTGGGACGCGGCGTCGCTGACCCATAAGATCTATGTATATATATGAGATATGTATGTATGTCTATACATTTTATATTATTAAAGACTTTATGTTTAAAGAAGCTATGTTATTGAAAACAACTAATTATCTTTATCAAATCAATCACTTAATAAATGTGAAATTTATAAAAA
>NW_017537045.1:271262-272628 GCF_001853355.1 Bactrocera latifrons | reverse complement strand
AAAAAAATTAAATGCAACTAAAAATTTTACAAAAAACATTTTCACAATATTAATGACGAATATTTTGTTAAATAAATTATTTACTTAAAACAATTAAAAATCAAATATTGAAAAATATCCAAAAAAATTAATGAAACAAACCTTTATAAAACACTAAAAAAATTAATAAGGAATTTCTTTTTTCTGAAATAAATTTTTTAAATCCAAATATAAGGAGTTCCATTTGGCAGTATTGAGGCGTTTGTGTGAGGGCATCCGTAGAAAACGGTCGGATTCGTAAAAGAACAAATACTGGATTTACGATTCTGATCGAATTTAAAGGCAAAAACGCAAGGAAAAACATAGATCTACCACAGTATTCAGCATTTTTGGGTCCATGTGATTTATTTTGTTCCCCAAACTGATAAAAAGATAAAACAAAATTCACTGAAAGAATTGACGGCGAAGCCGAAAAGTGTTTCGAAGACTAGAAAAATCGTTGGATTCAGTGTATTACAGCTGGCGAGGATCACTTAGAAAGCGAAAAAAAATATTGATGAATAATTAAATATTTTTTTGTGTGCATTATTTACAATTTCCGGGTAGTTTTTTGTCATAATACATATTAAAATCCATTTTTGTTTTAATTTTAATTTAAAGCAGAGCTTTTGTGATATGTTAGTGTACATTTTCAAGTTTAAAATATTATCAATCATAAAAATAGTTATAAATTAAAAATAATGCTAAAAAGTTATTTATTTCGAATTAGTTAGCAACTTTTTTTAACTTTGTAAATTATTTATTTTCTTTTATAAAAAATTGCAAAAATTCATTATAATTTTATTAAAAGATTTATAAATTAAGAAAAGTTATTTATTTCGATGTAGTTAGCAACATTTTTTTTTTAATTTCTGTAAAATATTTTTTTGTTTACATTTTATTTAATTTTTAATTTGTTTTCTTAATTTGTGTAATTATTATTTTTGAATTTGTGTAATTACTTTTTTTAATTTGTGTAATTATATTTTTTTCCATTTTTGTAATTTATTTATTATTTTTATAAAATATTTTTTTATTTATTCTGTTTTGTTCGATATGTGCCTTCGCTACGAAATTCGAGTACTTGACCGCATTACGGGGCTGAATGTAAATTCAAGTTGTTTGCACAATGCAAATGTCAAGTATTTCAAAAAATATGGAACAACATATACTACGAATATATGTATGTAACGGTACAGTAGTAAGAGTTAAAAATTGCAACCTTGCAGCTAGTATTCTTCCCAAAAACAAGCAAAAAGTTATAAAAAAAGTTAAATTCACCACCAAAAAGTTGGACGCGATTTCTGGATATTTTTATTATCTTTATAATTACAACCCATTATTATTA
>NW_017537045.1:269492-270757 GCF_001853355.1 Bactrocera latifrons | reverse complement strand
TTTAATATATTTATATTTTTATTTTTGGATTGGTAGAACAAAATGGAGTTAGTGATTGCAGCGTTATTTAGCCACCAAATGAGGTGAAGGCAAAACTAGTGGACAGTTCGTTGAGCCATCGATGACAATTTAAATAACGGCACAATGAAGGCACTGCCATGAGCACATTACAAGGTGTCTAAATACCTGTCAATATACATATCCACATATGAATATGTTTGTGTATATATGTATGTAAGCAAAGCAATGAATGTGAAAAATTACTGAAGATTTCCTACTATATCAACAACAACATCGATGGCGAAATATTTCAGAATCTATGTGTGTGAATATTTCTTGTTTATTTGGCTTGCACCTCTACAACACACGCAGACATACGTATAGTATATATGCATGTATATACATATGTTTATATTTTAGGCGACAAAAACTGTGCGAGCTATAACTGTACACACTTGTCAATCAAAAATTGGGTTAATTGCGCATAATTGTCAATGGAAATTGAGCTGGAAATTGCAGTTATTGCAAAAGGTAAACAATTTTCGATTTTATTCTTTTGATTTATGAAATATTAAATTACGAAATTTCTAGAAAATTGCTAATGAGATAATCTTTAATAGAAGTGTATATTCGTATAGAGAACCAGAGTTAAGGCTGAGTTCAGACTACTACCGGGGTCAAAGCTGGCAGATAGTGGACGGCCTATGTTAAGTAGTTTAGCTGCGAATAGTAATACAGCTCCCGACCATGAGCTGCCTTTAAGTAAGTGTCCACAACTGCCAATGGGTTGCACAATGGAACAATACACTCATCAACACCAAAGTATACAGACTTCGACGAAAAAAAAAAAAAATCGAGGCCAGTAAGATTCCGATTATCGAGTTCTGGACACCTGAAACATATTAGTTTGACAAAGAGCTGTTGTTAGTTTTAATCTATCACCTTAGTAGCTAAGTCACCATAATTTCTACGGCCTCGAGAAACAGTTAATTTCAAAAAAATTTCTTTTCCTAATGAACTAGTTATTAAAATTATGTTATTTTAAAATAAGCCTCATATATAAATATTCCGAATTTGCAAAATTGGCACCAAAAAACGTGTACGTTTTTATACTCTCGCAACAAAGTTGCTAAAGAGAGTATTATAGTTTTGTTCACATAACGGTTGTCTGTAAGTCCTAAAACTAAAAGAGTCAGATATAGGGTTATATATACCAAAGTGATCAGGGTGACGAGTAGAGTTGAAATCCGGATGTCTGTCTGTCC
>NW_017537045.1:266021-268626 GCF_001853355.1 Bactrocera latifrons | reverse complement strand
TTTCATAACCATTTTAATTGAATTTATTTTTAAATTTAATAATGTTTTTTTTAATTAAATTTGTATTTAATTTTATTTTTGATGTTTGATTTTAGCAAACCTACCCCAATATATTTTCGAGAAGAAGATGTCAACATTGATAAGCCCTTTCAAAACATTAAAAATTAGGTTACATTGTTGTTGCTTTTTTTTCGCTTTAATCAGCGCGTTATTTGTGCAGCAACAACAAGACTAAGCAGACGGTAGGCATGTAGGTTTATACAAAGAGGGATATTCTAAGTAGAGCAAAAAGAAGAAAAAATTTAATAAAAAAAAAAAATAATAATAATACAAGAATAACAAAAAAAATATATATATATATAAAATTCGACTAGTGATTTCGCAGATTTTTTGCTGATAACAAAAGCCCATTTGTCCTTGAAATTATTTAACGAAATTAAGTGCTTGTTGTTGTTGTTGTTATTGTAGCTGTTGTTACTGTTATTGTTCTTCCCAAAAAACGAAAATATAAACACAGTAGCAACAATCTACAATAACAGCAAAAAGTATAACAACAACAACAACAAAATTTCAACAAACGACAATAATAATAACAATAACCACAGCAAAAGTTTTTGTATAAAAATTGTTTATCTATCATATATTTTATCGTTGTTGTTCTTATTATTGTTTTTATTATTCTTACTGATACGCCGTCACTGAAATTGGGTCAACTATATATAAATGTACGCAGATGTGTGTATTTGCCTACTAAAATGTGTTGTTGTTGCATTTTGGCAAATGTGTGCTATTTTTGTGCTGTGTTTGTTCGTATGTATATAAATTAATTTTTTTATTTTTATTTTTTTGTTGTCATTATTGTTTTTCGCAGATGCGTTATTAACAATGAAAATTCGATTTCATTATCAGAGAGCGACCGCGAAAAATTTTAAATGAAACAAGGCGCAAAGAAATCAATGTCTGTATGTATTTGCACCGCGCAAAGATAGACAGAAACGTGACGCGGGAGAAAGCGAAAAAACCAACGAAATAAAATTTAAAAAAACATTTTTTTTTTATTCGCGCGAATTGATAAGCAATCAACCGCAGCGCAACAAGGGCGCATATCGTTGCGCGCGCTCTCTCTGCCAGCTGTAGTTTGCTGGATGAAGCGAGCGCGGGTGTTCGTGACCTCAAAAAAAGCAGCGCGCAGCGTGCTAATAAGAAGCGTAAATACGAAAATTAGCAAACGAAAATGTGACAAATGCCAACAATGTCAAGATTATGGCCTTTTTTCGCTCGCACTGGCTCTCTTGTGTCGTGTGTAACTTGTATAGCGGCGCCACGGGGCGTATGAGCGATGAGGAATTCCGCGCGGTGCGGCGTAATTGGGTAGCGGGTGATGGTGGTAAGCGGTTACTTTTGCGATAGTGACTGAACTGCAATCAAATTTTAGGCATTAAAACTAAAAAAAAATATAATAAGTTTTTTTTAGAAAATACTAAAAGTAGTAAATTTTTGCGTACTATTTTCATAAATTTTTTGTGTGTCATAAAACAGATATCAGTTCAATATAATTTAGAATTATTTTAAATTTTTGAAAGTCTTATACCGAAATAAAAAAATTTTCCTCCATAATTGCAAGAAGAATTGTCGATCAGACAATGCTTAATATAACAAGATCCTGTCAAAACTCCAAGCTCTAGGCTTCCAAAAGCAAACCTAAAGAGCACTTTCAGGTGAATTGAAAATATCGCCAAACTCAGACTCATATCCACCTGGGACGATCCTACACCAGGTTCAGGCGCAGAGAAGCCGCATCCCAAGAAGCCGAGCAATACCAAGCAGCAAAAAAGTAGCTGAAACACGCCATCGACGACAGTAAAAAGAGAAAATGGGACGAACTACGCGTGGATGTAAACAAAAACGCATGAGGACTTGAGTATAAAATAGAGATGAAGAAACTCGGCGCTCGTGCAAAGCCACCTGACTTAACCGCTGTCAAAATGAATAACATCGTTAACGCACTCTTTCCAACGCACGGAAAAAAAGACAGTGATTCAGAAGAGACTCTAAGATCTCTGCAAAACCGTCCAGTAAATCCGCAAAGAGCTGCCACTAGCAAGCTCAAGGCCAACAAATTACCCTTCGACCGGCCTACCACGAAGCCGGAATATTTCCTGAACTGTGGAAAAAACAACGGCTGGTGCTAATCAGTAAGGGAAAAGAAGATCCCAACTTGTCTGCATACCGTCATCACTGTACGAGCTTGAAAAAACAGCAAGAAAGCTCTATAAAAGGCTACTGAAACCCAGATTCGAAACGGCTATCAACAAAGCTGGCGGACTCCGCTCTAGACAACATAGCTTTAGACCCGACAAATCAACACTAAGAGCTATAAAATGCGTCATTGAAAGTGTAATAGCCGCACAGCGTAGATAGCACCCAGCCAAGAAAAAAGAAAGCTCCTACTGCCGACGGCAATCAGCACACCATTATACGGAGCTGAGGTCTGGGGCTATTTTCGAATTTTAGTTTCCATTGAAGAAAAACATTTAAAAATATACTTAAAAAAATCGAAACTCAAACTTTTTTAAGAAATTAATTTTTTTTAAATAATTTTTTT
>NW_017537045.1:263170-265120 GCF_001853355.1 Bactrocera latifrons | reverse complement strand
ATAAAAAACAATTTTTAATTTGCATTATAAAAAAATTCAAACATTGTCAAAAAGCAAAAATACAACATGAGCTATACAAAAACAAAAATAATTAGCACAAAGTTCAATAACTGCTTTATGGCAGTTTAGCGAAATTTTCACTTTTATTTTAAATACATTTTTTTTTGCCGCTGCGCGCAATTATTGAAAGCTTTTTGTCTAATTTGCCAACGGGTACTGAGTGATCAGAAATCTTTACAATAATAAAACTATTTGTTTGTGGGCGTGAAGCCGCACGAAATTGTATGAAAATTGAACTATGAAATTTTGAACTTTGCTGATTGACAGCACTGAGCGCAGGCCGCCTGAATGGCTGACTGAGGCAAGGCAAAGTATAAAAGAAGCATTTATTGCTGCAAACCGAACGGCAAAGACTGGATTGGGCGGTTTGAATGGCAGCAGATGCATGATTCATGATAATCGGCTGTTGTGTACTTGTAAATACCCATGTACCTAGATCATACATGCAGGCTACACAAAATATTTTCATTATAATAAACAACTTAGACAAAAAAAAAACTTTATTAAAAAAATTACAGAATAATTAATTGTTTAATATAATAAAGGTAAAAAAAATACACAAATATTTTTCTTAATTTAAAACTAATTTTAATTTAATTAATTAAAATAAAAAAAATTTTAATTAAAAAAAATTTGTCGAAAATTCACCCTCACTTCTACACAACACACTCCCCAACTGACAATCAAACAAGCAAAGTAGTGAAAGTTTTTTCGCATGCAAAAAAATTAAAGGAAAAAAAAACGCGAAATGCAAATATGTGCGTGTCAAATGCTTTTGCTCTTATCGTATTATACTTGTTGCTGTTATTGTTATATTTATCGCACTCTATTCATTTCTGCTTTAGGTGCTATTTCTATTGTCACTTAAATGCGCTTTTCACACGAGAGTAGTGAGCGTAAATGCTTAGCGCTTAGCTTGAAAGGAGACATGTAGAGTGTGAAATTAAAGCAACAACAAATACAAGCAGAATTGATAACAACTTTTTAAGTGCCATAATTAGGTGGAAGATGTCAAATAAATAAAATGCTTCTAAGATATTTGGGAAAAGCAAAATGAAAAAAACTGAAGCACACTCATAGGCGCAGTTGACGAATTAGTGAAGAATAATGCAAACAATTTTTATTTTATTTAAAAAAAAGGTAATAAATTAAATAAGCCAAATATTTTATTTTGAACTAACAAAAAAGATATTATTATTGCAATCAAAAAGTTTTTTAAAATTTAAATCGAAAAAATTTGACATTGAATACATTTTTATTAACGGATAGTCAAAAAATGTGCTAAAGATTTATGATTTCAATTTTAAAGATTTATAATTTTTCTAAAATTAAAATTTAAAAAAAAATTTCCTTTTTTTTTCAAAAAATAAATTAAAAAATTTTAATCTTCCAAAAAAAAATCAATTTCTTTTCAAAATTGTTTTTTCTATTTTTAAGTTTTTTATAGAACAATTGACAAGTAAGTAGAAATAAGAACAAAAAGCAAATTATTTTTAAAAATTTTCTTATCATAAAACGCGTTTAAAGTAAATCAAGGAAAATATGATTATTTTCTTAAAGCTTTTGGTTTAAAACAACTTTGAGCAAATTATGAAAAAAAAATATTTTTGAACTTTATTTTTTATAATTCTAAAATTTTTATTTCACAATTCACAATTAAGTAAAAATAACAACAGAAAAAAAATAGTTTTTTAATTTTCTAAGCATAAATCGTTTTAAAGTAATGCACGCAAAACCAAAATTTTGTGTAAAGTTTTTTAAAGATTCAAAAATATTTTTCTTAAGCGAACTTCGAGTAAATTATAAAAAAAAAACAAATTATAAAGGAAAGTAAAATTATGACGAATTAGCATTTTTTTGTTTTGAACAAAAATTTTTTTCAGTAAAAAT
>NW_017537045.1:255878-262583 GCF_001853355.1 Bactrocera latifrons | reverse complement strand
TTTAAAATTTTAGAATTAAAAAAAATAAACTTTAATTTTAGTTAACAAAAATTTTCGAAATTTCCAAGAAAAGTTAAAAAAAAAGTCGAAATTTTTTTTTTTTTKTGTCCAGCAATCCAGGCGTAACTTTCTTCTGACGCCAGCAGAAAAATTAAACCAAAAGGTACGCCATAATCCCTCAGCAAGGCAGTCAGCCGTCAGCCAGACCGTCGACTGCTGATCCGCCTGACCGACTGACTTAGTTGATTTTGCCGACAAACTTAACGGTCTGCCGTTTGCGTTCTGCTGGCGTGCAGACTGGCGCTGCGTGATCACTTTGTCTGCATTGCTACTTTTTGTTATAATTGTTGTTGTAAGTGTTATTATTAACATTTTTTGAAGTGGTGTGTCTATGCGTGCTTATTGTTTTTGCTTTCGCGTACATAGCCCTACTTTTTTCATAATTTATCTTACTTTTCATTTTTAACCCCCACAAAGTGTATGTATATCTGTATAAAGGTGTGTAAGTGTGCGTGTTCGTTTGACTTGTATTGTATGAAAGCATGCATTTATTATTCATTTGTGTTTTTTGTTTAGCGTTTGTTGCTTTTTACGCTTTGTTTAGCGCTTACAATGACACCTAACCCTAGTTTGAGCTGTGCGCAGCAGCGTCGCAATTTCCGTATTTCGCTGCGCCGGTGTTAACTGCGGTCAGCGACCCAAAAACACCGACAAAAGCTACGAAAAGAAATTGGTAAAATATTTTGTTTTCTATACGGCGCTATTACTCAGCGATTTAATTCCCGAACATTTTTTTTTTCAACTCATACATTTTATATTTTTGTGTCCAGTAAGTCTAATTTGAAGCAGTCATGCAGAAAGAGTGGATGCGTGCTTCTAAAAAGCTACCATTTAAAGATCCAGATCTATATATGCATAAATGCTAATATTATGAAGTAGATGAGCCGTTAGTTAGCATTCAATCTTGCCGTAAGAAGAGCAATCCGATATTCCCATCAGAACCCAAAACAACCGAGAAACGCTAAGTGAACTCAGTAAGCTTTCGCTTAATACAAAAATTTAAAGGAAAAGTGCTTTCATTCTAAGGTAGTAGTAGTCGCTGGGAATATGTACCGACATTCTCATTAGAATGCATTATTACTCGTAATCAGAAAGCTGTAAAATCTTATTTAAAAAAACCTTGCATTGATTGTCCAATTAAGTTATACCTCCATTCGGCCAGTTCGGAGCAAGAATTCTACAATCCTGATTCGTCTAAGTAAATTCTTATTTAACACGTTAAGAAACATCTCAGAACAAGCCAAGACAGAACTGCTTTTGCTTACATGTGTCATGTCTTGACGACACAACTATTTTGTTGCATTTTTAAAGCTCTACTCAAGCGAATTACTTAACGACTGGTTTCTTCACATTTTTGTAACCAAAGACCCATTTTGGTGTCTTTTTAGCGCTACTCGAGTCTTTTTTCCGACAAATTTTTCTCTTTTTCTTTATTATAAATCCTTTTAATTTCTTCTGACTTTACGATAATCATATTGAAACCTGTCGAAAAAAAGACCCGAGTAGAGCTAAAAAGTCAGTGAAATGAATCTTAAGGAATTCCAATATCGTCCCAGTTTAGCCTTCAGAGCTGCTAACATTCATGAAAACAAAACATAGACAAAAGAATGGAGAAGCGCGAAAGACTATGCTACACAGCAAGTAATTAATTTTTATTACAGAATATGATTTATGCCGAAAGAATTAAGATGACCGTCAAAAGTTGGACTAGATAGCCGAAGAGAATATGCGCAATTATCCACCGAAGGATGGTATACATATATTATTAAGGTGCATCGTCTAAAAAACAAAGATTGAAGGTAGAGATCCGTCAGATTTTTAAACCCGAGATATCTTTCGACGATTTCTGTGTCAGACAGGTCCATGTAGAGTATAAAAGTCTATGGAGAATCCTTCGAATATGTTATCCATGACGTCCTAAACTTTACCTAATATGATTTATGCCAAAATAATTAAGAAACCCGTCAAAAGGTGGACGCTATCTAGATGATATTCACAATTGTCTATCGAAGGATATTACATTCATATGTTTAAGGCTAGTCTAATGACCGAAGACTGAAGGTTTTCTGTGCCAGTAAGGGCATGTAGGGTATGAAAGTCTACTGAGCATCCTTCGACGATGTCCACTGTCTATGACGTCTTAAACTTGGTAGTCGGACAAAGAATTCGAAGCTTATGAGCTAATAGAGTTGCAAATTAGCAGAGTGGATTGAGAGTATTTTTCAATGCTGATCGGTTTGGATTACTAAGGACCAAAAATTAGGAACCTCTGAGATGAAGCAAATCTCAACCGAAGCTTCGATTCAGCTCAGGGCCCAAAATAACTCCTTAAACAGTTAAAACTCATGGATCTTGGATATGTTGATGTTTTTATAAGCCGGTGCAACATAATACTATACATAACCTGAGACTGCCCCCATTGGAATTCAATGATCTAACCGACGGGTTGGCGGCATTTTCTGTGGAACACTAAACTCATTGCGATATAATAATAGATCTAAGAGTACAAAGCAATAGAGTGGAATTAAAAGTATTCTGAAACAAAAATAGTTTTGGGGAATACTGCACTCAGTCTACAATTATTGGCCCTTTTCGAAACAAATACTATTTTCTAGAACTACTAAAACGAAGATCCTGGTAGTAATTTTCTGTAACTTCCCCTGCGGCATAGAGGCTGCAGACCCTCATCTTGCTGACTCAGTCCTGAAATATGAATCAGGAAGTAACAATAGGATAGACATGTTAAAATTAAGACTAGTCCAACTCGTGGGCTGTTGAGGAAATAGAGAAAATAGTGTTAAGACCTCGAAATGGAAATTTGGAGATAATGTCAAAATCGAGAGGTTTTTGTATGAAAAGTACTTCTTGTTGAGCTAAACCTCTCCTACCAGACATTTTTAATACATAAGGCCACTAAAAATAAAGCTTTCAATTAAATAACGGTATTAACAGAAGAAAACGTGAGAAATTAATTTGTAAGAATGAACCAAAACCCACACTCTGCTTTTCGGCATGAAAAAATTAACCGCAAAGCAAATGAAAAAAAAAGCTCAAACGCCGGAACAGCTGATTTTGCATTTACTCTCTCGTTAGTATACTGTAAACATATTTAACAGCGACTGCACGCTCCAACTGTTATGGCAACAACACACAAGCACGCGCTGTACTCCAAAATGTACACTCAGCTCACTTCATTTTATTCGTTTTTACTGTTAATCTCACAAGAGCTTTTGCAACTGCCGGTAACAACAGCAACAAGAGTCACACTGCTGCCTCACTCACACTGCTCCCATCATACTACACTCACTTACTCACGCTCTTGCATTTTCGTCATCGCCTACTCGCTTTTGCCTTCGTATCGCGGCGCTGTTGTCACTGTCGACGTTTGCGAACGCCGAAAGACTTTTTCGTTAGACAAACGGCAATGACAGTGTTCGTCGTAGTTTAAGTTTACTTTTGCTTAGTAGGTCAAATAAAATTCCGGCCAATGGCCTTTCGCTTTCGTTGTGTCGGTGTCGGCAAGCGAGCGCAACACAGCAACAGCAACAACAACAACATGCTAGCGACGACAACGATAGCGATGATGTTAATAATAATAGCAACAACAACAATAATGGTTTATGACGACGTTGCCGCCGTAGTCGGCTGTTGGCTAAACGACGATGGCTGAGCAAATGCACGAGTGCACGACAAATGGCAGACCCGTGTGCGTATGTGCAATACAATAGACAAGAGCAATACAACAACAACACGCAGTGTTAATGTGTTGTTGTTGCAATTTTTTTTTTTTTTACTCTTTTGATGGGACGATTTGTGTTTGTTGTTATTGTTCTCTAATATTTATGTTAGCATTTAGCGCGTATTGTTGTTTTTGTTGCTGTTATTTAATGTCGTAATAGACCAGTCGTGGTTTTGTAGGTTGCTTGCTGTACACGCTGCAGTCATGGCGTCAATTGAGTGGGCGCGTTGTGTGCGCGACTGACTGTTGGCGGGTGAGTAGGTGGGCAGCGCAGTTGGCGTTAGCAGTGCAACACTAGCGGTGAGATTATGTCGGCTTACAAGCATAATTATGTGCAGTGCGTATTAAATGTATGTGTATATGTATGTACTAGTTAAGTCTAAGGCGCAGACCTAGCGAAGAATGATATATTAGCGCATTTCGGGTTGCCAAGTTTAATAATATATTTTTTATAGTTAAGTTACTTTTTTTAAAGACATATTACCTAAATAGATGATTAATTGTAGAAACAACAAGCGAGCTCGGCATCTCTCACAAGTTCGTTCGAATAATTTTTATACCCTGAACAGGGTATATTAAGTTTGTCACGAAGTCTGTAACACCTAGCAGGAAGGGTCGGAGCCCCTATAAAGTATATACATATATAAATGATCAGTATGTCGAGCTGAGGTGATTTAGCCGTGTCCGTCTGTCTGTTTATAAGATATCCTTTTGAAATTTTGCACACGTCATTTTCTCTTCAAGAAGCTGCTCATTTGTCGGAACTGCCGGTATTGGACCACTATAACATATAGCTGCCATACAAAATGAACGATCGGAATCAAGTTCTTGTAAGGAAAACTTTCACATTTGACAAGATATATTCACGAAATTTGTTGTAGATTATTTTCTGAGCCAACATTGTTATCTCCGAAGAAATTATTCAGAACGGATTACTATAGCATATAGCTGCCATACAAAGGGAATGATCGAAATCAAGTTCTTGTATGGAAAACTTCCTCATTTGACGATATATCTTCACGAAATTTGGTATGAGTTACTTTTTATGGAAATAATGTAATATCAGAAGAAATTATTCAGATCGGCTCACTATAGCATGCAGCTGCCATACAAACTGAACGATCGGAATCAAGTTCTTGTATGGAAAACTTACACATTATATATAGATTAGATTTATAGATTATTTTCTGAGCCTACAACATAATATCCGAAAAAATTGTTCAGAACGGATTACTATAGCATATAGCTTCCATACAAACTAAGCACATAGTTACTAACATAAATGCACCTGTGAAGGGTTGCACCGAAGTTAACGCTTTTTCTTGTTTTTGAAATATTTTGTGTATGAAATGCGTTCTTGCTTGACTCCTCCCGATGAAGCTGAATGTTCTTCAAAGAGCGTACCGTAAACAAGAGTTTTAGACAGGCGTAATCATGCGAATTCCGAACGCACATTGAGGGTGAGCATTATAACTGCCATGTGGCATAGGTTTATGAGTTTGACATACAAATAAGTCATCTATCAGCAGAATGGAGCGAAAAAACAAATAAAAAAAAACACCCCAAAACCACAAAAAAAAAATCAAGGTGATACTCATTGTTTTTTTTTCGAATTTCTTCCGGAAGAAGTTCTATTTGGCCGGTTTGAGGAGTTTGCGTGAAAACATCCGTCGTAGCGACTCGATAAGCCTGAGAGCTCGACTGACAGTTTGCTTCATTTTTTTTTTTTTTTTTTTTTTTGTGTTTTTCTTTTTTAAATATTTTATAATTTTTTTCATTTTGTTTTGTTACAGCTCAGTATTGTAGTTTCATTTCGCTTTTCTTTCCGCATTAATTTTTTTCTATACACATCCATATGCATGCATTGTAGCATAATTGTACATATAGTATACATATATACATATATGTATATATTTATATCGGTGAGCTACACAATATTCATAAAAAATTAAACTTTTTTGTGTTTCTTTGCATTTACAGTTTGCCTCACTGACGCTAAGCTTTTAACGAACGCAATAGTGGAAGAGAGCGAGCGCATATGTGTGTATATATATTAGAAAGCTCGCCGCAGAGCATGAGCTTTTTTATTTAAAGACAATTTTCAGCTCTCAATATTTCTCTTTTCTGCTCACAGCTTGTCAGTACATGTTTGTTTGTATATAGATATATTTTTGGTTACTGAAATATGATCTTGTCGGAACATGTTGCTGACACATGTTGCTAAAATATTATAAGAAGCTTTGTAGTGAATTTGTTATTTGAAGAAAGCATACAAATATTAGATTGAATATCAAATATTATATATTTATTATTATAAATATGAATTTTTGTAAACATTTTATATCAAAAAAAAAAATTTAAAGTTAAAATACTAACTAAAGAAATTTTAAATTATTGTCAAGAAAATTAAAATGAATCTGTCAACTAAGCCGACAGTTTAACTTTCTCGCGAGTTAACTTTTACGCGATTCTATTGTACTTTTACATTTTACAAAAATTTTTTTAAAACAAATACTATTTTTTATACTGTGGGTAAAAAAATATTTGTACAAAACTTTTCAAAAATTTTTCGACTGATATACTTTTTTAGCACTACTCTTTGTGTTTACTGCCTTTTTTCGTCTAGATATCATTTTTATAACATTATTTTGTGTGTGTTAATCCTAAGGAATCTGTTCATTGGACCACAAGGCGTATGAGTGATATGGTCATGTGGCGTATAAAATCTTTTATTTTATTGTTTGTTTTTCTGATGTCGTAGTGATATTAGACTCTTCCTCAACGGTGTTAGAAACTATAACCGAGGCCAAATACGTTGACTGGGCCAAATTCTAACGTTGATACTTGTATAGCGGCTTGTAAAAGATTTTGCTCAGAAATATCACTCATACGCACTGGTACAAGGA
>NW_017537045.1:244781-254501 GCF_001853355.1 Bactrocera latifrons | reverse complement strand
TTTTAAATTTACTAAATCTTCTGTAAGTTATATTTAAAAAAAATGTTGTTGGCACTTTCTTCAGCCAAATCACATAAATAATAAATAAATACGTCTAAGCATTCACCCCAGCACTGCAACCAGCCGCGCTAATCCACGATTAAGCCACCCCATTATCGCCAGCCACAAAGCGGAACGAACGCCATAAAATATGCAACATAAAACAACAGCCTGCATAGCCATGCAACCATTAGACTGAAGAGCTCCAGAAAAAAACGCACTCTAACACCACTCTCCCACTCACTATCCTCAAGCGTTTTTCAAAGCGAAACTTCACTACTTTCCAACCATTGCTGTGTGTGTGTGTGTGTGTATGTGGTAAAGAGCGCACCGGCTCGGGACGAGCAAATAAAACTCGGCTGGTTGACTGACTGACGTTGAATACCTGACGACTGTCGGCACAACAAAAACAACACGAAGCATATGTTTTACAACACACCACTAAAAATGTACAGTAAATACACGAACACACACACACACATATACATATATATATAGATGTGTGAGCAAAAGCCAGTCGCAGGCCTACAATGAACCGAAAGTGTGCCAACAACCTCCATGGCCGTTGCCATCGTGACTCGCTGCCGCCACCGCTGGCGCTAACGGTAAATGGCAAAATGCTGTTTGTTGTTTTTGTTGCTGTAGCGTTGCAAATTTGCCCCTCAACTTCGCCCAACCAGTGATGCGCAAAATAATCGTCAGTTCATGAACCTCAAGAGCATTTAGGCCGCCCAGCAGCATTCTAACGGTACATACATGCAACTGCCGTTGGTGTGGCCAGATCTCTCATGACTGCTTGAATGATTGGTCACTTAAGGCGCTGACTGGCTGGCTTAACTACAGCGCAGTTGGACTAATGCCTTACGCGCTGTAAGCAGCTGTCACTTGCTATCAGGCTTCAGTTCTTTTCCAATTTGAGCCGCGCTTTACCAATTCATACAGCCTTGCCACATATTTTTATTTTTCTAAATTTTTCCTAAATTCTCTTGGACTATAAGCTTCTATATATAGTTGTTCACATATCTATTCTAACTAAGTTTTGTGCCGCTGTTTGACTTCGTGTTCTCCATCAGCCCAAGCATTGCTTTGGTGCATTCTCAAAGCGCTCGCTGATTTTTTCGTCATGTTACTGCTTTATTTTTTGCTTTCGCAAACATTTTTCCTTTAACATGCCTTCCACTTTATGTCGTCCTTGCCATCTCACTCGAATCTGTGGAGCCGTTCAGTTTTGCGGCGCATTTGTGCAACGTCACGTCTGCGTTTACGTGGTGGGAGATGCTTGGTCGGCCGCAGTGTGCTCAGGCGGTGTTTTGACTGCATTTTCTCTGCTTCTACTTGCTTTTAACTTAGCACTAGCTTATTCATGGCGCTTCCCTTCGCGTCCAATCATCCCCCTTGACAATGTCCTTTCACAACAACTTTTCTTTTTAATACCGTTTCTTCGCCCTTTTTATGCTTTTTCTGCTGTTCTCTATTGTTTTTTTTTTTCTAGTCTCATTTTCCTCTTTATTTACACACCATTATTTGCTTTTCTTTCTTTAAAGTATTTTTTTCCAGCAGCTCCACAAAGTCAAAAAGGACTTGCTATACTAACTTCATGTATATTTGTGCGCTGTGCGATCGTTAGCAATGCTCAGGGACTTTTCTGTGGCTTTGCTTCATGAGACGGTGACTGCAGCTGGGAAATACTGACAGCTAAATTGTTATGGAGTGAGAGGAGACTGCAGCACGGCGGAGTTTGAAAAAATATGTAGACTTGGTGGAAGCGTCAACACAATGGGCTTATGTGGTTGCAAAGTGCAAAGCGAATATTTGATTTTTCCAAGAAGAATATGTCGATCCAACAGGGGGACCAAAGATTGTTGAAAGCAAGTGAGGAAAATTCCAGTAAAACCATAACTAAACTGCTTTTCAAAGATATGATAGTGCTAAGAGAAATATATGAGACTTTGACGGTTCTCTTTGAAATCTTCTATACAGTCAGTGGGAGGCTTGGATGTATTACGAATGTCGTAATTTTTTCATCTCATAAACTTCGTAGCAAATCGAAACTTCACTAGTAATCAGCGTTTTATTCTTATTTAGATTAACCTTATTTTGCGAAGTCCTCGCAGACTGAGAAATGAGAGTCGATTTCAAATAATAAACCTATCGTTATCATCTGCTATAGGTTTAATTCCAAATGAGACGAGCAGAAGAGGAACACCTAAAACAGTGGAAGGTGCAAAAAATGAAGATGGCGGTGAGAAAACAAAAAACGGCAGCATGGACGTTAAGAACGGAACGGCACAGCTATAAGAACTCTTCAACGTCATCACCGCAGAAGCTGGGCTCATTGCAGAAAATGAGTAAAGGCGAGGACATCTAACCAGCCACATCACGACCCCCCGGGTAGAGGAAGCACATTAAAAAGCCAAAGAAAAAAAAAAAAAAAGAAACAAATAATAGGCCCAAACGGCGAGGCCATGTTCATAAAGCCAGCAGAACCGTAGCTAGGTAAACCATAAAGGTGTAGAGGTTAAGTTCAAAGAGATCCGCAAAACAAGAGCCGGGGCCTTACTTACTAGAGCTAGAGAAAGTACAGTCTACAAAAGCCAGCTTCTACGAGGCTCTCAAGACCACTCTTAAAGAATCTGCAACTGTCGCCGACCTTAAACCAAAGGCTACTATAGAGATTAGAGAAACTTAGCGATAAACATAACATCACCTAACACAAGAGAGCAGAGGTAAGAACTCTCCTAAACTCATATGTCCCACTCTCCCAAACTTCTATCATATTGTTCAGCATTGAGTGCTACACCCGAAAGTATTATCCTAAGTCACGTATCCCAAAAAAATCGAATAGCCTCATAGCCCATATTAATTTCAGGTCTTCTAAAAGTGAACCCTTTCATACCATAAATTTCTGTCTCATTGAAATATCGTAAATTTGTCTCGAAGACTTAAGCAAA
Organism: Bactrocera latifrons; assembly: GCF_001853355.1. NCBI lineage: Eukaryota > Metazoa > Arthropoda > Insecta > Diptera > Tephritidae > Bactrocera > Bactrocera latifrons. Next base: position 251,511 of record NW_017537045.1, on the reverse strand, counting down.
GTACCACGATGGTATCGGTATAGTTGAAAGAGAAATTTTGGAGAAAGTTTCAAGTCATATAAGATAGAATGAGAGAAAGATATTTCAAGCTTTCTTCAGCCCACAGCTTCTGGCATTCAATAATGAGCTTTGAAATAAATTAAATTTTTAGGTATTTCAAGTATGCAGAGAATAAACTTTAAGGCATGAACTCGAATATTTTTTAATTCACTCAGACATGGATGCAACTTGCACCACAGTAGCCACCAGCGTCACAACTCGAGTGCAGTCACAGAATCTCTACCACAAAGCGAGTATATTCAAAAGTATATGTGTACATACATATTATAAAGACCCCCCAGAGTTGCAGCATAGCGTGCGCATAAGTCAAAATAGAACTTTAATGGTGTATATGAATGTATGGTATGTATGTAGTGCCATGTGTTTATAGCGTTGCTGCCACGGCTTGCAAAAAAATTAACCTACTTTCCGAAAGCAGACATGTTCTCTGCGATTTTTTTTTTTGCAACTATGAAAGTTTATATGTAATTTTTTCGCATAATTGCTTACGCCATATTCTGTACCAATACATATAAGGAACATTGATAAGGAGATATAAACATAAAAGCTTACATGTAAAGAAACATACAGACAAACATTTGTATTATACGACATCATATGCACGGTTAGCGCAGAAAAAGCAAATAAAATGTAAATATACACAAATACATACACACATATTTACACTCAATGGAAAGCAAAACGGAAAAAAATCAAAAATGTTGCCTATCTCCAGGAGCTGAAGCGACGTATTGGCTATTTGAAAGCTGGTGTTGTTGTTGTTATACATGTTTTTGTTCTTTTAAAAATGTATCGAAAAACTGTTGTTTGTTATTGTTTAATAATAATAGCGCCATTCTGTATTTTTTAAATTTTTTATTTCTTTTAACATTATATAAATACATTTCTATGCTACCTTCACGTCCGCATGCTCGACTCACTGTTAGCAACAGACGCAATCAAAATAAATGGCACAATGTCCTCTAGACTATTGACATGAACATGCCGCTGACAGGCGCATAGACAGAGATAGCATGAATGCCGCCTATGGGATTCGCTTGCGTGTCAGCTGGGTGGTGGCAAAGCAAGGTGAGACAGAGACTGTGGTTGGAAACGATGTGGAGTAGAGGAGAAAACAGTGGCTCGACTATGAAATATAAACAAAGTTTAATTTAAAAATATGTCTATCACTTAATTTGTTTAAGTATTACAGTCAAAATGTATGCCGCTAAGTGATTAAAAAACATAGATGTCTTCATTTTCATAGAGAGAGTTAGAGAGATTACAAAAGAAGGGAAAGCTTTAATTTGTCCATAAGACCTCAAGACAATAAAAAAGTATTTTGTATGATTTCATTTCCACCACTCCTTGGGGAGTTTTTATACGCTGGGTATTAGTGAGTTCAAAATTAAGCAGATAAAGGGCTACACGAGAGTTTCTGTGCTCTGCAAGATCTTTAGATAGGGAAATAAAAGTGGAAGTGCTATAATACAGAAAGAAAATAGAAACACTTGCCAAAAATATTACTTACTATCTAGTATTTTTGTCAATTTTTACCCTAAAAGTATTCTTCTAATAAAAATTCTTTAGTTTTAAGCCTAAATGTATACTTATAAAAAAAATTAGACCCCAAAGGTATGCTTTTAAAGTAACAAAAAGTCAACCGGCGAATATTCTTAACAATTCGTGAGAAGCATTAACAATCTAAACGTTAGTAACACGTTAGTAGTGACTAGTAACCGGTAGTAGTAACGTTAGCTATACAACGAGTGCACTAGAAATATTATTTTGACATTACCTATGGACTACTACAGAACACTAAAACTGCAAATGACTAAAAAAAATATAAATATATTTCTATCAACTTAGATTGGCACCATAGAAGAACTTATAAATCATCTACTAGGTAATTTCTGAAAAACTAAGAGAAATGCTCAAAAGTACAAGTTGTAGAGTTCACGAACTCATTAAGAAGTCTTACTATGGTGTCACTTTGAAATCGCTTATGCAGTGAGTTCAGCTGAGAGAAATAAAATAACTTACTGGCTTAAAGCTTTCAAATATATCAATAGTTTTGTCAAACGAAATCAATCTAAAAAGTAGGATAAAACCTGGTGCGCGTAAAGCTTTCAAATATATTAAAATTTCTTTCATTAAAAAAAAATTTCTTACTAATTTCTAAAGTAAAAAACTATCCAAAAGAGAAATTAATACGTTGAAAAACTATTTTAGCAGACATTTTAAAAGTGGATCTGAAGAGCTTAAATTCAACAATGGGAAGCCGTTAGCAGGTTTTGAAGCTTAATGCTCCCGCGCATCGAAATCTAAATCGAGCTGAAGATAGCTAAACGAAATCAAGGCAAATACTTGTGCAATAGAGGGGACCCCCCTCAGTTACTTAACGGCTTTTGGCGCTTTTCGTAAAGCTCATTAGATTTCAATTATTATTCATCATTATCATTTAAATTATTACTTATAATATGAAATTCACTTGAGTACTACTCACACCATCACCTTGAATACAGTTGAACATGAGACCAATTAGTTATAGTTCTTCAAAGGCTTAACAGCGATAAAATGCCCACATTGCATACTTTCAGGTGCGCAAAAGTTCATGTGCGCCATAAAGCTCAGCTCGAAGCGCATACAAACTGTTACTTCTCTCCGCACACACACTATCAGCTTAGTGAACGCTTTCATTATTCATAATTTTTACACAGTCGAGTAGCGCTGAAGGATAATGACTTTAAGTGGGTTAACAAGCGGCGCGGAAGTGAATGAAGTTGATGTTGAGTGCACTCACGTACCCGTATCACTCTGTGTATGTGTGTGTGTGTGTAATGAATAATTGCATACAAATTGCAAAAATGCAGAGAATAAATGGCTTGAAATTCGAGTTAAAAATAGCATGAAAAGTATAGCAAATTAAATCGCGGCCGATGGAGGCAAGTCATGGAGGCAGCGGACAGTGGGGGAAAAGCCACGCAGGCGACCAAAGCCGAAGGTTGTCACAAGGCGTACACTGACCGCTGAACCTTGCCGCAATATGTTGGTGTAAAACGTTAAGTGATGAAAGAGTATAAAAACGACAACAACACTTTAAGCTGCAAAGAAAACAAGCGAATTGAGGTTAAGAAGAACTTATTTATTGATGCGCTCAACAAACGAAAGGCGGAGTGTATTTGGCGCGAAATTTGTGGTGAAAACATTTTGAAAGCGTGGCAAAATGCAGTGTGTAAGAGCGAAGCAGAAAGTGCAATAAGGAGTTCAAGTGCTTAAAATGGTTGTAAAATAAGTTGGAGAAGTTAAGTTGCTTGCATGTTGAGCGCCCAAAAGGCGGCTATGAAAAGTGTAGCGCCAAATTATAGGCAACAAAATTTGAAAGCGCATAATTTTTAAATTATAACTATTTTTATTATTTAAAAAACTGAAATTTTCTCTATATATTTTTATAGAGTTGCCATATAGAGCAAAATATGTTTTTGAAGCGAGAGTAAAGCGTGGAGTTGTAGGCACTAACAAATTTAGAAAACAAGTCGATTTCAAATAAAATATTTGTTAATATTTAAAACAATTTAAGATGTGTATAAGAGACAGGCCATATAGAGCAAAATATGTTTTTGAAGCGAGAGTAAAGCGTGGAGTTGTAGGCACTAACAAATTTAGAAAACAAGTCGATTTCAAATAAAATATTTGTTAATATTTAAAACAATTTAAATTTTAATTGTAAAATTGTAAAAAAAATATTTATAAAATATGTACAAAAAAAAATATATACATACATATGTATATAGTATTTAAGCAAAAATATAGACGCAAACAAAAATTAAAATTTTCTTAGAATTTTTTTTAAAGTTACCACATATTTAAATTAATAAAATAAAAAATTTTTTTTTTTGATTGATCATTATAAACACAAATGTAGAAAACGCGTCGATTCCAAATAAGATATTTTTTAATATTTAAAAAATTTTAAGTTTCTACAAATATTTCAATACAGATGCCAGTAGCAACAAAATATTTAAAAAAAAAGTATTATAAGAAATATATACACACATATATGGTATTTAAGCAAAAATACAGACGCGACCAAAAATTACAATTTTCTTAGAAATTTTTTGAAAGTTGCCACATATTTAAATTTAAAATAAAATATTTTTTTAGCTAAATAAAAGTTATGCATAAATATACATTTTTTTAACTGCAATAAATACGCAAACATAAATTTTGTTTAAATTAAGGATGCCACCTATTAAAACAACGGTTAAAAATACAAGTACTATATTTAATATGTTGCAGAGACAATTTAGTATATTATAACTTATTAAGTTGGCATCAAAAAAAATGTGCGCTAGAGTTGCCACTTATTTAAATTAATAAAAAAGAGAAAATATTGCAATTTAAAAAAATGAACGTATTATAAATTTTGTTTTAAGTACCGGCATCGCAAATTATATTAACTTGAAAATTAATAGAAAAAATAAAAAAAATTATTTTAAATGAGTTGCCAACTATTTTAAAATATAAAACATACCAGCCCTTTGATCTTATGAAAATTGAGTTGAGAAGAATTCTGATATAAATGCATGCTCATATGACCATTATATGTAAGTAAGATTTTGCCATTTTTTTTTAATATTTCTATAGTTAGGGTTGCCATATAATCAACAAATTAAAAGTGTTTCCATAAATGTTTTATGTTTTCGAAGTTTCGAAGGCATGTGAGTAGAAAGATTGTTTGCCAATATGTACAAGGAATATTCTTGTTTAGGGTTGCCATATCACAAAAAAATTAAAAACATGAATTTAATATTTTATGAGTTTACAATAATGTTTTGTAAAGACGCGGAATAAATTGGATATAAGCACCCAAATACTAAAATGTTGAATAGTGTTGCTACTGTACCAGCATAAATATATATTTATGTATTTGATAGATTATAAAAATGTGTTATAAGGCATACATACATGTGTATTTAAGTATAAGTGTATAATACAAATTGGAAAAAAATATTAGGGTTGCCGCCTAATTCAAAAAATATAACGTTATTTTTGTTAGAAAATTTTCAAAGTAAAAAGTAAAGTTTAATATATACATAAATAATTATAATTTTTCATTCTAAATTTTTTCATTTAGAAGATAATATAACTTCATATATACTAGAGCTTCTATAAAAGTTCAGATCATTTCATTGCTTCATTCCCAAACCGCATTGAAAGCGCATATACTCCAGCTATGTACATTTCTCCTTTACCTAGTTGCCGTACAACAACCTTTTCGCCTTCATTTGTATGACACAGTACGTTGTATGTATGTAGGTATATGCCATTGTGGCATGCAACAACTTTCGCATGCGAATTTATGCGCGAAAACGCTGCGGAATCGAACATTGGTTCGCATGTACGGTTGTATGTATGTATAAATGCAAATATTGCAAAAAAGCAATAGAAAATTGTTTCTGGAATGCGTGCGCGTGTGTTTGTGTATTTGTTGTGCAACTTAATGTCACAGGCGCGCAGCTGAGCTCAGGTTGTCGATGCAACCAACTCACGCAACTCGGTGCATACTCAATACCTCGTGTTGTATTGTATATGAAATATAAAAACAAGTGAAAAAACCACATGACAAGCGGAAGTTGCGCGAGGTTGCGGTTATTGTGCTCCTTTTCAAGGAGCAACTTCACGTGCGTTCACAAACGTTGCATATAGCAGTTGAGCGGCAGATACAGGCATCGGGAAAAATTTTATATATGTATGTATAAACAAAACGGAGGCGGGAGGAGACACCAGTAACAGCATTGAAGTCACAGTTCTAAATAAAACTAGCTTACCGCACCTTTTAGGCATAGAGTTTATCAGATCGCGGGTTCTACACTGAATACCTGAGCCAAGCTTGTTTGGATGTCATTCAAAGACACTGATTCATTTATACAGGGAACCTGCGTCCTTTCAACTCTTTTTATCTAGTTTACAGACAACCACTAGTCTAACCACACATCATCACATTTGTCCTGATATCGTTTTATTTTCACTCGTCATATTCTCGCAAATTACTCTCAACGCATTTTATCATGTCATATTGTCTATAACGATATCTTTTCCTCCCTTTTGTCTCATCTTATCATTTCTAGTTTGACTGCCTCTTAACATCTTTTCACCTCTCCGAGCTCAGTAAAATTCTTAAAATTAAAGATTATTTAAAAAAACAATGATTTCTTGATTTTGAAAATTTTTCAAAATTGTTTTTCAATAAAAATTTTCAAAAACAAATTTAAAAAAACTCATAAAATGAAAAATTATATTCATAAAAATTTAAAATTAATAATTACAAATAAAATTGCCAAAAAAATGTTATTATGTTTACTGAAAATTGAACAAAAACAAAAAATCCAAAATTAAAAAAATTTCGAATGGAAATTGAAAAATATTTTTAGAAAATTGTTCTACTTTTATAAATATTCGAAAAAGTTTTAAAAAATTCTTAAAATTAAAAATTATTTTTTCAACGAAAAAAATTATCAAAAGTTTTTCAACAAACATTTTGGAAACAAATTAAAAAAAATCCAAAAATTAAAAATTTTTCGAATTAAAATTTGAAATCATTTCAAAAAAAATTGTAGAAAACAATTTCAAAAAACGCCAAAAATTATTTCGAATTTCGAAAAGAAATTGAAAAATATTTTTAGAAAAT
>NW_017537045.1:222493-244136 GCF_001853355.1 Bactrocera latifrons | reverse complement strand
AACTTGTTAAGAAAAAATGTTCGAAAATTCACAAAATTAAAAATTATTTGAATAAAAGTAATTTATAGAAAATAAATTTTTTGAAATTGAAAATTTTCAAGTAACTTTTTCGAGAGAGTTTCAAAAATTTACAATTTATATTTAATGAACTTTAATTTGAAAAAATGTCTACAATATTCTCAAAATTTACCACTCGAACAAAAAGCATGAGTTTTCACTTTCAAAATTGTAAAATCTATTGAATTTTTTTGCAGAATCAATTTCCACAACTGTAGCGCCCACGCCCGCCATCGCAGAGCTTCCTCTACAGTTTTTTCCTTTCTATTTTTACATTTCTCATTTCGAGCGCAAAACGCAAATAAAAAGCGAAGTACACTTCTATTGGTGAAAAGTGCATAGCATTGCATGACAACCACAAACAAGCGCGTCGACGAGCAAATGCACGTAAAGAACGACGCTGCTGCCGAGCGTGCAACTGTCGGCGTTGCATGCCTGCACTCTAAAGTGGTTGTTGGCCCAATTAAGGGTCATTGCTACGGCTATGGCTATGACTGTGGCTGTGCGCTTGTGGCGAACGACGCACGGCAAAGCCAAAGGCAAAGACTGAGGCTATATGCTGACTATGACTGCCACTTGGTGCTTGGTTGTTGGTTGTTGGCTGTTGGTCGCGGCCATTGCACGACTGTCAGCAGCATTGGCGGCGGCGCGGCACGGCAAAAGTGCATGTATGTATGTATGTATATATATTACTGTATGGAAAGTAAAGCAAAGCTGTGTGTGGCGCGTTGCAAATATATTTTAAAAAAAAAAATACTAAACCGTAATTGGCGGCATTTATTTGTATGTATGTAGATATAAAATAATAGCGCTAGTGTATAGGTGTGTACTTTTATGCTTGCTTTTGTATGCTTTGTATTGACTAAGGTATGTATGACAGGGCGTATGAGTAACAAATAAGTTCACTTTTAATTTATGGTCAACATACAAGCGCACACGCGAGTTTTATGCCACAAAACAACGACAAGAATAACGAAAATATATATATTCATTAAATAGCTGCCACAGTTCTTATCGAATACTTAGAATTTTTTATTGTGTGTGTGTGTGTTTGTGTGTATAGAAACTCCATTGCACTGCTAAACTTTACATATGTAACTAGATAAAAGTTTTTGAGGACAACGCGATTAGTTCAGCCATAAAATATGCTGAAATGCACTGCAACATACACAAGCACATATACCTTATATGGACACCTATACATACATATATGTACATATACATATGTATGAATGCAACAAAGTTCCAAAGCTCAGCTCGAATGAAAGTGTAAATAGACACATGAAGGTTGTTGGCTTGATACAATAATATAGAACGTTTGTAAGTACTTGGAATAGGTACTTTATATAGACTGTAAACCGCGGCGCACACATGCATAATATTCAATATATTCTACAATTAATGGAGAAAATTCCCAGTAATCATACTAAAAATTGTTTCAATACCGGGAAGCCGAAAATGAAATATTCGGGAAAAATCAATGTTTTTACATGAATTAGAAAATTTTAATTTTTTTGCTAACAATGCGATCCCGAAATTTCGGGATCCCAAAAATCAATTTTCTATTGCACAAATTAATTTAATATTAGATATACATACATATGCATCTTTAAATATTGCTTTTTTTGAAAAACTTAATGCCGAAATTTCGGGATCCCGAAAAATATATTTTCATAGATTAATTTTTTTTTTTGAGGATAACGAATTTTTATCACTAAAAACCAATTCCGAAATTTCCGGATCCCGAAAATAATTTTTTTGTTGCACAAATTCATGTAATTTAATATTTTGTTAGGTATGTCTTTAAATACTGATTTTTTATTTTTTATTTTTTTTTATTTTTTTTTTTTTGAAAAATGAGTCCCGAATTTAGGTATCCCGAAAACTATATATGTAAATGTATGAAAAAAATTACCAAAAAGGATTTGCAGATTTAATTCATAGTTTTTATTCACGTACTAAGAAAATATGTCCAGAAAATTATAGAATTTTAGTATGTCGCTATAGTCAAAGTTTCACCAAGAAACTTGTTCCTAAATTAAGTAACTATTATGATCTGAAGTATGATGATATGAAATTTTCGGAAGCAAAAGTCGTAGCAAAACTTTAGATTTTATTTAATTTTTCCCAGATTAACAACTGAGGTAAGCCAAGGTTTTGTGAAATAAGAGGCTTCCAGAAATCATTTTAATCGAGTCTCGAAAAATTTAATTAGGAAGTATTCCGAAATTTCGGAGTGAATTATTTACGTAATTTTTTCAAAAATAATCATGGAAAATTATTTCAGACAACATGTCATCTTTAATAAAGATTAAAAAAACAGTCCGAAATTTCGGAGTGCACAAATTTACGTTATTTTATTAAAGAGGTATATAGAAAAACGTACGCGCAGTGCTTTAGACAGGACTTTAAAATGTAATCCAACTTTTATGATAAATAAAATTATTCCGAAATTTGTTTGGGGTAATCATGAGAAAACATTAAAACCTAAATTTTAGCTCAAAAACATTCCGAAATTTTGGAGTCAGTACATTTACATACGTTCTTCAACTCTCATGTATTTTATCGGTACTGAAAATATATTCCCCAATCACTCTAACCAAAGCTTAAAAATTATTTTAATCATTACTTCAAAATACACCTGCAATACCCTGAAATAATGCCTGTACTTTGCCTGTGAGAAAAAGAGCAAAAGTGGCGCTGAAAAGGTAGCCATTGCGAACAGGAAACCAGCAGCAACGGTTAGCTGACCGAAGCAATAGCAAAAATATTTCAGCGAAAATCAATTGCGACACAGCATAGCGCCGACTAGAGTGAAAATAAAAAAATAAAACAGATGGAAACAAACTACAAATACATATGTACATACATATATAATACAGACGTAAAGAATATGCAACATTGGCGTTAACTTACCCCATAAAATCGTCGGGTTGGTCAGTTTTCCTGCTTTTCTTTTCGTTTATGTTGTTGTTATGTATATAGTTCTTATTGTTGGTGTTGTTGTTACTGCGACGCGGCTTATGTGTATTGCAGTGGCTTCGTCTACACCCAGTTGTTGTTTCTGTTTCGAGTGCAATTTTTATTTTCGCGCTTAGGGCATGCAACAACTCACTTACTTCATTTTCTGTAAACTGCTTTGCTTTTGTTTTTGTTGCGGCAATTTGTGTCGCTTGCGCTTTCCTTAGCACTGCTGTGCGCCTATTCAATATTGCTGCTGTTGAGTGATTTGCTGGTGGCGTTGAAGTGGCGTCAACAAAACTGCAGCGATTGCCGCACGACGAGTTGTTGTTATTGTTGTGGTGATGAGTGTTTGCCAATTGTTTCAAGTTGTGTGGAAAACTGTGAATTGCATAAAAAATAAATGATTTTTAACATTTTAAATATGTGTAAGTAGATTATGAACACTATGATACCGAAATTTCGGTATTCGAGATTTTTTTAAGAAAAAAAAATTCAATGATTTGTACTTAAAATTGTTTATGACAACAATACTGTCCCCGAAATATTCGGGATAAAACTTTTAATATTAAAAATTAAATTCTCATGCTATATTACATAGATATGTATATTGAAATTTTTAGAGGTGCTTAATTTTATAATCCCGAAAATTCGGGATCCCGAAATTTTTCGCACTATATTTAAGCTGTGTTTATTTAAGCAAGTTCTATATGGAAAATAAAATATGATCACGAAAATTTAAGAATTCCTTGTTTCGAAAATAAAATAGGATACCGGAATTAAGCATATTGAATTTTTTGTGTCGAACAAAAAATTCGGTTTTTTAGTTTAAAAATACGGATTTTTATCAAAGCAAACTAATTTGAAAACTTGATTTTTAAGGTGCTTAAATTTACAATCCCGAAAATACGGGATCCCGAAATTTTTCGCACTATATTTAAGTTGTGTTTATTTTTATGGAAAATAAAATATGATCCCGAAGTTTTAAGAATTCTTTGTTTCGAAAATAAAATAGGATACCGGAATTAAGCATATTGGATTTTTATGTCGAAAAAAAATTTCGGTTTTTTAGTTTAAACAGATACAGATTTTTTACATCGAAAATGAAATACAATATACAATCCCGAAAATTCGGGATCCCGAAATTTGTTTACTATGTTTTACGATGAGCCAGCACATAAGCATAATGATTTTTTATGCCGAAAATCAAACATAATAACTTCTAGCAAGCCTAACACAGGCGCCAAAAAGCAGCGAGAATGCGAGTCTGAAAGACCTTTCCACGCAAGAATGCAACTAAACTGATGTGAAACCGACCAAGAAGTAAATTTTTGATTTCTAATTACAAAAAGTTAAGAAGACAACATAAAAACTATCCGGGGCGCATGTAAGCTAAATTCTGAAAATGAAACACAGTCGCTTTAATTGCATAACACCGTAAAATGCATACCTCACGTTCAAAATTTTCTTCAAAAACAACTTTCAGCTCTCAGAATCAAAATAACGGCACATGTGGCTTTCCAAGCGCCATCTAACGGTAGATAGCAGCACTCAAGCGCTGCAATCCGCACACCAAGTGCCTAACTGCAGCTGTCATAAAAGTCAAAAATGCAACAGTTGCAGCGCTGACAGCAAAGAAACGGTAAATAAAAACAGAAACGTAGAAAAATTAGATCACAAAGCAAACGTCAAATAAAATGAAAATGGCGCGAAAGTTTTTCCATTATGCCACTTTCCACGTACTTTCGCATTTATTGAATTGCTCTTGCTAGCGAAGAAGGCCGGCTGTTGCAGCAAACCAACAGTGCAACGGAGATGAGTATCGATAAACACGGAAAGTGCATTGTTGGTGAAAGAGAGAGGGAGACAGCTAGAGCTTGCGGGAGCAAAACAAAAAAGCGAAATGCTCGTGTGAAAGAAAATGCGGAAGTGTTTTGGCTGCAACATGCGCGCTGATAGCTGGGTGTGAGCAGCACAAACAATGCCGTTGTTATTGTTGCATATGTCTACAAGCTAGCGCTGAGCTACGGGAAGACGACAAAGTGCTGAGGTTGTTGGTATTTGGTATAATGCAAGGGCTTGCTTGGACGTCGGGTCGTGAACGGGTGGAGATGTTGTTGTTTGGGTGAATGCTTGCAAACGCGTTCACTTTCAATTGCGCAGAGCGAGCATATTAAGAGAGACTGTTGCGAGCATGATTAATTTCTAAACGAAGAGTAAGATAGTTAATTAAAGAGTGCTGGTGAAAGAGTTATTTAAGAGCATAACTTTCAAAGAGTGCAGTGTAAGGAAGAGTAGTTTTATGTGTATTGAAGAGTAATTAATTTAAATAGAAAAAGCAGGATAAACAAAAACCATTAGTCATGGAACAATATTTCTTCCTTTTGAAAAATTAGGAGGTTATTTTTATAATTGCACGTTTTGGTGATGAGAATTTCTATATAATGAAGAACATATATATAACGAACAGACTGAAAGAAACACGTTATAAAAAATTGAAAACAAAAAAATGTGTGCCAGGCAGTCCCAAGTCCCAGTTTTGAACGATGAAGCTAATTTTGATTAAAAATGGTCTAAAGTAAAAGAATCTTTGGAGCTTACGACATGTAGCTCTACTTTTTATACTCAAAAACCTAAGAACCTTAAGAACTATGATATGAATTCGCTTATCGGAAGTCCAACAGAACGCAAATTGAAAAGCGATAGGAGGATAAGAACCTGGAATGATCCGACACAGCTAAAAAAAAAACGTTTAATTCGAGTTGAAGCGAAATGTGTGAAATGAATTGGTATGCATCCATACCAATTCAGTTTTAAATCCAGCTTAGTTCCTCTTCTTTGGTGTAAGATTGGACTTTGGATACCGAACTTATTCAATTTGAATAAACTATTCGAAAATTTCAGATATTTTTATAAACTTAGACTGAATGAGATCAGAGATTAATCGAAGAATGGCCAAGCAATCACACATTGGATCAAAAGCTAACCTTAAACGAAGACCGAATTTTTGTCTACCAGCGAAAGTTCCATAAACCAAACCAAACAGTGAATAGAAGCTATTTTAGGGTAAGGGACACGATACAATGATTGTTCCAGAATGTAGAAATTAGTCATTGAAAGGTTAGGCCCAAACTATATACTTCATGAAAATGTGATTATATTTGAGATTAATTCAGGCTTTATAGTGACAATGCTACGGCTATGGACCACAAAGTTCAATAGAAAGGACTTTTAACTTAGCTGGCAAGAAATGTTGATAAGACCGATCGAATCGCTATTAAGGTTTCTGGAGCAAGATATCGATAACTTGAATGATTGAAGTCTATTACGAAGAAAATACTAGCACTAAGTGTTCGGAAGTATAAATCCAATATAACTAGAAATATTCAGTAAAACTAATCTGATCTAGCCTAACAAAGCCAGCCAAAACGCCTGTGTGATAGTGATAGAATTACGTGGGATGATAGAGAAAATTCATTACAGTTCATTCAAGCTTTGTAAAGATCTCACTAAGTCAACTGGAGCCTAACAAAGCTTTAATGTATTCCATTACAGTTTATTGAAACTTTAAAAATCAACCTTAGCCAACTGGAACCGAAAGAAGCTTTAATTTACCTCGTTTAAAGCCCCTCTTATTATGCAAGAGGTTGCTGATAGCAATCTATTTTTTTTTTTTTTTTTTTAATTGTTGCGGTTTCTTATTTCAGTTTCAGGTATATGTGCTCTCTAAACCCTCCTCGTTTAACGTTTTCCAAATACTTCCTGCGTCGCTGCTCTTTAAACACAAACAAATATTTACAACCAACTATTTCTCTTCATAGCTGCACTTATCTCGCCACTCTTTGAGCCCACTAACAACGCTCTTTAGTGCAATGCCTGCAACTATTTACACCAAACGACTGCTAGTGCGAGGGCATGCGCCTCTCCAAGCACACACTCATCCATACGTACACATACATATATGTACATGTGCCGTTCGTCTGTATTGGTGTCGCTGTCTCGTCAACGGTCTTGGGTCTTCCTGAGTTCGTTGTTCCATATGGGCCGGTCGCATTTGCAGTGTTGCATTTTCTGTGCCAATCGGTTTCATTAACCCCAACAACAATAGCAACACAGCATAGCAAGCACATCAGCGCGCAGCCATGCACTGCACAATAGCAGCAACAAAAAAAAAAAAGAAAAAACAATAACAACAACAACACAGACAAATGGAAGAAAAAGCGTAGCAATATCGGTGGTTAGCAATGTTGACGGGTCGTTGCAACGTCATCATCATCGGTGGCCAACCTCAACTTAAAAGGTCAACAAAGTACGCATTGACAAAGAGGGCGCATTGCACGGCACACACACACACACACACACATGCATACTTACATACATATATAAATGTATACATACAGACATAGTAAGTTTCTGTATACATTTATGCAACGCTTGCAGTTCGTAATTGCTCCTGGCGCCTCGTCCTTCGCCTCTTCTCGCTCGTCTGCACATTAATATTATAGTAGTAGTCTGCTAGTTGGTTCGCCGGCCTTTAGCCGCACACCACAGGCTCCGCGTATTTCCCTATCATGGTGGTCAACGGTTGCTCTGCACAGACTTTTTCCTTTTGCTTCTTAATTACTTCTGTTCTTTAATTGGATTTTGTTTACGTTTCGTGCAATTTTTCCTTGCTTTGCTGCATTGCTTGGAATGTGGTGTATTTGTTGTTGTTGTCATAATGGTAATAAATGTGTATTCGCAATTTACTCACTGTACTTTAGTTACAACTTCAGCTGGCAGCGCGCCTAAAAATAGCCTGCAATCTTTAAAGTTGGTTTCAGTAAATGTTGCATACTTTTTGGTGTAGTTGGCAAATGGGTGCTGAAGTTTGATTTAAAGTCTACTATAATCTTTCATTAAAATTTCGCATTTCAGCGCGTTTCTCCGTCAAAAGCTAAGCTTAAGAGAGGACTTCTAAATTCAAGGATCCCAAAACCGCACTTCTACAATGTAAGCGCAGCTATTTTAACATTCTTTGCACCAAAATATTTTCTAATGGTAATACAATTCACAAACAAAATCTCTTGATTAACGCCATAGTTAAAATGTACTCCGACTCCAACTGCGAGTCATCCGAAAGTGACACTACGACAACAATAGATAAAATTGACTCCGTCTCCAATTCCGAGCAATTTCACAACTCTTCCGTTAAACCAGACTTGTAAAGGTTTTAAAACTACTGCTATAGCCCCGTTACTCATTACAATATAAGATAAAACTGACTACGACTACGACTCCGACTCCGAGTCATTCGGAAGGAATACTATGACAATAATGTCACAACTCTCCACACTTGTTTGTGCTCTAAAACTATTTCTTGCCCCTCATAGTTAAAATTCAGTCCGAGTCATCCAAAACCAACACTACAAGAACATGTTTACAATTCTTCGGTCAAACTCAATAACTAATTTTAAGCTCCGTAGTAATTACTAAAGAGTTATCATAGTCCAAAGTAGTAAGTGCTAAGGCACTAAAGCTAAAGTCTAAACAGCATTCTAAGCTTTCCTATTGAAGACCAACCTTTGTAGTTCCAAAGCTCTATCTCAACAAAAGTATTAGGTTCACATTATCGTTAGAAGATGTTAACATGACAGACCGTTCAACGTAATTGGAACAGATTTGAATTTTTAGCAGATCAAAGGCCTAGAGTCTCGGTTATATTACAAGCTTAAAGAAATGTTTGCCTGTATGTCATGGTAATACATCTGTAAATCTATCTCTAGTATTAACTGGATTATTCTGGATGAGTGGCGATAGTAAAGATCTCAAAGAACTCGCAAGCTCTGTGGCAAAATAATTTAATGGACTTCAAATGATTCCGATCCAAAATTGGTGAGCAGTCCCCAAATCATATGTATCAGCCGTTTGATATCATTTTAATATCAGGGATGGGCCTAATAAAGAGTTTAAAAAATTCTCAAGCTCAGGTGAAATTAATAATTAAGCCACAACCACAAAGCAACACAAATCTTTTGAGACAGGATGGCAGCCAAAGATAAAGGACAAGAAACTCTTGCGGAAAGACTTGGGAAATAAATCTTGAATAGTATAAGTTGTCAGACCAACAGAGAACTCATAGAACTATAAGGATTTCGTCGTGATAACATCTCATAAAAATTCTTCGTCCTGACAGCTCGGAACTCTATAGCAATTAACTCCAAGCTCATAATCCTCACAGTTGGCTAAGTAAGTATACACAAGCTATAATGTAGTCATTATGAAAATTGTTTAGGACGCGAGAGATCGATGGAAATAAATTTCCACAACAGCCAGTTCTACGTCAAAGGACTTGTTCAGGATTTTATCTGAATAATGGCTGTTATATCAAGGGACTCGCTACAACAACAACAACAAATGTCGATAGTACAGCTTTAGAGGCAAGTCTCTTTTCAGCTGTGTACTCGATGCTTATAACCCTTTTTGCGCTGCAAGATTTATGACTTCGATTTGAGTTTTATTATATAAAGCTCGGCTTGTAATTTCTCACTAGGTTTCCAACCAAATTTCTTGAATGAGTCGTTGGGTTTCTGTACTATACTTGAAGTCTTGTATCTGACATAGTCAATAAGTGGAATATTTGAATGTTTTCTTTTTCTTGGCTACAGCTTAATACAGGAGTTCTGGATTCTGGATTTAGCTGAGCTTAGTGGCATCTAACTCAGGTTCGCCTAATGGATGAATAAGCTTGAGAGATTGAGGAACGAAGACACATATATGAGTTTATATTTGATTCAATATCGATGATCTATGCACATAAGCACACAACCAAACTTTGCAGAGCGCAATTAAGTATACTTAGAGAACTTGTGGATACCAATAAGCTTGCGGATCAACTTATAAATCAATTCAGCGTTTGAGTGGTGCAGTCAGTGACTGACGCTGGCGGGTCAACTTTTGAATCAGCTTTGAGTCAACTATAATGAACTGCTGCTGGAATATTTATAGACGGAAATAAATTCCAATTATGGAAGCTCGAAGCGGAGGAGACTGGAATTCCACGAAGTACAAAAGCTCATCAAGCAACAGAGTTTCAAATGAGAACCTCAACACAAGCTGAGCACAATTGAACTTCCGCCGTCTGCGAACATACACACGTTCGTTATAATTACAACGCAAATCGGAAATTGTCAACAGATCACTGACCGCCAGTCAATGATTGATGGACTTAAAGGAAATAATTAAATTGACTATAAAGGCAAGCGAAAAAAATGCAAACAAAATGGATAAACGGTAAATAAATACATGCCGGCATTCGTGTCTATTAAAACCCTACATGTGACTCGTATGTCGGCAGCAACAACAATACGCACCGATGGCTGCAACAATTTGCAACATTCAAGCAATTTGCTTGACAGCTCGTGCCGAGGGCCGATACGACCCACCCACCGCAACGCCCGAGCGATAAATGCCAAGCAACAATATAAGTATGCATGCAACTATGCAACAGCAGAGTAAGCGAAAACAATAATAAAAATAACAAGTGCGGTTCATCAACATGTAAATAAGGGTGTACAAAGGCCATCGGCAGGATTACAATGCGGAAATCCGTAATGACAACAAAACACACACAATCAGCCAAACATGCCAGCAAGCTAGACTGCCAGGGCAGGCGCGCAGACAGGCTAGTAGCCAAGCATACAGCAATCGCAAAAACAACAGCAAAAACGCCACTCTAAAACAGTCGCTGTCAGCAATCAGCCGCTACTGGTGGCAAGCAACCGGCGAGCAACAACAAAATTTACATATTTATAACAACAAGGCAGCGACTACGATGGCAGCAACAACAACAACAACAACAATAGTAGCAGTAGCTATGCGCCCAAACAGGCAGCATGTTGTTAGACGCCACAGTTGTCAAGCAAGTGCAAACGCCAGCCAGCCGGGCATGACAGTTGAGCAATAACAAAACAACAACAAACTATAACAACAACCAATTAAAATAACAACATCACTGCTAAGACAACAACAAAAAACTATAACAACATCACTGCAAAGACAACAAGCAAGTTAAAGTATGTGATTGTTGTCAGTGCCGGCGCATGCTCCCCGGGGAGACGTACCTGTACGGAAGAAGGCAAAGCGAGCGGCGGTGCTTGTAGTAGTGCTGCACAACCTTCAGACCGACAACCGCAGCGGAGAGCATGCGATTCATGTCACTCGCACACGATTAGAAGTATAGACGAAGATGTGCATCGGGTGAACAAGTGGAACACTGGTAGTTAGGGTTGCCAAAGCAATGAGAAGGAGTGAACAATATTTAACGAATTTAAGAATTGAAATAGTATTCCTCAGAACTGCGTTTTAGTTTAAAAAATTTAGATATAATTAAATTGTCAGATCACTGAAATATATGTACATATCAAGCATTAAGCTGATGTCGATGCTCTTACGAAAGCTTCCGAGCTGGCAGAGTCAACATCTATGTAAACAGCCAAGCCATATCGGCCAGTAGTGACTTGGAAAGCACGGCAGCAGTTGAAAGCCAAGTTGCCAAAAGCAAGTAACTTCATTTCTACTTGGTGTCAAGTCACAAAGGTATCGGGAGCAATGAGATAGTGAGCGATATGCCAAGAATGGTATATGGCTAACAACTGAAAATGTGATCCGCAATGAGAACGCCATGCACGTCTATACGACGATCTGAATAGAAGTATGGTAAAGGAAATCAAAACACGATGGGAGGAGCTATCTGGGAACCAAACTGCAAAAGTCATGTGTAAAACGGCAGAATGAAAGTACATAAATTAGTATTAAAGTACATCCCTTCTATCGTGTCCTAAATTTCTACTAACACACGATAGAAGGGACTGTAGGAACATGATTGCAATATTAACTGGTCACTGTCTGGTGGTTGCACACACCTGCAGAATAGGACTGACAGATCGGAAGGACTGCAGAAAATGTCAAAAGCAAGGCAACAGTGAAACAATGGATCGCGTCAAGCCCAGGCATCCTAAAGAATGATTGCTCCTAATAGACTTAGTAACTGACCTCCTGCTGGTATCGCGAAGGACCAATACGGGTTCTTTAAATCAATAACCAAAACTTCAGAAAATTTATTTTATTTTACCACCGCGATGGTATTAAACTGCTTTAAACGCGCCGGCGTAAAAATGTAACGATGGGCGTGGCACCGCCATCTTTTAGTTCAAATCACATATTCCAGTATCTGCTCGACCGATTTCAAACAAATATGCTATTATAGATTCTAATAACATTCCTGTTACAGTGTGAACTACAACCGCGCCTACTTTCAATGTAACACAATTTTTAATTATTTCCTTTTGATTCTTTCAATTTTCAGTATAGAAATCAAATAGCAATGAGTACAATGGGATAAAACCTCTGATTATATATATTTTTTTTCTGAATTGGCAACCCTGTTCGCTTTTTAGTTAACTAAACAAAGATTTTTGTTTACAATTTGACTACAATTAATAAAAAATATTTATATTTTAAGAAAATAAAAGTTTAATATTTATTTTAATTTAGCAATTAACTTGGCAACTCTATAATTCTTGAAATTTCTCCTACTTGTGATTCGATTGATCAGAAGAGACAAAAATTTGTTAATTGCACGTTTCAAAGTAATTTTTTATTATGATTTTTTTTATGTGTTACTAATCGGTAAATTGGCAACTCTGAAAAATTAATTTAAAAATTTAAGGGCAAACAAATTAAATTGACTTCAACTAATTATTCAAATTAATAAGCTTTTCAAAATTTTATTGAAGAGTATTAGACATTACAACTGTTGACGTGGCAACTCTGCGCCATGCAAATTAGCGACGAGCAGTGAGTGGCTCGTTTGCGCGCTCTGCTTGTAGAAAAACATTGCTGTACGTTGCTGCTACAGCCGTTAAGGTGCTAACAACATACTGACAACCAGCAGCAACAGCAAGAACAACAAGACTCACAATCGAAATGAATTACACAAAACAACAAAAGCAATATGCCAAAAGGGCCAACGAACGTACGAAGCAGCACACGGACACACGAATGAGACAAACACGAAATAGAACTCGCGAGTGCGTGTGTATATATGTGTGTTGTATGCAGAACATAAAAATAGATTTTTCTCGGTATATGGGATAACGACCATCAACGACCCCGGCAACGACGGCGACGACTCAATGATGAAGTTCGTCGGCGAAAAAGAAGCAGCACAAGTACTGTATCAACTAAACATGCGCTGTTGATGAAATTGCTGTTAATGAAGTTCGTGTTGTTGTATAACATTGCTCGAGTATGCGTGTGTGTGTTGTTGCTTGCGGCTTCGTGAATGAGGGCGGTTGGGCGCAATGTGACACGATGGTGATAATGAAGCGGCTGCTGTTATTTGTTGTTTTTGCCGCTGACGAAAGCGACGCGACGATTCATTTTCATTTAAGCAAACGATTCGTGCTGAGCGACGACGACGTCGTTTCAATGAACGATGATGACGACAGCACCGTTAGTATACACACCTTCATTTAGATTTATATATGTATGTAAATGTAAAGTGTGTGTGTGTGTGTGTGTGTATACACGGCAGCCAGCTGTGTGCGAGCCGAATGGGGGTTGCTGACCTCGCTCAGGGTCGTCCAAGTTCATTGAACCCGAGCGCTGGCAGTTTGTGTTCGGCGGCGCTTCGTGTTGCTGCGCTGATTCGGGCGCACTGTTTAGAAGTACACACACACACACACATACACAAACAAATATTTCAATGCGCGTATGTGTTGGTGTGTGTAGTTGTTCGCTGCGCGCTGCTTGCTTTCATTACTCCTGTCGTTGACAGTCGTGCACATATTGCTGCCGCTGTTCTTGTTGTTTACAGCGGTGTTTGTTGTTGTTGCTGTATTATGCATTGGGGTTGCAGTTTTTTTGCGCTTTCGGGAAATGTGTGCTGGTCGTTGGTCTTTGCGCCCGTCAACACGTTGCGCGCGCGTCCTTCGCTCACCCTCGGCTGCTTGCAGTTCGTTGCATTGTTTGTTGTTGTTATGCAGATATGTGCGTGTTTGTATTTTTATGGCATTGCCACATCCTTTGGCATGTTGCTGTTACAAACATACATATGAGTTTTACTGTTTTTGTTCGCATTAAAATTTTTTCGAATTTTTGTTGTTGTTCTTTGAGTATTTGCTTTTTTTTTTGGCATTTCAACAGCAACAGCTGCAATTTTTGTAGACAGCTAGACTCGTGCGCAAATCGTGTGGACGCAATGTTGCATTTGCCCACGAACATGCACACGCACTCGCCTGCATAACGGCAGACAACACATGTGTGACTTTAAACGTGACAGCGTGTTTGGCATGTTTGTTTTTGTTGTTATTTTGTTGCTGTTTTTTTTCATTGCTGCCATTTGACGTTGTTGTGCATAAAAAAGGGGGCTGGCATTGCGACACAACAATTTCGCCAAGCACGGCGGCATTGTCTGAGGTTAGGCACATCAGTGCACTGCAGACGCACATACACACCCATGTATGAATACATACACACACAGCCAGACATATGGATGTTTAAATTCGCGAAGGGTAGCAGCATACGATTTAATCGGTATTTAAATTATTTGTTGCATGAAATTTAAATTGAATGCGACGAAGCAGCGCCGCGGCTTTAACTTTGGAAATGAATTGGATAATTCTAGAGCAATAAGTTTAGAATGCTCATAGGATAAATTAAATTTTCCAAAATTTTAATATTTAGTAAGGTCCTTTTTTTTGTTAATAAGGAACGGCACTTCTGAGTCTAAGAGTGATCGCCTGAGCTTTGAAAAGAGATGTGGAAAACCAAAAGGGTAGACCCGTAACGTCATTATAGCAATTTTAAGACGTTTTCTAAACAAGGACTAGTATTTTGTTGTAGAAGAGTAGTATAACTATGTCATTGACTGAGCTAGAAATGAGATTGGAAGATCCGAAAGGGCTGCTTATGACATTCGGATATTTATAGATATAAAGAACAGCATTTTGGAGTCTATAAGTAGTATAACTGAGTCATCGACTGAGCTGTGAAGAGGAAATTAGTAAACGAAAAAAGTTTCTAGCGTCGTTACGTGATTCTAGGTATACCCAGGCCCTTCTCCACCTGATCTTTCGAACGGAGTTAAGGTCTTCTTCTCTCAAAGCTAGAGTGTTTTTAGCCATTCGGAGGACATGACCTAGCTACCGCTGTCTCTTAATTCGCTGAACTAAGTCAATGTCGTCTTATCAGGTGCAGTTGATTATTCAATCGACTGCGGTATTCACCGTTGCCAATGCGCATTACATATGGCTCAAGCAGCTCACGCGTTCCGTTCTTAGACAAAGCATCCGCCGAAAATATGCGCTTGAAGGCAAGCTAAAATGAGAAAGCGACTCATTTCACCATCAATAAAAAGTAGCTAAGCCTAATGAGTTCAAGTTCGGACGAACCGCTGTTTCTCATCGTAGAAATGGTCGACTGGAGATCTTTTAAAGCATTAAAGAGCCTTAAGAAACTGAGCTAAACTAGGCGGAAGTGGTTTCAAAATGTCGGACTTCAGCGGCGACTTTTATGTTACGTTTATGATTGAACTAACTATCCCCGAATTTGATGTGAGTGTTTGGCGGTTTTTATACGAATTAAGCTTACGAGCTTCCAAGCTTCTACAGCAGAAATACAGAAATAGCTAACCTACAACTCTAGTTTCTTGCACTACTGAACAGATCTTGACGACTAAGGAATTTAATTCTACTATCCTAACCAATTTTGAGATGAAATAGGCTAGTTTCGTCTTTAATTAAGCATCTACAGCGGAATTATAAGATCAATTGTTCTACAACTAGAGTTAGATTTACTACTAGAAACAACTTAGTAGTCTATAGAACTTAGTAAAGGAACGCCGCATACAACCTGCTTAGTTCTTGAGAGGCTTAGAAAGTTTATGTCAGTGGAATCTTTTTAATTCAGAAAGTAACTGCTATACATAATCTCAAGTAACTGAAGTAATAGAGGCGAAGAACTACTTTAAGACATAAAAAACTCGAGACTAAGGCTGGCCAATTTCAAATACCAACAATACCTGAGGAAATCATACAATTTTAATAAGGAAAAGTATAGTCTAGTTGAACTTCAGAAAGATTTTTTAGAAAACAGCTTTCAAAAAGTTCTTATGAGGCACAGAACACTTTCTTTAGACTCAAGACAGAAGACCAAGCATGTACCATATGTAGGTCTAATTCTTCAATTCAAGATTGGAAGGAGTTTGAAAATGTTTCGCACAAACGCTTTAAGACATTACTTGGCATTACAAGATAATCATTTAAGCTAATAAATCAAGAGATTGTTCTTCAAGCAAGTGTAGAAAGATTGCACTCTTGTCAAAGGGCTCAACTTATCGAGATTGTGCTCGAGAAAACGAAAATTGTAATTAATGGAATGGGTTCGAAACCATTTTTTCTAATGCCGGTATCCAGAATAATGAATTTAAAAAGTTCCTATAGAGCTTAGTCAGGTTAGTTTCCCACAACAGTGTTTAACAAGACTTAAAGCCTATTTGAATGACAATATAGGCTGTTGCAGTTAGCACTGTAAGGCAGTATATTATTTTCCATCGCGCTTGCAACCTTACAGTGACGCAATTCTTAGGCTTTAATTGACATTTCAAATTTTAGTAAACGTAGAATTAATAAAATTTGAACTTCCAGGGATATAAACAATATTTCTAAAGCTCATTTCAACAATAAGAGCTGAATCAGCGTCCACCCAAAGAGGAAAACTCTGAACATCAGCTGCTGAGCCTTGAGCATTCGAGTTTAATTTCGAGTTTTAAAACATACAACAACTTGCTACATTGTTCCTGAGCAATTTTGCTAAGAAGAGTTGGTCCAAATTTTAGATACATTCAAATGCTGTTCCATTAGAGATCACATGAAACTCGACATGGCTCATCAATCATCACTTCTAGGCTTTTCGATGCAAGGTACGTGACATCGGTTTCAGGCAACAGGCGCAGCTTAACAGAAATGTATATTTTGTAAGTTCGCAGTTTCTACCAAAGATAATAAACTTAAATAATAAAGAGAAGAGATAAACTTTCCACGACATCGCTCACACGTTAGCTGAGATAACGAGCTAAACTACTCAGAAAGTAGGACTCACAAAAACATCGACTTCAAATCGGCTGGATGGAGATCAAGGAGCTGCAGATTAATGTTTTCCAGTCCTGCATAGAAGCTCAAGCTTTATTTTCACAAACAGAGTTGTATTTATATAATAACAAATTGTTTGAAAGTCAAATATATCACAAGTAACTCCAAATCTCGACACTACACGCACTTTGTTGGCACTTTCTGCAATACTTAACAAGTATAAGTCATATTTTTTTATTGCCGCATATTTCTTCAGCTCGCAGCTGCATGCACAGGGTGTTCGCTCGGTCGCGGCGCGGTTACTCAATCCACTTGATGGTGTTCGATGGCGCTTATCGCACTTTACGCGTGTATTATTGTTATCGGACAATGCACTGGGTAGCTGAGAGCAGCGACCCAGCAACTGCGGAACACATATAAATTCATTAAATGCGCACACGCCACCCCGCTGCACTGAGCAATCAATAGGCTAGCTGTCACAGGCACGCAAAAGCTTATCAACTTACGGCGTTAATAGTATAAACAATCGTTTATGTACTGTTATTTTTTTGTTGCCTTTGGCCACTTTTCTTATTTCAATATTTGCCAACGTTGCAGCGGCAGCTGTCACGCGTCTTATTCCTTTTGCTTTATTTCTAAATGAATTTTTCTTGCTTCGCCTTGGACGTGATTGCCATTGTCATTGTCATCCTAGTACAATTTTGCCGTTATCAAGTAATGAGCAAGTATTTATTTTGAACGCCATGACCGTGAAGTTGAATGCCCTCGACATCATAGGCCGCCTATAGCGCGCCGCCACCAAGCACACGCACACACAGCAAGGAAGCAACTCATGCTGTCCCACGCGTTGAGTCACACTGCTCTCGTCGCTTCACTCACGCTCCACAGGCTACCACGCACGCTCACACTCCTCGTCGAAAGCCGGTTACGCATACACACGCATTTTTTTTGGCAAATCGCTAGCCCTAAACGCCCGCGCCCACACCTGCGCCTCAAACACTGCTTTCTCGCGCTCTTGTTTGTTAGCTATTTCGCCACTTTGGTGTCATGGCTTGGCAACTATGTGTCAAAAATAAATTTACTTCTTCCCATTTTTTGTTGTTGTCTTATCCCAGTCACGCTCGTGCGTGCTGACGCTGGCGTCGGCGTTTGACATTGAAATTTCATAATCAAGGGCTTGGCCGGACTTTGACCGCTAAACGGTGGCCAGTTCTTTCACAAGCTCGTTGGTTTCCCCCTTTCTCTTTTATGTCACGCTTCCGTTTGGGGTTTTCACCAATTCGCATTTGCTAGCTGCTCGGTTAGCCGCTTTTTAATAATGACAGCTGTAAGTCATGCATCGCTGACTAGCTCACAGGTTGTGGCTTTAGCGAATGCGGTTTCCATTACATGAAGTCGTTGTGAGTTTCTCACCGCGCTATGCTCTCTTTGCTGCTATTAAACTTTCTTGTATATTTTATCCCATTTTATGGATTTTATTTCCCATTCATTATGTGTAGGTCTCGTTTGCTCAGCTAACGGTTTTCTTTGACTTCTATTATGTGCCACTGACATTACATCTGGCTAAGATCGCTGGTACGTGATGATCACTCGAATCTCGCATGAGATTTCACTTTTTTCATCTTCAGCTTTGTTGAGGGATCTTAGGCAGAGTATCCAATGGTATTCGAACGAAACCCTCATATTTAAATTGATGATTTTGTCATTGATTAGTGTCTAATTAGAAACTTTCCAAGGAGGAGTTATGGATTTACTTCACTTCTCAACTACTTCAGTAGGCTCAGGCAGGCTTTATAACTTTATCAATAGATAGACTCGCACTGAATTATAGAATAGACCACTTTTCTCGGCTCTTTCGGTAGTATCGCTGAGTGTACGAACTCTGCTCGGACTAATATTCTAAGAGATGTTCCAAATACTCCAGCTCGGGCCCCGAAGATAAAATATAAAGTTCCCTTATCTTTGTGGTTTATTGAAATCAGCCATTGTCGTCATAGTTAGAAGAATTTGGTAGTCGATTGTGTTTACTATTTCAAAGCCGACTTGCATAATCCCGATTTATACTCCAGATTTTGAAAATTCAGAGCTAACCTGTTTTTTTCTTCTTCTTAACTTTCAATGCTTTCTGCGTACCAAGAAAGAATGTAAGTAAATTTTTGCTATTGTAAGTAAACTTTTAGTGTTACGGAACAAATTTCTGGGGTTATGGAGCGGTATTCTCTATTTCAATCAACAGAAAATTCTCCATTCAGAGCATCAGTAACTATAACTATACCGTCTTTTCACAACACAAGGGAGTTAGTCCAGAAATAGCAAAATATTCGGCTTTCATCACAATCTTAGGACTAAAATAAAGTATTTCATTGGAAAGAAATGAAGAAAGGCTTACTGAAACATCGAAGCGACACGTAAGTTACATACTTGTAAAATTTAGGTAAAGAATCTAGTAAGGTCTAAGTCTTAACGCCAACTTGCACATACTGCCCGTAGACATCCTGTGTAGAACTTCACTTCAAATAAAATCACTTAGATAATGGAGTTTCAAAACCGAACTCCGGCCGCTCGTTCTCTGCCCTTATACCGACGAGGGTGCTATCGGTAGGAAAAAACCGTTGAAGGAGATGGGTAGTGCGCTTCTTTACGGATGAGTTTAATGTCAGGAAGCTCTCGATCAACTCCGAAAATACCTTCATTTGCAGAAGCTGGGCTGAAAAATGTCAGCATCAGCTCTTTAACATTAGGAATTTGACCAATAGCCGGATTCCGAATAAGATTTAGGTGCGATTTGTCTAATCCACAAAAAGGTTTAACCACAATCGGCTCAAACTATAGTGGATAAACGTTCGAGCCAATTAACTGTTAATGAGCGTATTGCGAAAGGAACAAAAGCCCATTAAATCACTATATAAAGTACTGATTTGCGTCTTAGACCCAGATAATATACCTTTTGATCGGTAAAACTAGTAGAAAAGGAACCCTTCTTTTTTATTGGCGTAGACACCGCCAGTTGTAGAACTTTACAGATTTTTAAAGGCGACTATGTTATGAGAACTATTGTGCCATCAACTATTGCGACTCAAATTCCGACTAAAACAGGTCATTTAAACGAGTACAAAGTCTCGAACTCTTCATTAATTGAATGCGGTACAAGCTGGTCGGTGCTCAAAAGTGGAGTTATTGGAAGAAGTTTTTGGGGAAGAACTTGGTTTCACATACAAACTCTGACACATTACTCGTATCAACGTCAACTGAGAGTCAATTCAAAAAACAGTCCACGTTTAGTATTATGTTTTCGAGTATCAACCGTTCTTTATCCGTAAGGATTTTCATTATTAGGACAACATTCAAATGCAGAGAGTTTATGTGAGTGGATGGTTTGGCTTTTTGTAAATGATGTCAGCTGATTGAACCTTAAATAATTGCAGACTTATCAGACCCATGTACCTGATTTTCTAATACTCAGTTTAGGCCCATAAGTAGTTGGCTCCCATGTCACTGTTGACAGTCATAACGTTAAAGTCGTAGATAATTGCGTTTATCTTGGAATCAGTATAAACAACAACAACAATGTCAGTCTCGAAATCCAACGCAGGATAACTCTTGCCAACAGTTGCTACTTCGGACTGGGAGGGCAATTGAAAAGCAAAGTCCTCTCTCGACAAACAACCACCAAACTCTATAAGTCACTCATTATTCTCGCCCTGCTCTATGGTGCAAAGGCCTGGACGATGACAGCATCTGATGAGTCGACGTTACGAGTTTTCGAGAGAAAGGTTCTGTGGAAGACTTAGCGTTCTTTGCGCATTGGCAACGACGAATATCGCATTCGATGAAACGAATGGCTGATGAAAGCCGCTACCAAAAAAAAATTAAATAACTTATTTTCTATTTAATGTATCTGGTTAATTTTTTTTTTTCAAGATTGACTTTTACATTTAACAAAAATGGATAACTGGGACACTGAAACAAGATTTTAAATTGTCCGCCGCTATCACGCACTGGAGTCCGTAGTTTCGGTTCAAAGAGAGTATAGGCGATCGTTTGGCGGCAATCCTCCGAGCAGATGGACCATAATGAGACTTGTAAACAATTTTGCCGAGCATGGGACAGTCAACAGAAAACCTTACCATCTAAACGCTTCAGTTCGAACGGAGGAAACAATCGCTGCTGTAGCTGCTGCCATACAAAACAATCCACGTGTTTCGACAAGAAGCTTATCTGCTCAAATGGGTGTACGCAAACAGTCATTACAGTCAATTGTGCACAAAGATTTGGACTTATTCCCATATAAAATTCAATTGGCCAACAAACTGAACGGTGCAGACTTGCCGATTCTCATATTGCCGAAACTCATATTGAAAAAAAATTAAAGTTTTCATTATAAATCGGTTACATATTGGTTATTATATCTGACAGCGATTTTCGATTTTCGATTTTCGATTTTTTTTTTTTTTTTTTTTTTTTTTTTTTTTTTTTTTTTTTTTTTTTTTTTT
>NW_017537045.1:220851-222388 GCF_001853355.1 Bactrocera latifrons | reverse complement strand
TAATTTTGTAAGAAAAAAATAATTATATTAGTATGTATATAAATAGTATATACATATAGGGATAAATACATAATTACGCCATTTGTTCCACACCAAAGTTCACTCAACGCTGCAAGACTTTTGCTGCCCTAAACAGGATATGCAATCAGGGATAAGGCGGCGCACAGGATTAGTGGACGCACTACACGATTTTTGTATTGCAACTTACTAGTAATAACTAGTTATGGCAGCTAAAGTGCCATATAAAGTTCAGTTGGCATAAAGTTCAAGTAGTAGTTGTAATTGTTGTATTTACGGCAGCGGTGCATGAAAAGGATACGAATCTATTGGTATTGGCTGCAATGCAAGTACTATATGTATGTAAGCATGTATATTCATCAACTTTGAAAATTTGTCTGAAGACACAATGGTAAATTGTAAAGGCTTGAAATAGTGCGGCGAACAAAAGCAACCGTCATATGAATAGGGATGAAACAAGGAAGACGAAGCAGGTAAAAAATGCATGCAGGCAATGAACAGGATGATGTTAGCTGACACAACGCCAGCAACAACAACAGTAAAAGTAGGAGGAGCTGCGCGTTTGAAACGAATATGGTTGGCTGGTTGGTATGGCGCTGGGCTTAAGACATGGCAGGTAGATGCATACCTGCAAATATTTTTCAAAACTGCAAGCATTTATAGTGAGAAGATATGAATGGTGAATGGAGCTGTCGAGCAACGTTTACATGGTTGTTCAATGCGAGAAGTGTTTTTTTTATTATGAAAAAATTTAATAAAAACAAACAAAAATCAAAAAAAAACCATTAATATGAAACACAAAAAGAAATAAAATTAAAAGAAAATATTAAAAAGGCATAAGAGACTTAAATTTGTTCATTGTTTCGGCAAAATGCATTCCCATAACGCAATATACCATTTAGAGACTCACACAAGCATCTGCGCTAACATAACCTCAATGTTATATGCATGAGTGCATTGGAACGCCACTTAAATACTGCGTAATTGCTCTTTTCAAAAAAAATTTGAATTTTTTCTGCTTTTCATTTTATTTTGTTTTTTCTTCTTCTTTTATTTTAATTTCATGTATTTTCTTTATTTGGTTGCATTTGGATTTTTTCCCCTCGCAGTAGTCTCATCCTGTTGACCTAAATACTCATGCACTGTCTGCAGTGTATTACAGGCTTCTTTCATATAAAAATTCTCGGGCCAGCTTCACAAGCTTATTGCTTTAGCTTCTAAAGAACAAAACTTACACAGCTGCATTATTACATTTACTTCCCAGAATTCTATTGAACAATAAAACAAATGGAGAATACAGTGCCACATATTATTTGAAAACAGGAAAAATTGCAAGCATTTATTATCGTGCCTCAAATTTTCATGTATAATACCTATAGTTGCTGTTGTTATTGTTAAATGTGACTGGTAAGCTCTCAGACGGCCCATATTTGTAATTTATAATAATAAAAATGTTGTAGTGTTCTCAAAAAGCTTTAACAGTAGGTCAGTAGGGTAGTAGGTTTTTTTTTTTTTATTT
>NW_017537045.1:214138-220684 GCF_001853355.1 Bactrocera latifrons | reverse complement strand
TTTTTATTTTTTTTTTTTGCATTTTCTGTTCCCTTATACCTTCAAAATTAATGTAGAAGCCCACTTTACCATTGCAATGTTTCGAAAAAGGCCCAAAAATAATAATACCGCTCGACGTTCGGAGCGCACGGAGTGCAAACCTCCAACTACAAACGCGTTCACAATGTATACATATATTTTTTATAATTTATTAACAATGTTATGAC
This sequence comes from Bactrocera latifrons, assembly GCF_001853355.1. Taxonomy (NCBI): domain Eukaryota; kingdom Metazoa; phylum Arthropoda; class Insecta; order Diptera; family Tephritidae; genus Bactrocera; species Bactrocera latifrons. The sequence goes on along the minus strand of NW_017537045.1, from coordinate 220,478 downwards.
AAAATTTATGTAAAAAAACATTGGGAAAAATTAAAAAAAAAAAAGTTAATCACTTTTTTCTTTAACAACATTTTTTCATGATTCTAGTGGGAACGATAACCATTCACGTACTTTTTAAGAATAAATTTGGTTTTTGTGTTTCGGATGATCCAAACATGAGAAATCGTGTCCGCCAGTGAAAAAACGCATCTCATTTACCCAGCCATTTCTCCCACAGATGTCATCAAAAAGTTCCGAAAAAAATTTGCTTACACACTCCACCATATACCTCATGATATGTGAAAAAAATTCTTTTGTAGAATAAAAATTTGTATGAAAAAAAATGTCAAAAAAACAGGCCAGATTACCCTACTGACCCCTTAATAAATTTATTCGAAAGTAAGGAAGGAATCAAACACTGAAGCTAAATCGATATCATCAACAATTAGAGGTCATTTTCCAGCATTTCTAAAGCACTCAAGGCTCAAACTAGAGAGCGTTCAGTCCATATCATCTATTCTTATTGTTGCCACATTTGATATCGCATCTATTTTGGAAACGTCAAAGCGGAGTTCCGCTTTTTAACATCTAAAATTCACACGATCACTATCAAGTAAGAGAGCAATAGTATTATATACTCTTTTTGTAGACATAATCCTTTACTCTTGAAATTCACATCCCCCAAAACAATTCTATAGTTGTAGAGTTAACAAAGATGCCTAGCGGAGCTAAAAAAACCCTTTTTCAAGCACTATAGTTTAAGATTTCTTCAAACTTTTCCAATTGCTAGCGAGAGCTAAGAGAGATTTTAGTCTCATTATACACAATTATCTACTCGACCGTTAGGTCTAGGCTCAAGTTACAAATGTAAGCTTTAATCTGAATGGCTACTCAAGTCGCAGTAGATATGAAAGCACTTTTCTGTAGAAATCTATGTTATGGCATTTATATCAAGTAAACTGTACTGATGAATTTTCTAAGGGTTTCGAAGTCTGCTTCTAGTAGGCAGTTTTCACTTTAAAAAAAAAAATAGGTAGGGTAACTCTATCTAATATTATTTTTAAATACTTTGTGTGAGCAATGGTTTTCAAACTAGTAGCTCTATACTACCACTAAACAGAGAGCAAAGTGGAGAGAAAATATTAGAGAAGTTCTATTCACTCTAAAAAAATATCTGACAAAAAAGGAAATACACTATGTTTTTATAGTATATTGAGTAAAAACTCACCGATATCATGACAAAACGACATCAGGAACACTCCGGAGATCATGACATTGGTTTGCGAAGAGAAAACTTGCTCTTCAAAACTTTGAAAAACCTCAAACTTGCTTTTCTGGGGTTTCTATGACTATGGAAGACAGTCATAAATCAGATTAGCTAGAACACCGTTACATAATTCAACTTAAAACCATTTATATGAAAGCACGCCATGTCCAGACTACCAGAGTTTCAGTTTATTTTAAGTGTATTTTGGTCCAAAGGTGCAATTTTTTTTTTTTTTTTTTTTTGATCTGTTTGAGCAGAAGGTTTCAGATTGATTGACACAAAATTCCTATTGGCACTTTATAAAACATGACGGGAATATTAACTGGTGGAACGTGATGGGAATATTAACTGGTCGCTGTCTGGTAGCCCCATCCTGAGGTCGACAGAACGAGAAGACTGCAGGAAATGTCTAGAGCAGGGCACCAGAGAAACAATGGAGCATCACTTTTGACTTTGTCCGGCATTGGTAAGACTACGCTGTAAACATATGGGATATGATACACTGTATCGACAGTGAGGCCGCAGAGTCTGTTAAAAGTTTCACAGAACTTAACTAGACAGGTGTTGCAATTTCCTTCCAAGGAACTCGGACAACTGAAGTCCTCAAATCGAGACTCAATTGAAAGCTCCGAAATATTAGGTGGCGGGCAATTTCTGTGGCTTTTCATAAACATTTGAATGATAGATTGGATTAATCATTGGGTTCATTCGACGGTGGATGGTGGGACAAGCTGTGTGATCAACTAATATACAATGGTCCAAAGTTACTTTTGCGAATCTGTTGAAATCTAATGAACTACGCAGAGTACGCTAAATATAGGTTGAGTATAGATTACTATTTAAAATTACTTGGATCTCTAATTTGAACGAGACACGAATTTGTAGTGTAATTTATGACAGTCCATCCATTCAGTACGGGTATGGCAGAGTCTCACACCGGGGGAAGCAGAGGAAGAGGAAGACCTCAACTGCGGTGGAAAGATCAGGTGAAGAAAGACCTGGCTTCGCTTGGAATCTCCATTTGGCGCCAAGGATGAACGACTGGCGCGTTGTATAAAGACGGCTATTACAGCGTAAGCGTTGTTTACGCCAATAAAGAAGAAGAAGAAGGATATATTGGTCCAACTTTTAAGGCAATATATCATAGTAAAAACTTGAGTGTTATCAATATTACTGATACGCGCCACTCTCACCTCTCTTACTTCATTTGCTGTCTCTTTAGTACATCGACGATCTCGTGCTCCTAACTCTGCCTCACCACCATATCATTTTAATTTTTGCGCGCAAATTGTATAATCCGCTTTCCACTTAAGCACAATTTGCAACCCTATTTCAGAGTACACACACACACACACACACACACCAATGCGCATAAATTATTTAATAGCAAACGCAAACAAGGCAACAAACTCGGTTGTGCCCCTAAAAACTAACCTTAGTCAATAAGTTTTGCATTGTCGACGACATCCTGTCGTGAATGTACCCTGTTGTAGTTGTCGCACAAGTTGCTGCTGCTGCTGCTGCTACGCCATTTGCACGAGTGTTGACATAATGCGCGCGCATTAAAAACAAATGGTTGGAAGTATAATGCAACAGAAGGACATGCAAAATAAAATTAAAAAGAGAAATCAACAGAAAAGCAAAGCAAAAGGTCCTTGAAATGTTGGCTTTGCACAAATAGATGACCAAAAGTCCAACAAAAAACGCAAAAAAAAGCGCTTGCATGAGCCAAAGCATTGGTGTGTGTGTGTGGAAATAACAAAGCATTGCAACACTTCAACAGCAGGACAGCAACAAGCTGGAAGAAGAACAAGAGCAAGGATCGCCTGCAAGGACATTGAACTTCAGCTGGCAGCTGGTGGCGCGCAATATGTGTTTCTGTGTGTGTGTATGTGTGTGTGACTGTTGCGCGCAGCGGAACATGAAAAAAACTGATTAGTTTTGTTGTTGTTATTGTATAGCTGCGCTGTAATTTAATGCCAAAGTGCATTATATTTACCCTTTTACATGTTGAACATTCTATAATGGCTGGCAATAAAAATAAAGGCAATAAAAAATATAACAAAAACAAGGAATCCTTAAAAAGGAAGTGCATTGAAGAAGAAGCAGCAGCAGCGCACGAAACAAAGAAAAACATCGTGTGCTTAGGAAGCTGCTCCGCTGCAAAGTAAGGGTGTGTTCAGCTTAGGGAAAAAAATGAATTAAAAATGCATTGGAGAATTCATTTTAAAGCTTGCATATCCTTTTGGTCGATTAGAGGATTTGCAAAGGCAAAAGTAACAAATAACTTAAAGCACGGGAAACCAAAGTTCGATTAAAGATCGAAATCGACGAGATCCTAAAGCGTCCTTCTAATATTGATATGAAAGATATGGAGAACTTCGTCGAGATACGGGTTCATTCTGAGGGCGTTAGACCGAAGGAATCCAGGCGGAATCGCGACGAATGAAAATTGGGTCTACTTATCAGAAATGACCAAGAAATGTCAACCCGGAAGGATTCTTTAAATTCTTTTAGAGAATTCTAGACGTCTGGAAGCGTTACACCAAAAGGACCCAGTTTCACGACCAGTCTAGCATCGGGGCATTCAAATAATACTCAGTTCGTGAATGGAAAAAACCATTCATTCTGAGGGCGTTAGACCGAAAGGATCGAGACAGTTTGGTTGAAAATATTTTAGGCGACGAATGAAAACTGGGTCTACTTATCAGAAACGACCAAGAAATGTCTACTCGGAAGGATTCTTTAAATTTTTTTTAGGAAATTCTAGACGTCTGGGCCATTACACCGAAAGGATCCAGTTTCACGAACAGTCTAGCATCGGGATATTCAAATTACACTCAGCTCGTGTAGGAAAAAGAACCGTTCATTCTGAGGGCGTTAGACCAAAGGAATCCAGGCGGAATCGCGATGAATGAAAATTGGCTCTACTTATCAGAAAAGACCAAGAAATGTCAACTCGAAGGATTCTTCAAATTTTTTAGGGAATTCTAGACGTCTGGGGCATTACACCGAAAGGATCCAGTTTCACGACCAGTCTAGCATCGGGACATTCAAATAATGCTCAGCTCCTTTCTTTCCTCAAATATTTTGCAATATCCTACTCATGATTTTGGCCGTGACAGTGATCATATGAAGAAGAGCTTCTATAACTTTCAGGAAGTTAAGCTTCTCCTTGATGAAATTACCGATGGTGAATGGTTGCTTTCTCTACTTTCTGTTCTATTAAGGAAATCAATTAAAGTGGACCCTTCCAGTTATAGCACAAATAAGCTTAAAAAATGTGGTAGAAAATGAGGACTGAAGAATAAAATTACGGGAGATAAAGTTCAAGACACTCGACAGAGTCGAGGAAGTGTCTGCGAAAGTTCCATATGCTAAAATAAGGCATTAGTCGAGAATAAAAGCTATTTAATTGATTAAGCAATGTAGCTACAATTGGCCTGACGACTTTAGCAAGCAAGTTCTGCCTATAGTACCCTGAAACCAACCAAGAAAACTACCATAATTTATCTGGATCTGAAAAGTTGCGTTCTGAACTCTTTCTCTAACCAGAACTATTCCAAATTAACACATTCGCCCAGTATAGACGACATACTAGAATTATAGAGCTACAGAAATATAACGGTTGATCCAAATAGAAGTAATTTTTTCAGTAACCTTTTTTTGACGGACCATGCGTGAGTCGTGTCAAGCTATCATGTTATTTTTGTTCAGTATTGTTCATAGAAAGATTTACGCCTGAACAACGCTTACAAATCGTTCATCTTTATTACGAAAGTTCTGTAAGGAATTTGTTTCGCGCGCTTCGCTCAACTTATAGTCAACATAATCGGTCCATGAGCATACTATTCGCAACAGCATCATCCATCTTGAGACCCATCATCCATTAATGCATAATATTGAAATCAATCGACCTTCCCAAGCGACATCGATTCGTTATATGAAAAGTAGCAGGAAGATATGAAATTTCCCAGCCAAATTTTCTCCAACGATGTGGCCCTTTACTGCCTCAATGGGTATGTAAACAAGCGAAATTATCGCTTTTGGGACGAAGAGCAATCTGAAGAGATTCAAAAGCTGTCATTACATTCAGAAAAAACCACGGTTTGGTGTGGTTTGTGGGTCGATGGAATTATCGATCCATATTTCTACAAAAATGATGCCGGTGAGAATGTAACCTTCAATGGGTTGCGATAACACCTCGATAACCGACTATTCAATGTCTGAAATTGCAGCTCGTGATGTAGGCGACAGTTGGTTTTAACAAGACGGCGCCACTTAACACACAACGTATCAATCAATGGATTTATGGAGAGAACAATTCGTGACCACCAAAATCGTATTCATATCACACCGTTAGACTTTTTGCTGTAGGAATATGTAAAGCCTAAAGTCTATGCGGACCAACCTGCATTGATTCCGACCTTTGAGCAAAACATCACGCGTGTCATTCACCAGTTACCAGTCGAAATGCTCAAACGAGTCATCGAAAATTGAATTCAACGGATGGACTATCTTAGACGCGGCCAACATTTGAAAGAAATAAACTTCAACAAATAAATGCCGAAGAATGTTCTTACGAATGATACCAAACGTTCCCCACCAAATTTGAAGTTCCTGAGTTTTTTCGTTAAAAAAAAGTTGGGACACAAAGAGTAAAATTACTTATGGAGAGTACAAAAAATATTTTGAAATAATTATATAGATATCAGAAAATCTCTAAAGGCTGGTTTTTAATGCAAATCCATATTTTTTATTACAACTTACTCAGCTTGGCAGCAGTTTTCGTGCGCACAACTGTTTTTCGTCAGTATTTTACTTAATAACACCAAAAATGATTTGTCACTTACCTGCAAAGAAAATGAGAAAACAAATATGTTTTATGATTAATGGTGGATCGATGAAAAATGAATTGTTTAGAAAGCAAATGGAATTCCTAACAAAAATATTTCATAATTTATGAGGCTCACGTGCGCGCCAAGCAAAATTCAAAAAAAAAAAAAAAAAAAAAAAAAAAAAAAATAAAAAATATAAATAACAAATAAAAAAGAAATAAGCCAGTCATGACAGATAGATATATACAAACACATA
>NW_017537045.1:203805-214065 GCF_001853355.1 Bactrocera latifrons | reverse complement strand
AAAAATATTTCATAATTTATGAGGCTCACGTGCGCGCAAAAAAAAATTCAAAAAAAAAAAAAAAAAGAAATGAGTAAAGTATAAATAATATTAATAGCAAATATACATGAAATTGGCCAGTCATGACAGATAGATATATACAAACACATATACATATACTTGAAGAGACACACTCCACAGCCGACAGCAGTCGTAGACGCCACTAAACTCGCCTAGTTACCAACTGAGCAGTTAATTTGGAAAATATATAATGAATTGCGATATTAGATTATATGTACATATGTATGTATGTATATATATGTAAATATATAACAGAAGTATAATGGTGAAATCTCACGTGAGGCAAAAACAAAATTAAACCGTTAAAGCAAATAGTGTACATGAATAATAAAGCCAAAAAACCAAATGCAATCGCCGAAAGTCGCAAAACCGGCGCTTTTAGCTTTTCGACACTCGCTGATCGTTTATTAAGTTAAAGGTAGCAATATATACAAACAAACATATATATATATAGAATATATGTATTTCTAGATATGTATATATGGTATATGCAAAGCTATATATACACATATGTTTGTGTTTATTTGTTTGCCTCATCTTCGAAATATTTTTGGTTGCCTGTTTGGACGGTCAATGAACTTGTGCCTGAGCGCGCTGGCAGCAGCTGACTTCAAGCTGATTGCTTTCGAATTTTTGTTTTTCTTTATTTATTTTCGGGTTTTCTTTATTATTATTTTTTGTATATTGCGTAGCCTTACGGTATACGCCTTGAAAAGGTAAGAAATTATATACATGGCTAGGTAGGTAGCAGAGATGAAGGAATATTGTGTAATAACTGTGATTTCATCATTGGCAAATAATATATACTATCATATATATACTATATATAGACATATATAGACATATGTATGTATATATGTAAATAAATGCATGTGCACATACATAAGTCAATAAAAATATATTTACTTTCATAAAATTGTCTCATTTATACACTTTAAAGTTAGGCGACAGTTGGCAGTTAGTATAAACGTTATATGGGAACTTGGCTAAGAATTGAACCTATTCTAATATTTTTGGATTTTAAATTATTTCATCGTACTAGGTCGGATATGTAGCATATAGATATGTGCAGTAATACAGCAATCGGAGATAATAACCACCCAACATGAAATACAGAAAGATCTGCGCCGATTGCAGTAATTTTTGGTTTCAAATCAATCGATTCTAAATCTAACATTCTCACCTTATTTCATAACACTATCTTATAAATTGTTGGAATATACAGAATAAAATTAACTGGAAGTACAGAATAATGTATTTCGTTGTCTGAGAGCTAGACGCAAATTTGAACCAGTATGAACTATTTTTGGTACTAGGGAACCCCTTATTTATTGTAACTGTTGGTAGAACACCATGAGGGGATCTGGTGCCCAGAGCTTACTGAACATATGGAGGGAAGCAACACTTTTCCAGCCTGCTGAATGGCATTGAAAGCACAATGCTAGGAGTTTGGTGAATCCATTTCCCGAATCGATGACGATGGAGCAGACGTTCCATTGCCCGATCAAGAAATAGTTCGCATAGCAATTACCTGTTTAAAGAGCAACAACACATTCGTCAAACTTGGTTTTTAATAAAAACCATTGTTTTTAGTGTACTCGGTTATCATTGAGCGGTGCCGATTCCCATTCAGAGAAAAGTGCCGATCTTGATCATCATAATACCCCTAAACCGCACAAAACCGTATTTTTTCGGGATGCCATGGTGACTCATGGAGTACTTGTGGACTGCTGTCGGACCCAATAACACATATTTTGCTTATTGACGAAGCTATTCAGCCAGAAATGAACCTCATCGCTGAAGATGATCTTTCGATGAAAATCCGGATAATTTTCAAATTGTTTCTCGTGAATTAGGCGAACATACGACGATTCTGGTGATCAAGCAGCTACAGTTCTGGCGTCAAATTGATATTTTATGGAAGTAGATTTTTACGCAAAATTCGACACAACAATATCACAGAGGTGCCCACTCCCGCATGAGAACGACATGTAAGAGACTGATTTGAGTCTTGCTCAAGACTTCTTTGTCTCACTTGACACGGTAACATGTTGTACTTCTTTTCTATTGTGATTTGTTAGATATTTAACGCTCTTTCAGACATTTAAAAGGTACGTAAAAAACTGTCATATTGCAGGTGGTTATTGGTAATATCGGATTTAGTTAGTTGATTCAACAGAGTTCTATTGTAGAGCACTGTTTTCATGACGAAAGACAGTAGTCTCTCCACGTCATGAGTGTCAACACTCAGCAGTTGGAAAACTAGTCGAAAATCAGAACCATCCAGGTTGTTCTAGTATGACGAAGTTTCTTAAAAAACCAGAGAGAGCATATACTCTGCCATTTGAAAGTCACACACACACATAACAGTCGCATAAATTAAAAAAAAAAATCCGAAGATCTCAAATTTATGAGCGACAAAAGTATATTTACACAAAACGTTTCAAAAATAAATATTGAACAATAAAATTATCAACCCACACACGCACACACATACAGAAAGCGTTGCTAAATGCCACGCTAATTAAATACAAATTTGGTGCAAATTTTTATGCGCTGTCGCGTCTACATGCGTTTACGCGCATTCAGCCATGTTGGCAGCGCGCCCACACACGCACAAAAGCGCACAGCTGTATGTGAGCGGAGCGTCAGAACGCACACGCTCACTCAACTTGACCTTGACTGTGACTTTCATTGCTGTGGATTTGCTGTGGATTTTTATCAGCTGAGTGGTGTATTGACGCCAATCGGACTGCGGTCAGTCAATCAGCAAAGTATTCATATTTCGTATTTTATGATTTTCTTTTAGCACATTGTTGTTGTTTTCGCAGAATTTTCTTTTACTCGTTTTTCTTTTGTTTTGCGAATATTAATCACTCTGCGGCATGCTTAAAATAGGCTCATATCAAGAAAGTCAGTTCAACGCTCTTAGCGTGTGTGTAATTATAGGCACAAGCAAGTGAAGAGTTCTTCGGATTACGAAATTTCTAATTATAAGGCGATTTGATTCATAAATTTGGCACAGCTGGTTAAAAAAAAATAATCGTATGGCACCACTCGTTACGGAAGCGCTTACGTCTCTCCAATTGAAATTATGCTTTGTACGAAAGGGAGAATTTACGAGTTACGTATCGAGAAATCAGCCTAACGGAAAAAAATTAAACCGGATTTCTTTAGATTTCTTAGACGACTGAACAGAGCTGACATCATGTTTAGTGATGCCAGAGAGTATATTTCGAGTATCCAAGCAAAATTTAAAAAAATAATAGAGGTGAGTGGTTAGGAAGAAGGTGAGTGGTTAGGAAGTTACTCGCGGAAGTTCTCAACATCAAAAGAAACACCATCGTTTCAAATCTGTATAGATTTTGTCAACAAAAAAACATTCATAAATCATCTCAGGCTGAGCAGCCTTCATCTGTGATTGAAAAGCAGTTCAGAATGTATACCTAGACTAATGTTCAGAGAAGATCGGTTCAATGTGTAGGTGTTTCAAAAATTACATTCGGCGTTCTGATACAACAAGAAAAGTTATGATGAACCTAACCTAACAAAGTCTTGTAATAATTGGAAATCTCCAGATCGATCAGTGAACAACTATTCAAGTTAAATATTCCTTCCAAGTTTTCGTCGATATACAGAGAGCTCCAGTAAAGCTACTAGAGAGACGTCAGGAAGTTATAACAAGTTTCGAAATGAGATCACAGCTCTTGAAACTATAAATCATATAAGAAAGTGCAGATTAAAGACAAATACTTTTCCACCAATAGTGTAAAAGACCAGCCAGCAACTGTACACTCTTATAGAAGATTGTACCTTCTCAATTAAGTTCTGCAACTCGAATTATTTTCTTCAGTAGCAGCTTGAAGAAGTCGCACGATAGTGAGTCGCCTTGTCTGAAACAATAACTGGCCACTACTCAACATACCTTTAGATACCGTTAAGAGGAAGGTGTCTTAGTATGCTCGTAGTCTAAGAAGTGACTTTTTTGCCAAATATAAAGTTGGGGAAGAGATCTCCAAAGTTTGAGGTTAAAGAAAGTGTAAGACTTACATTCATCTAATCGACATTTGAAGTCGCAGAAGGCATGCTTGGATTATAAATTATGTCCTAAAAAATTTCCGAACTTTATGACTAATTTTGGGTTCCTTAAAGAGATGATTTTAATAGCGGGATTCTGTAAGCAGTCTCTAATCTCTATTTAAGACATTTTAAAATCTCAATTTGTGACTAGTTACTATTCACTAAACAGTCTCTAGCTTTAGCCTCAAAATATTGCCTCAAATTTGAGACCTGGTAGTTAGCAAGTCACAAAACCAAAAAGCACTCTTGTCTGTCATTTTGAATATACTGAATAGAGATCATCATAGATATTAATCGATTGTCATTTTTTTATATTTTGTAAGCAACTCAAACACGAAAAGGTTAAAAATAAGTCAATTTTACAAAAATTTCGAAAATATTATGAAACAAAGTCAACATATATTTTTATGTTGATTGATAATTATGTTTTTTGACTATGTTATAGAAAATTTAATTTTTGTTTTCGACATATTTATTTTCATTCAAGTTTAAAAGCATCTCTGAATTATTAAATGTAATAGATTTTGGGACTGTCACTTACAGAATAGCAAAATCGTCTCAAGTCTCAAAAGTGGTCTCTAACAAATTTAGAGACTTGATACTGTATCACAGTGCAGAATCGCACGGTAAGTCATATTACGTAATGACATTGTAATACATAAGTGAAGAGGTCGTAAAATGTCCCATAAATCATTCCAGGTACTTCTCCCACTCACAATAATGACAACTTTGGTTTGCGTAACGCAAAAGCAAAATCTCTCAATAATCAACAAACGTCAAAAGTGACCAATTGTAAATGACAAGTGAAACAAAGTGATGGCACAAGGTAGAGAGAGCGTATTTGAGCAGCACGAAATGTCACTAAATACAAAGCTGACTAAAGCAAGACACAGTCCTAGAAAATAAATAATACTGACAAATGACAAATGTAAGAAGTTGTAAGAATACGAAGCAGCAGCGGTAATGAAAAAATGTGAAGAAGCCCATGTGTGCGAGTGACTCATTTGAATGGGATGCTGAAAACGTTCGAATAAAAGCCGGCTGCTTGCGTGTAAGAATGAAATATTATGGCCACTAAGTAGAAGAAAGGAAGAAGCAGAAGACACCAGTGTTTCCTTAGCTTCTAATACTTATTTTCACCGTTCGTGTAGTGCTTACGCGCCCACTAGCGAGCACAACGCACACATCCATAATCCATAAATACAATTGCGCTCAGCGTATTCTCGCTGCCGTTGGCGCTGGCTCTCCAACAAGCCAAACAAATAAATAACAAAATAAAAAGAACAAATCACAACACATTTGGTGAAAAAACAAATGGCTAGGTCGGTCGTTCACCCGATAACATGAACATTCGTTCACTCAACTCGCGGCACACATACACAAACAACACATCTTGCGAGTGGCGCTGCTGAGCATGGGCTGGTCTGTAGAACTCGGCCGCTCTTGCACTCTGGCCCCCTAATCGAGGGAGCAGCTAAAGAGAAAATTAGTGGAGCAACTAGAAATGTGCAGAGCAAGCAGGAACTGCTGCAAAAGCTGTGTGATGTGTGCTGTGCGGTTTGCAGCGCGGTGAATGACATTTTCAGCCAAGCAATCGGCAAATGCTTGATTGTAAAAAGGGAAAAGCAAAGAAATTCAAATCAAAACAAAATACAAAAGCAAGAATATGTTTTCGACCGGCAACCAAACAGGAAGCAAATGTAGACTGAAGATGCGCAGAAAAGCAGTCGCTGGCGGCTGGAGCGTGACTGGAGCATGCGTTTTGGAAGACTTAAAGCGTTCTCGAAATGTAAAAAGAAGAAGAGTCACTGGTTTAGAAATACTAAAAAGATTCACGCCGTCCACGAAGCATTAGAAAACCAGGTTTGGTGTCTCAAACTACGGATCTCAACAAATAGTTCGCGGATTCGAGGCATATTGATCTTACGAATACTTTTGGAAGAGTGAAAACGATAGGTAAGGCTATGTAGGTGGATCAGTGGAATGGATCATATCCTTCTTGCTTACATAAAACTTTTAAGGGTGCTCATGATGTCCACGGTTCGTTGCATAACCAAATTTGCTGTTTCAAACTTGAGATCTTGCAAAATTTTTCGAGGACTCGATGATCTTACGAATACTATTGGAATATCGAAAAATATATAACGGCGCACAATGACTTTTTTATCACTGCAAAGCCATCCTCTTCGTTATTATCCAATTATTTGCTGCTCGACTACTTAAGCTGAGCTCTAAAAAGCCGTAGTTGTCTCATAATTTCTAATAATCAACGACTTAAACCCCAAAAAAAGAGGAACTATTGTTTTCATAACGTTTCCAACAAAGATGAAATCGCGCTTAACCCCTAACACGATCGAGGGGAACTTGTTCTATTCTTTCCTTGTTCGCCTAAACCAAACCAGCATTAGAGATGACCTCTATCTTTCGCTTGCTGGGATCGCAAAGAAGACTTCAGAACCTAGATCCCTCCAGGTTTTGCTGATGAAACTGAACAAACTTGTAGGAACGGGCTTGTTTCTCTATTGCGTCTGATCAAGAACGGCGCTTCATACGCAGAAGTACGACGAATTTTCAGTGCAATCATTCAGATGAGCAAGAGAAGCTATCACGATCATTCGAGGGCTCAACATAAACTCCTTTCGTTTTTAGCGTCGAACTGGAAATCTCCGTTGCTCGGCTAGCTAAACGTCCAAGTATTACGCCACATATTCTCTAATATGGGACACCGCGTGAAAATACGGCTTATGGATCTAACTTCCTCTCACTCCTTTAATCTATTTCTTCCGGATCGACCGTCGAAGCCCAAATTACTGTAGCACGGGGAAGTGCGTAATATTCTTGCGCGTCATTTTATCACTAGCTTACTATGCGTCCACGCTTGCTGTTTGAAATATATGCGATATTTATATATTTGATCATTTATTTATATCTGTTTTTCTTGAGACTTCTACGAGCTCTTCGTACGATAGTTAGCTTTGGTGCTCGGTGCTCCAACATACCGCCAAACTTAGTACGTCAAGGCATGCTCCACCGTGAACGCGTGCTCTAAGCCCACCGTGTTGCTCTTTCCGCGTGCGCCACACATTGTTGTTTTACAAAATGTAACGGACTTTTACACTGTGAACAAACACGCGCGCGCTCACAGCGCTGCAAAGAGCGCACAGTGTTGTTATTAATTTTTTTGTTCTTGCAAAGTTAGAACTCTTTCGAAATTGTTTCGCACCAACTTTTGACTTTTGCAACACACGAGGCACTTTTTCGCTCTAACTCTCTGGCTCTCTCTAGCGCGCTGTTCAGCTGTCAGTTGGCGCGCGTTTGTTATGCTCTCGTTTTTTTGCGTTTTGTTTTCTTCTTTTACATTTTGCTTTTTGCTTTTTGTTTTGCCCAGACAAAGTTTAATGACATTTGCTTTAGATTTGTTATTGCTTCCTGCTACACCTACTGACTGCCGCTTGCCGCTGTTGCTGCTGCTTCTTCCCGTTTCAGTATTGTTTATATCTCGCGCGACTTGCGGGTGACGTATCGCACTTGCTCGCGAATACTTGTTTGCTCACGCTGCCATACTTGTCAGTATGTATGTATGTATTGGTTTACGGTTTATTTTTATACCCATCTGACTTTATTTTAAAATAATGCCAATAGCATTTTGCTTTTTCTTGCTTTTGCTCATTGTTTGCTTTTTTGTTTTTACTCTACGCTCAATAAATTTCGTAATAATGGGCGTTCGGCGTGCCTTTTGTCATGTTTCTTCCTCGGCGCTGTGTGCCGTTGTTCTACTGGCTGGCAGTCATGCTTCCGCCAACAAATGTTCGCACTTTTTTGCGGCCATGTGAAGCTCTTTTTTTTGACAGTTGTGCGATGACAAATTTTTGACAAATACGCCTAGTTGCTAATTACCGTTGGACGTGTCATATGATACGAACACACATGGTTTTAAGTGAATTTATTGTGCTGTGAAGTTGTTTCTTTGTGCGTGAATATATTCTCTCAATTCACAGAGATCTATAGTGTGTAAAGAACAGTTTTCAAAAGTACTGTTTAGGGCAGGTTGGCGGAACATCAATTAAATTGACAGCATCAGCTGTTTTTCGCACGTCAAATTGATAGAACTCACTGGTATATGTGGCTTGGAATTAAAACTCTTCCAATTCACAATTAAAAAAACAAAAGATTTTTAAACCTTCCCGGCGACAATAAAATCAAAAACCTGCTACTTATAACTGTGGACTTTCCACAAAGTATATCAGTTTCAAATAGAAAAGATGAATGAGAAGGGTCAAATAAGACATTCCTGCTTTCGATACGCCAAAGAGCTAAGTTCCGGTTTAAGCATTAAATTATTTTGCTACATTTTCCAAAACTTACCTCGGGTTTGTCTCTATGATCAGTTCTTGAGGTTAGGTTTACAAATTTTGAAGAAGTTTGTCTCTATAAATATGGTGGAAAAAGCAAGTTAATAATGTGCTGACTTTCAAAACAGCTGTCGAGTTGCCTAAATGCAAGTAAAACCAGTTGCCGACCAATGACCAACCGAAGTAACATTAAAGTTGAATACAGAACTCTCTGTTATTCTGTAAATGATAATTCCACACATAAGAGTTAACGATTACGAGTGGAAGTCCACCAAACTGAAGTGAGCTCCAATAACTTGATATTTACAGTTGTAATGTCAAAAGAGTCTCGGAGACATTCTGCTTCAAAGAAGGTTTCAGACAAGATTTCTCCTTATCGTGAGACTTCTTCAAACTACTGCTGGAGAATAAATTCGAGCTAGAGAGCTAAACAGAGAGGGTACAATCTTCTGCAAGAGTGTACAACTGCAGGCGTACGCCGATGACATCGATAACATTGGCCCTAACAATCCCGACCTTAGTTTTGCATTCTCCGGGTTGAAGAAATAAGCTAAGCAAATGGGTCTGGTAGTGAACGAGGGCACGTCGAAATATCACTGGTCATCAAATAAACAGCCGTCGCACTTGCGACTTCAACGCCACTGTTAACAGTCATAACTACGAAGTCGTAGATTTCGTCTACCTTGGAACCAGCATTAACAGAAACAATAACGCCAGCGTTCTTTTGATGAATAAAGACCAAATCATAGAAGTCATTCAACATCCACGTCCTGCTATACGGTACAGAAGCATGGACGATGACAACAGCTGAAGAGTCAGCGATACGAGTTTTCGGCAGAAAGATTCTGCGGAATATTTAAGGTCCTTTCCGGCAGACATAGTTCAGCGAATTATGAAACAAGGCGCTGACCAGGTGAAGTCGTCCGAATGGATGAAAATACTCCAACTCTGAGAGTATTCGACGCAGCACCCAACAGGAAAAGCAAAGGAAAGAAACGAAAACGAAGTCCTCTACGTCGACTGGAGAAGGACCTGGCTACATGTGTCATCTCCAATTGGCGCCAAACACCGAAAAGGCAGAACGACTGACGCGCTCTTGCAAAGAAGATGAAGGTCAGATATATTATACAAACAAAACACCAGCCATCGGAAGAAAATGATAGCAAATTAAATTATTATTTCGGTTGAAAAGTGTGCTTAAATAAGGTTGTATACGAAAATATTGAACGATGGACATGAAATTTGTTATTGTCGAGCATTTTAGCAATCCTTAGATGTGAGAAAATAAAGCTGTTTGTGTTGAAATTAAATCTACCCTGTAAACCTCTCTAATTTTTTTTTTTTTTTAATTTAATTTTTTATAAGTTTATATGCGTAAATATTGAGCAATCGACTTGCAATTTGTTTTTTTCGAGTATTTTCGAAGAAAATTAACTTGTACATAACCTATAAAAATTTTAATTTTTTTTTTTTTTGAATTCATGAATTTGATATTCTGATATTTGACAGTGTTGGCTTTTTTGTTATTAATCTAATAAGCGAAGATATGCACCTGATTGGCTGATAAGTGGGCGTGGTTGGCATATTAAAATATATTATTTTATACCATTTTAACAGCAGGCTAGTCTAGAAAATAAGTTGTGGTATTAAAATTTTTGCTTATTGAAGCTGTTGTAGAAAATTTACTTTGGTTTTCACTTAAATTTTGTAATTAAAAAAAAAATTTTTTTATCTTCAAAAATTTTGGCTTTCACTGAAATTTTCTTAT